>NC_039359.1:25940317-26254465 GCF_003573695.1 Papaver somniferum | reverse complement strand
AATGAAGAAGAGATACGAAATTTCGCAAGAGAAGATAGACGTGAACGCAGAAGAAGAGAAGCAAAATTAAAGAGACCAATGGACCAAGATTCAGGTGTAAATAAACAAATCTTGAAAGAATTAGAAGAAATGAGAGGAATGCTAAATAACATAGGAGAAGTAGGTAGAAGACAATTGGATGAAGCAATAGAAGAAGCTGTGAAAACTCCATTTACAAGGGAAGTACAATTAGGAGGAATACCACTGAAATTCAATTTTCCCGCATTAACCAGCATTTTCGATGGAACAACTTGTGCGATTCAACACATTAAAGCTTATGTGGGGTTCATGTTACAATGGGAAAATCATGATGCGGTATTGTGCAAATATTTCGCATCCAGCTTAACAGGAGAAGCGTTAAAATGGTTTGAAGGCTTACCAAAGAATACAATAACCTCCTTCAATCATTTGCAGACCACATTCTTGGGAGCATATATAAGTAATAATTCCTCACGACCTGGTATATAAGATGTGTTTGGATTAAAACAAAAGATTGGCGAAAGTTTGAAACACTTGACTAAAAGATGGAGAACTATGTGTAGCGAAATGGCTGGCCGTGTAGATGAGAGATATCTCATATTATCATTTATCAATGCTATGTTTGCAACAAACCTGTTGTTTGTTCAAATTTTCAGAGTCAAGAATACGATCACAATGACTGAATTGCGAGAACTTCAAGAAGAATACATTGCTTTAGAGGAAAAACAAAATGAAATGGAGTCATATCCAGTTGCGAACACCAGCTCACAAACAACGAATGCAAGCTTATTACCCAAGCTAATAAACACAGTGGAGAATACTTCGCAAGTACAACAAGAAAAGGAGAAAAGTAACAATCAGCAGAAATTGGTAGCTATGGGGAGCCGAGATCAAGAAGAGTATGAAAGAGAAAGAAATTTCTACAGTCGTGGAGGAAATAAAAAGATTCAAAGACTCGATCAACCACAAGAAACTTATGGAGGTCAAAGACCAAACTTTAATAGAGCGCAAGGAGGTCACAAAGTAATATGGGAAGAAATCAAGATGCCACCTCTAAAGGCAAGTGTAGAGAAGATATGGGAATCTATAATCTTGATGGAGAATATACCAACACCATGGAACATGGGAATGGAACCGCCCCCAAATCACAGGATTCATGAATTTTGTTCTTATCATCATTTTCATGGACATACCACAAACGATTGCAGAAATGTAAAGAGAATTATTTTGAGAATGATAGATCAAGGAAAACTAAACGAATTTCTAGTAGGGCATCCGCAATCTCAACCATTAACACCACCGCCAGAACATCACAAAGTGAATACGATGAAAAAGAAAGAAACATTCTTCATAGAAGTTGGTGCAAAAGCAAAAAATCTATTATGTCACTCTATCGTACATTCATATAAGACAATTGAAGATTTTCATGATAATGTTTTTAGTAGAGTGTTCGCAAGAGATAATAATGGAAGAGAAATTATGAATATTGCGAAAATTTCGCAACTAGAGGAATGGCAGAAACAGATCATTTCTTTTACCGCAGAAGAAATTCCCGAAGGATAAGAGGTGCATGACAATACATTGGTAATAAAATTAGAAATTAATCCAAAACCAAAAGAAGATGAGGATGATGAATCTGAAGATTCATGGGAAATCAATAGAATCCTAGTCGATACTGGAAGCTCTGTGAACATCTTATTTTATCATACTTATAAAACCATGGGTGGAAGAGATGATGATCTTATACCATCAACATATAAGATATATGGTTTTAATGGTACTGCTAACAAGCCTAAAGGGGAGATTACTATGCAAATTCCATTGAAGGGAATATCTTCTGAAATTTCATTCTGTGTCGTTGATGTAGAATCACCCTACAATGCATTAATTGGTCGACCTTGGCTACATGGGATTATAGGTGTAGATTCAACTTTCCATCAATGCATCAAATTCCCTCACCCCAATGGTGTAGGAATCATAAAGGGAGATTGGGTTGAAGGAAAGAAATATTACGAAATTGAGATAGAATCTTGCGAAGGAAGAGCAAACAAGAAGGAAAACTGGCGACACAAAATCAAGGATGTACAAAGAAGTGAGAAGTTGATGGTGGATACAATCGAAAAGAAAGGAGAAGAGATGTTGCAAAATTAATGCTAGCTCAAGATAAAAAGGATGAACATACCACTACCAAGGAAGCAGTAGCAGAAAATCATAAAGAAGCAGAGGAGGGCAAAAGTAATAAAAACAAGAAATGTATGAACGATTAAGTTGTTGCGATAATCTCGCAATAAGTAAAATTCTAAAAAATACATTTGATTGAAAAATAAAATTGAGACTGCGAAATTCAAATACAATAGTATGAATTGCGAGACTCTCGCAGAGTTTATGAATTTTACAGAAAATAATCAGAGAAGAATGACAAAAGAGAAAGAGGCGAACCTTTATGGCGTACACATTAGTTCGCGAATGCAATTTCGCAAGAGGCAAATGTAAGACCTAAAGTGTGTCATATAAGGGGGTACCTATTGCATGATTCAGGGAAAGGCTACACCACCGCCGGAACCTGAATCATGGAGATTTGGGGTCAATGAAGCCCATCCGGGAGAGGAACCTTGGATTCTCAACTTAAGCATATGACTTAGGTTGGGAAACTAAGGTAATAAGGACTCTCCCAAGGAGTGCAGAATCTGATCAAGGCGCCGAGGTACACGGTTGAGTCAAGAGTGTCGGGTGCGTTTGAAGTATCCTTTCCATTCTTGACAAGTCTTGGCTTATACTGCACTCGGCCTGAAGAAAACCCCACTTAGGGTGCAGTCTCGTAACCATAATCCATATAGGTAAAAGGGATAAGAGGCTGCGAAAACAACTGGTTGTTGTTAAGACTTGATGGGAGGAGCTAACCTTGTATGGTAGAAGTACGCCTCCTTGAAGGGGCAACCAGGGGGGATAAGGGCGGAACCCTCCATTAGGGAGCTGATAAGTGTCTTAAGACGCAAATGTCATGAGGATTTTTATTCGCAAGGATATTAAGGCTTGTCATATTTGTGCAATAATCCTGAAGAGGAAATAATACAAAATAAAAAGATAAGACAAGATCAATGGGTTTTCGCATGAGAGTGCGAAGACGTCCTGCGATTTCGTCGCAAGACGGCAATGTCATGGGGCTTTATTTTCGCAAGAATATTTAGGCCTGTCATATTGTCGCAACATTCCTGAAGAGGCCATAATACAAAATAAAAAGTTAAGACAAGATCAATGGGTTTTTGTATGAAAATGCAAGGACGTCCTGCGATTTTGTCGCAATGACAAGAGGTGGCATAATAAGACCTTTAATTAGGAAGGAAAAATAAGACCACACAGGAATGAGATTTTGAAAAGAAACAAAATCCACTTCACAAAAAGTTGCGAAATTATACAATAAGAAAAGTTTTATGACATCTCTCATTTGGATTCAAATAACAGAGGCAAGTATGGGAATGTGTGAAATTAGAGGATGTTATTTGTCTCCATATGAGACATTTACTCAAAAATTCAAGAATTAATAATTATATTGATTAATTATATTGCAAAGAAGAATTGTTTTCATTTACGCAGGTCAAAATGAAAAAAAAAAACACAAATATACAGATAGAAGAAATAAGTGTACAAGTATTACAAAGAATCAAAGATATACACAAATATATAATTATATTGTATATAAGTGTATACACAAATATACGCAAGTCATTATCTTCACCAGACTTGTTTCCTTCTTCATCTGCGTCAGAATCTTTATCACCATCAGAACTTCCATCACTATCAGACTCTTCATCGTCAGCTTCGCTATCAGAGATAATCAAACTGGGAGTATTCTGTGGGATTTCTTCTAAAAGACAAGGATAATCAGAATGTGGGATATTATGATCATCACAAACCATTTGGATGGTTTGGTTGCGAAAATGCATAGCGTCATGCTGAAAATTCGCAACTATGATTTTGATTTGATTCTTCAATCTAGAATACTTGTCGTTGCGAGAAGAAAGATTCTTTGCGAGTTCCTCCTTTTCGGCTTCAAGTTCTTCAATCTTTTCACGATATTTATTTTCAGAATCTGCGAACAAAAGACAGTTAATTATTAACTTGATGAAAATTCATAAGAAGCAAAAGATTAGTAAAGAAGAGCAATTAGCAACCTTCTCTGTCAGAAATCATGTCTCTAATCAAGGTTGTATGTTCAACTTGGAGACTAACATTTACGCCTAAATATTTTCTAGCATCATCTAAAATTTTCGCAGCCCAGACAAATTCATCCTCACTACTTATGATAAGACGAGAAAGAATTTGATTTTCCCTTTCGCAGAGTTCAATATTTTTGCGGTTAACTTCATCTCGCTCAAGTTGAACTTCAAGGAGAGCCTCTTGGAATTTCGCTAAAGCCTTGGCACCTTGATCAGAGATACGATCCTTATCATCTATGAGACCGCTAATTCTGGTTCTTAATTCATTGGCTTTCTCTTTGGAATCAATAAGGAGACGCTTAAATCTATTGGCTAAGCCTAAACTGGATCTATGATCAATTTCTAAGAGGCGAAATTTCGATTTAATTTCATTTAGAGAAAGAGATGAAATTCTATCATTTGAAAAGCTATTTAAGGAATTGTTAAGACGTTCAAGAAGGGTATCATTATCCAAGGCATTAGGAAATGAGCGAAGAAGGGTAGCTTCATTAGAAAGACCATAGATGTCTGCAAAAAGGATTATTTAAATAAGATAAAACAACAGGATGAATGAATAGAGAGAAAAGAGAAAAGTAACATACCGTAAAGCTGATTATTAGCTTGTTGAAGACTAGAAATTTTATTCTTATATGAGGAAGAATCAATTTCTAATTGTATATTTTTTCGCGAATACTTTTAACTTAAGCTTCCAATTCTTCATTCTTTTTGCGAAATTTAAGATTCTCCTTTTCAAGATTTTCGCGTCTTCTCTCCAGATCTGAGGCAACAACAAAAGAAGCTTTTCCAGCCTGCGAAAAGAAATAAAAAATGTTAATATAGAAAGAGATTTTGAGTTATAACAATAAAAAAATAAAAAGATAAAAGTATACCAGACTATTGAGTGAATGCAAGAAGTCGGGAGTCACGGATCTAGAAACTCCGCGAAGAGAGTTATCGCCATCCATTAAAGGGAAATCACAAAGGGTAGCGAGAGCTTTGCAGGTATTTGCGAATTGGCTATCTCCCATCCCTTGTAAAGAATCATAAAAGAGGCCAGAAAGCTTAACTATAGAAGATTCAGGTGGAGAATCTTCAGTTGCAGCAAGATCATCGTTATCTTCATCACCCTTATCATTTTCAGAACTTTCTGTAGGATGAAAATTTGAAGGAGAAGGAGAACAAACTTTTCTTTTCTTTGGAGGAGGACCAGTTGATTTTTCCCTGCGAAGAGTACCTTTACCTTTATCACCAATCTTCGCAGCATCAACAGATTCTTCTACTTCAGCAATAACCTTCACACACAGATAGAAATAAGAAATTGAAGCATGGAAGTAACAGTACTATTTAAAGTCATAAGAGAAAATTTCTTACCTCATCTGTGTATGAGCGAAGAGCTAACAGAGTACTAGATTTCCCAGTCCTGTTATAACTATCCTTTAGTTTTTGGATCTGCGAAATGTCGCAAGAGTTAGCGAATAGAATAGTAAAAATCAATAAAGAAATATAAAATGAGTTAAATGGGAGAAACATACCTCTTTCTCCTTCTCGGGCCAGGAGAAGACCCAAGGTTGATATGCAGCGAGATTCGCAGGAAGAACGTTTGATCCAGCAATATAGGGACCCTTTAGCATTAAAGGAAAGACACACCATTTGTCATCTTTGGATTGGCGAGGAGTTGTATTTTTACCAGAATGCCAGTCAATATCTTGCATAAGAATTTTGGCTTCATCAATGTTATCTTTCCTTCTTAATCGAATACCCCAGCGAGTATTCTCTTTCTTCATGGAGATAAGTTCGTAGTTTTCAAAGAAATTCGCCACTGTATACTTCTCAGCAACTATCTACAGGTCTGCCTAAGTTCTTTGGATTAAAGAGATCCTCTACCAGCACCATGATTAGCGAACTCTAGCATCAGATGAATGCAATCCCCACTTAGTTGGAAGATGGCTCGCGAAAATCTCGGATGAGCGAGAATTTCATAAAATAAAGGAAGTTCTTGGTTATAAAGAGGAATAGGGAGGCCTGCGAGAATATGACCTAGCGAAATTATGATTGATTGATCATCACAATTTTGATTAGAGAAAAGCTTGACAGAAAGAATTGATTTCGCATTCTCACCAGGAATGGTGGAGAGTGTAAAACCATTATCAGCAAGATCTTTTTGGACATCTTGTAAATTCTTCTCATATCTATGACCACTTGGATCCATGTTTGAGTATAGAGTATGGGAATGTATGGAAAGTAAAAGGATTGAAGGAAGAAAAAATTACAGCAGCAGATTTGCAGAAGAATAACAGAATTGCAGAGTTGAGAGAATAAAAATAGAAGAGAAAGTAAAAAGAAAAGTGGAAAAAGAGGGGGATAAGAGTATATAAAGAAAATTTTTACTCGAAGAAATAAACACCATTAAGACGAAGAGACGTGAGCGGTTGAAAAGTAGCGGTTACAGAAGACGTGTCAAGAAATAAATGGAAGAGAGAGTACGTGTGATAAATGTGGAATATGAAAAGATAAGCAGCTGAGGCATTTCTCACATCATTCTCTACTTTGCAGAGAAAGATATGAGAAGAGGCAAGATGTAGGATCAGAATCTCGCAACAATTATGTCTCAGCAAAATTATCAATGGTATAGCACAGTAGCGTCGCAGAACAGTTTCAGAAACGACGTCAGCAAAGATCATGAGAAAGATGTGATAGTCCTGCGAAAATTAGAGAGCTTGCGAAATTAACGTTTGTAAGGTTGCGAGAATGTCGCAAACCATGTCCGAAAATAAAGGACAGATTAGCTGTCATCCACTATGTATTTCCTTATAAATAGTCATCCGAGTTGTAAAGGAGGGAGAGATCTTTCTTGAGTAAGAAACAAGTAAATAGGAGAGAGAAAGTTCAGAGCAGAGATCATTCTTGACTTCTTTATCTTTCTTGTAAGAACATTCAAAAATTAATCAATAAAAATGAAGAGTGTAAACATAAAAATGGGTTGATCAACAATGAAATCATATGAGGGGTGTAGGATTTCCTGCAACTACAATCACATCATTCGAAATAATCACATTCTGCGAAATTCTGACACATTCTACGAAATTTCGAATCATTCTGCGAAGTTCTGAATCATTCTACGAAGTTCTGAATAATCTTGCGAAATTCTGAATAATCCTGTGAAATTCTGAGTAATCCTGAATAATTCTGCTAAATTCTGCGATATTATTGCGAAATTCTGCAATATTATTCCGTACAGTTTTGTAAAGTACTTGTGCGAATATAATGTTTATGTGATGATTATGTTATGAAATGTGTATGCAATGTTTATGCTATGAAATGCTTATGCAATGCTTTTATGATGCGAGTATGATGCATGTATGATGAGAATGCTTATCTATTGCAATGTATAGCTAATGTTTGTGTTACTTAGCTCATTTTGCACGCTAAAATTGATGTAGCTTTAAATTGCCTCCATTCTCCATTTCTCTGGATTTTTCTTTAGTGTATGCATTCCTCTTCGTGTAGTTATTGTTCCTCACAAGTTCTTACTTGTGTTTCATCTTTCCTCTTTCCTGCACTATTAATATCTCATAACAGTATGATCATAGTATCAAGTCTGCGGCATTTTCACTGCCTCAGTTTCATTTCCATATACATATTCGCAAGCTTATTTGCTTACTCATTTTCTTATGTGGTCTTATTTTACCTTCCTAGTTAAAGGTCTTATTTTGCCACCTCTTGTCATTGCGACAAAATCGTAGGACGTCTTTGCACTTTCATGCAAAAACCCATTGATCTTGCCTTAACTTTTTCTTTTGTATTATTGCCTCTTCAGGATTGTTGCGGCAATATGACAGGCCTAAATATTCTTGCGACAATAAAGCCCCATGACATTGCCGTCTTGCGACGAAATCGCAGGACGTCTTTACACTTTCATGTAATGACCCATTGATCTCGTCTTATCTTTTTCTCTAGTATTATTGCCTCTTCAGGATTGTTGCAAAAATATGACAATCCTTCATACCCTTGCGAGTAAAAAGCCCCATGACATTTGCGTCTTAAGACACTTATCAGCTCCCTAATGGAGAGTGCCACCCTTATCTCCCCCCTGGTTTCCCCTTCAAGGATGCGTACTTATACCATACAAGGTTATCTCCTCCCATCCAGTCTTAACAACAACCAGTTGTTTTCGCAGCCTCTTATCCCTTTTTCCTATGGGGATTATGGTTACGAGACTTCACCCTAAGTGGGGTTTTCTTCGGGCCGAGTGCAGTATAAGCCAAGACTTGTCAAGAATGGAAAGGTACGCTCCAGACGCCCTTGGAACTCTTGACTCAACCGTGTACCTCGGCGCCTTGATCATATTCTGCAATCCTTGGGAGAGTCCTTATTACCTTAGTCGCACAACCTAAGTCATAAGCTTAAGCTGAGAATCCAAGGTACCTCTCCCGGATGGGCTTTATTGACCCCAAATCTCCATGACTCAGGTTCCGGGGGCGGTGTAACCTTTCCCTGAGCCATGCAACAGGTACCCCCTTATATGACGTACTTTAGGTCTTACATTTGCCTCTTGCGAAATTGTATTCGCGAACTAGGGTGTACGCCATAAAGGTTTGCCCCTTTTTCTTTTTGTTTCTGCGAAATTTTCGCGTCTCTTTGTTCTCTCATTCATCTTTTCATTTCTGTCATCTCTTTCATTCATTCTTTCATTTATGTCATCTCTTTCATTCATTCTTTCATTCTCATAATATCATATCATTTGAATCAAAATAAATATTCAAGAGAAATTCTAATACATGGTAACTCTGAAATCTTTATAATTGTGAAATCTCTGTAATTCTGCGATTCTATCGCTTTTTGTAAATCAAATCAAAAATCTTTTTATTCTCTGCAAAAGAAATATTCTAGAGAAACATATAAATTGAATTTTCTCAGTTTTCTGTAATTTTGAAATCTCGAAATCTATGTAATTTTGAAGTCTTTGTAATCTTGAAATCTTAGTAATCTTTATAATCTTTGAAATCTTGAGATCTTTGTAATCGTGCGATTGAATCGCTTTTTGTAAATCAAATCAAAAATATTTTTATTCGTTCCTAGTATAAAGTAAAATGTTCAAGGAGGTGGTACTTATCTTTCATGTGAGTCGCTATTGTTGTCAGAGAAGTGAATAAATGCCTTGAAATGTATGAATTTCGCGCATCAAAAAGAAGTGTAAGAAGTGAGACTTGAACCCTCGACCTGCTTCTTTCATATTCTCGCACCAATGGGAGAACCCCTTGTATTATCATGACTATAATTTTTAAATCTAAACTTATTTGATATGAAAATAAAGATACAAATAATGAAAATAGAAAATAAGACACAAGATTTACGTGGTTCGATCAATATGATCTACATCCACGGGGTTAGGGATCTTCACTATGATTGTTTGTAATTACAAATGGATTACAATTGAGACTCCAATTAATGAGTATTTGGAGCTCTCTATATCTAGTTTTTGGGGAAGAAGATGAATACAAAAGAGAAGATTTACCTCCCTTTCTCTCTCTACAAAACGTGTCTAACTACAAAGTGTGTCTCCCCCCTCTCTCTCTCCTACCTTTCTCTTTATATAGGATATTACGTAGTGGATGAAAGCTCATATGTAGTGGAGTACAACTCATATTCCCCCATTTTCGGATCCCGTGCTACGTTCTCTCAGGCTCTCATTACAATTTCGCAGGCTCTGCTACATTCTCGCAAGCTTTACTATTGTGCGATATTTGGATCCTACATCTTGCCTCTTTTTCCTTGAATATTGCTTGAAGAGCGATTTTTAAGGAAAAATCCACTTTGTAGTAGTAGTTGTTGGAGGAACGAGCGAAAGAATATTGGACTTGAAAAGTACGTACTTGCCTCTATTCTTTTGTGAAGTTCCGGAGCGTTGCGAAGTAAATAAGAAGTATCATCTCTTGAAGTATGTGAAGTATGAAGTATCCTTTGAGAAGTATAAGAAGTAGTACTTAATCCTCGAAATATATAAGAAGTATGAAGTATCCTTTGAGATGTATAATAAGTATCCGTCCTTGATTGCGAATAAGAAGTATTGCGAAATTATACTCCACGTTCTCTGCCTCATGCAATGTTGTAATGCAAATAAGAATTTAGATTAGTATTCAACATTTCTTTTATCAAAAATTTTCATTTAATTGCAAGTTCAAATTGTTTTTCTTTGTTTTGATTTCCTTTGTATAACTTGTTTCGTCTTATCCGATAAACATCTTTCATGAAAATAATCCTAATGAGGTCTTATGCAGCCTGTTGATAGAAGGTCTTACTATCCTGTTGATGGAAGGTCTTATTTTGCCTCCTACTACTCTCCATGTTAGATATCATTCTCATTTGAAACAAAGCAAATTTTCAAGAGAAATATATAAATTGATCTATGCGAGATTTTTCTCGGTTTCTTTTGTAATTGTGGAATCTTTGTAATTCTGAAATTTCTGTAATTCTGCGATTATATCGCCTTTTATAAATCAAATCAAAAATCTTTTATTTTCTGTAAAAGTAAAATGTTCAAGGAAAGTGGTACTTAGCTTTTATGTGATTCGCTGTTGTTGTCAATCTCGCGCGAAAAATACGTTGCATGAAGTATAAATGTCGCTTAGCAAAAATAGATGCGAGAGGCAAGAATTGAACCCGTGACCTGCTACTTGCATATTCTCACACCATACCAACTGTGCTAAGCCTCTCTTGCGAAATAATCAAAGTTCTTGCGAAGTAATCAGATTCCAATTGTGTGAGAGACAATTCTGTATAAATTTCGCGTAACAAAAATAAACATGCAAGAAGCAAGAATTGATCCCGCGGCCTGCTGCTTGCATTCATGCCTCCTGACCAACTGTGCAAGCTTCTTCTTTGCGAAATATCTCTGTGAAATTATCATCAACTCTCTTCTGTGCGAAATACTCAAAGAAATATCTGTGCGAAAAAATAAGCATGTGTTGGGACTTGATCACACGACCATGAACTCATTAACTTCACAGATGACCAATTGTGCTGCCTCTTGTTTGCGAAATAATGAAACAATATTGCGAAATTATTCATTTTTTCGCTATCTGTAAAAAAGAAGAAAACTATGTTCGCAGGAAAATTCGAACTTGCGACCACAAACACACATACTGTTCTCTGGACCAATTGTGCAATAACCTCTCTACGAAATTAGCGCATAACTTTTTTCCTTATTCTTTTATTCTCCCATGCAAATGAGAAGAAAATGAAAAATATGTGTCTCTGTGAATTCGAACCCGTGACCTATTTATTGTTCGCTCAGCCTTGAACCATCTGCGCGAATTTCTGTTTGTGATAGAAATTGCAGCATCTGCCTCTTATCTTTTCTTCGTCCTTCCTTAACTTCTTTCACATTTGCCTTCATCTCCTGAACATGAAAATCTTCCACTGAAACTTCCATTTTTTCCTTAAATTTCACCACAACAACTAATTTTTTCTCTCACTCTTTTCATATCTTTGAATTGTTGATGATGTTTACTCCCTGAAAGTGTGATTTCTTCCATAAAATTTCCAATTTTGAACCTAAACTTTGTATATCTAGAAAAATATGAATAATAGCTAATCTTCATGGAAATTTTTTGAACCAACAAGCTACAGGAGGGATAAATCCTTTACTCCTCCCTGTTTCTAGCGCCAAAATGTAGTTGCAGGAAATCGTACAACACACCCCTTGTAATAATTTGTAGATCTAAACATAAAAATGATGATAAGAATGCTAAAATTGTAAAGAGACACAAGGTTTACGTGGTTCGATCAATTTGATCTACATCCATGGGATTAGGTTTTACTATGATTATTTGTAATTACATCTTCATTACATGGAGACTCCATTAATGAGTATTTGGAACTCTAGGTTCTTGAAGGAGGAAGAAGAAGGAGATAATAATAATACAACCAATTCTCTCTACAGAATGTATCCTCTCCTAAAGTGTCTCTGTCCTTTTTCTTTTTGATTATCCTCCTTTCTCTCTCTTGCCTTTCTCTTTATATAGGTATTTACATAATGGATGACAGCTCATATATGGTGGGGTACAGCTAACATTTCCCCTAATTTCGGATATGGCTTGCGGTATTTTCGCAAACTTACAAATGTTAACTTCGCAAACATCCTAAATTTCGCACGATCATCATACTTTTCTCACATTTAAGATGATGTCATCTGTTATGTCATTTCTGAAATCATACTGCGATGTCTTCGTGATGTATCGCTAGTAATTTCGCAAGCATGTCGTTGTTGCGAGATTCTGATCCTACAGGTGCCATTGGCATAGTGGCGTCTGGCGTAGCCATGGCATAGCGGCATGCCAGTGGTGTAGCCGTGGCAGCTGTTTTGGCATATTGGTGTTAGACCCAAATATGGCTCTGGCAACATCGGCCATGTTGCTAAGTTAAACTTAAGGCCTTAGGAGAATCACTTAATCTAGTTGGCATGACGACTTTATCTAAACTAGGGTTTGGCGTATCGAAAACTTAATTAGCACTTGCTCTACGACACGGTGGCGTGGCTGAGATAGATGGCGCATGCCAGTGTCACAATGATGCAAGTAGCGCCTGGCGTAGCCATGGCCACTAGATTTTGGCACATTGGTGTTAGACCCGAAATGTGGTGTGGCAACATTGGCACTGTTGCCACATCAATCCCAATGCTCTGGGGAACGTTACTTGGCTTGGTTGGCGTAGCAACTTTGCCTAAATTAGGGTTTGGCATGCCGAAACCCTAATTAGTTTGTGTGGCATGTGGACGCGGCATGGCAACACTTTTTTGTACAAAAGGTGCCATAGTTGTGCCAAGGGAACTATAGAAAGGCCATGGTGTGGAAACGGCCACAGGAGTAAGGATTATCGTGGGTGGCTATGATATGGCGCCATTCCTAGGGCTTCCTGGGTCCCACACGGCTCGTGGCATGTTTTGGCATGCTGCCGCAAAGTGGCATGTTGGCATGCCGCTTATCTCATTGGCGCAACATGGTATGTTTGGCATGTTGGCGCGGTTTTTGGAAAGCCAATTGGCTTCGTGACTATCTGGCGCAGTTTCCCCTTTTTAATACTGTGGCAAGTTTAGAGCAACCTGATTGGTCAGAAAATAGGGTCGGCCAAGCATGGGCGTGGCTACACTTCTGGTGTGAGTGTGGCGTCTTTAGAGCGACCTGATTGGTCGATGGGAAATGGGACCGGCTAGTATGGGCCCAGCAACAACTTATGTGCGTGTGGCGAGTTTAAGGCGACCTAATTGGTCGAGGGAAATAGGCCGGTTTAGTATGGGGCGTGGCCAATGGAAAATGGCGCCGGCTTGGCTTAAGGCATGGCCACGCCTCCCTTTGATGTTGTTCCTATCCTGCGACTCCTTGTTTTCTGATTCTGGGTAAGATTTTGCATCTACTAATCCATGGCGGATTAGTTACCTATTTTTCCTAGGCTTAATTTCGACAAGAAAGGTATGATATACTGCGCAAGGCGCAAAACCATAACTTTTGCAAATTAGTCAGGATAATCGATTGAATTCTATGTGTTGACACAGAGTTCTTTTAAGTTCATTGCCAGAGAGCAGCATGCTTTCTGATTGAATACCTTATGCAAAGACCTCATCCTTGATACTTGGAAATTCGTGCTACTCTGCTGCGAGTGAACACAAATCGTCATGCCATATCAATATTAAGGGTTTAGCCGGGGAACATAGCACAGAAAGCATTCAAAGAAACTTATATTAATTGAATGTAGGCAAGGTGCCATAATTTATAGAATACCTGGGATTGTTGCTACATGCACCATTCTGGGTAAATTTCTGTAGATGGGGAAAAACGATTTGCTGGTTTTTAAGGAATTGAGGAGACGACCGTACGGAGCCTCCTCGAACCGAGCGAAATGTTAAAACTAACACAGATGCACCGCTGCAAAGGGGGTGCTTTAGATTTGAGAGATCAATCTGTAGTACTCTGGCCTAAATCAAGACAATGACCGTTCCAGAGTAAATTCGGTCACAAGAGAGGGTGGGTTGATCTGTAGGAGGGAAGCTGAGAAATTTGTGGAATAAATGGTAATCAAAGATTGTGGGTGTGTGAATTCTGAATATGATAAGCTCCGAGTGATTGAAATTTCTCAATTGAGAGTAGTTTCTCAATTGATGAGTTGATGATCTCGTGTGGTCGATGAGACGTGAGATTGATGATACTGATGATGCTGATTCAATCATGATTCAGAGACTTATTTATATTGCTGGAATTTTAGACACCATGATCCCATGAAGTGTGACAGTTGATGGAATCAAGGAGTGGGGAATTGGAAATCATGTTTGAAACCAGTTGCTCAACGTGTGGATACTTGGTCGATTTTCCACCCACTACCTCGTGAATTCCTTCAACTGATTGCATGACTTGCTCACATTCCATCGTGTGTTTAAACACACGTGTCGATTTTTATATATATATGCAGCCGTGACATATATTGTGTAAAATATGATGGTATATTTTATTTGCATGAATTTTTTTTCATTAGATAAAATTCTTGAGAATTCATGTAAGCAATGTTGCATTAATTGCTGTTTTTTCGAAAAATCAGAAACGTGGGTTTTGAGGAACCTTCGAAGATAGACAATGTATTTATGATGAAATATTTTATTGTTATGAACTTCATAAGTCAGTTGTGTGAATGTTCACATTATGAAAATTGTGTCCGTGATTTCATGAAAAATCAGTTTCGAAATTAAATAAAGTTTCGTTCGTGCTTGTATTTCCTTGATTTATATCTGGACGGCATACTGAAGTAGAATGTAGTGTGAACCTTTTCAGCTACTCAGCAAAGATGACCAATTCCCAAGCTGAGGACGCCTCGAGGGAAGAGATGTGCATTGATGATGGTATCTCCAGAGATGAGACATGCATGGATGAAACTTCCGTTGGGGGAGATGAAGACGAAATCCCTGGGATTAAGAATGTACCGAACATAGATGATGCATTCTTTGAAAAAGATATCCCAAGAGCTGAGCAACATTTAAAATCCCCAGTGTATCGTCTTTTGATAAATCCCAGAACTGTTACTCAGAAGAAATTGGTGACTCCTAAGACAGTGATTCGATTTTGTCTTGAATGAGGGTTCTTCACCTCATCAATCATAGAGTTTAAGCTTTCTCGACGACCTTTGGAGAAATTTGCCGGCTAGGCGAGGCATATGTTGGGTTTTCCTCATGTGAGGACTATGCTCGACCAGGCGCAGGTGACGAGATCTATTCAAGCTTCTGGAGAGTGGTTCATTTATCATGACGCAAGTGGTATTGTGGATCTGTTTGCTCGCTGGTGCATTCTCACTCACACTTTCATATGTAGATGGGGAGATTTTACCATTACCTTGGAAGACATGGCGGCTCTGATGCATCTCCCGATCACGGGCAATCTTCCTGGGGATCTTTCAGATGAGGAGACCGTCGTTTCTCATGTCTTGACAGCTGCAATGGAGAAAGCGAATAAGACTGGTAGTAAAGGATGTTATGCTTCCTGGATGACACACTGGTGGCCCAAAGACGAGGTTTCTGATAAACCCATTGACGGTATGTTACCCATTTTTGCTTTCTTATGTTTATGGTTGTCCAGAGACGTTTTTGAAGACAGTGGAAACTTGTTGAAGCCTTTTGTAATTCCCTTTGCTATTAAGATGGCTCAAGGTGAGCAACTTCCCATAGGTAGTTTATTCTTAGGCTCCTTGTATTACAACCTGGACTCCTTGATTATAGACTCCAGTGTGTCGAACGGCTCTATGAAGATTGAGTGTTATGCCAACACGATGTTTCTTCAAGCTTTGATGTGGGAGCATTTTAAGAATTATGCACCTACTCCACGTAATGTTCTGCAAGGACCGAATACTGATGCGCGCCATACTTTCCCTGAGAAAGATAATGCTAGGATCATGCGTTGGTCCAAAAAGCAGCCTCGTTCTAAAATACGCTTTATTGATGTGTTAGATGAAGAATCCGAGTTCAATTTTCGCCTGTGGGTGTCAGTCCATGATTATGTTTCTCAGCTGATGACTTTCAATACTGGAGAAAGCACGAGTTTGACGTCTGGTGTGCATCTGAGTGATGGCGAAAGATCTTTCATGTTGAGTTGCACCCCTGGTCATTTGCTATCATCCACGTTTGGAGAGCTTTCAGTGGAGGAGTATAACATTGATAGAGCAGCTCGACAAATGGGTATGGATCAGTGTGTTCCAACCATACGGAGAAGGAAGCCATAAGTTGAGCAACTCAGGACTCGTTTGGATCGTACTCACGTGGATGGGAGTAGCTACTGGTTTCCTGGTTCTGATAGATTCACCTATGTAACCCCAGGTTATGTAGAATTCTGGGATCAGCAACTTGGCGTTTGCGTGTCTTTGTAAGATTTCCCAGACCTCCATTCAAGGATCTTCCTTCGGCTGAGATGATTTCCAGTCGACCGAGATTGAAGTATCTTTCTGGTGATAAACGAAAGTCGTCTCCAGGATGCTCTCAGGTATGTTTCTTCATATAATCTTCACGAAATTATAAGAACTGTATTATGATTACATTATTGGATTTCACCAAAGGACGGTCGTAATATACGACCTCGAATCGGTGTAGATTTCTCAGAGACTGAGGCGGTTATTCATGGTGGAGAAGGCAGGCATAAAGGTTATAAGCTGTTACCCAATACTGTAAACTCCACAGTTGGTGCTTTGGTGGGTTCCCAATATTTCTCACTGTGACTTTCATTGCTATTAACATTAGAATCATGAAGCCAACGTTGTTAATTTTGTTGCAGAATTTTACTCCATCAAGTCTTGAAGGTCTTCAATTTTCTGCTATTGAACAAGCAATCGCTGATTTGAGTGACGAAGAAACTATAAGTATTTCTTCACATATTCAAATGGGGTGCTTCATAGATGAAAATATTGATTGTAAAGGACGTGTACAGGAGGATGTCGTCATGGAGATGGAGAATTCTGGAACTGCAGGGGTCTTTCGATCCTCCTTTAACACTTCACTCCCGTATCATGAACTGGTCGGTGGATTCAGCGTTCCCATTGGATATGCACGCTTGTACGAGACGATATGGAAGAAGTTTGGCCACATGATCGTTGACAGGAACCCTGGGCGTGCTTATGCTTTAACCATGCAAGTAGGCGTTATCTTGCGTTCGTGAGTGATATGCATACGAGACCCAGGAATACCGTGACTCCAGATATACTCTTTGATTGGGAGTTTAACTTGGAGAATTCAGAAAGACTTGGCCTCAACGTGAAATGGCTTCGTAAGCAAATAAACGTTATCAAGGATTCATGTGAGAAGAACATACCCTTTCCAATGATGTTGAAGGAGAAGGAGGACAAGATTGCCAAGCTGACCGAGGAGTTGAACAAGGAGAGGGCGGCTTTGCAAATCTTGAAGGATGCTGATGAGCGAAAGCCTTTTCTTGCTGATCTCTTGAACTTCTGAACTTCTGAAGAGTTGAGGTTTATACTTGGGTTTTGATATTTAGATGGTTTTGGATTGACTGATGGTTAGGATTTTCTTGTAGATTTGATAGAGATTTTCTTTTACGAAATATGAACTGAATTTTGATAAATTGCTGAATTCAAATACTGATTGCAAGTATTGCAAATGTTTTGGAGGAATTGAAATACAAATGAAAAAAATCCTAAATGTTAAATCCCAACGCCATGAGTGCTTCAAACGCCCAATACCTTAAATGTCCAATAATTTCAGATAAACGCCTTGAGCCAATTTTCGTGAATTACTGGTAGGGTTCTGCCATCTGTGTTGATCAATTTGTAGTATCCTCCGGCCACGGACTCAGCGACCATGAATGGTCCTTCCCAATTGGAGTTCCTTGTAGAATGAAGACCGCGCTGAACTGCTTTGAGAACCAGGTCCCCTTCATGAAACTTGTTAGGCTTGGTCGATCGTGCCTTGAATATCTTCCGCTGATTCGGAATTCCTGTTTGATGGAATTCCACGATTGTGGCCCGTATGGACACTCGCGCGGAAGAGAGTATCCAGCATAGTGTTGATCATGCTTAGCCAAGTCTTCAGCAATAAACCTCTCGATGGAGTGACGATTTGAACCATTGAGTGTAATATTGCTGAGGTGAAGTTACCCACTCGTAGCTTTTGATGACCTAAATTGTTCATGGGGAGAAGTCCTGGACCATAGTAGTGTATTTGAACATTGGTAATATTGGAGCAAGGAGGAATAAGACTTGCCTGAGCTCGAAACCTTCTGACAAAGGTGTGCGGATTTTCTCCAAGTTCCTGCGTAAGTCCCATCAGAGTTTTTCTTCCAGATGCTCAAACGGTGTGTCCTCTGCTTCGTCTTCCGACTCGGAATCCTTGTCGATGACAGGATGTGTTGAAGGCATCGTTGTCCTTCATCATGAATCCAAGTCTCCCAAGGACCATGTCGTATCCAGGGTCTTCCCGGATTATGAAAAACTTGGCCTCAGTGCAGATCAATCTTTCCGTAACTTTGAGAGTGATGAAGCGTATGCGTTCTGGAGATTCCTTCGTGGTCCCTGATTGCTATGGGAGCATGGGTGGCTTCCCGTCGAGTAATACCAGCAGCTCTGAGAGTTTTCAAAGGGATGATGTTGATAGCGGTACCAACATCGACGAACGCCCTCTTGAACTCATTTCCTTTAATGTACTGTGGTGAGCAGTCCCAGTCATATATTTCTGTGTCGGTGGCTGAAGGTCCGGTGGTGGTCTCTTGGATCAGAGTCTTCCGGACACGATGTGGTTCAGTGCAGCAAACATGTCTTTCCTTTGAGCTTTCGAAAGATACAACAACTCGCAGACATGTTCGATCAAGATTGGACCGTTCCTTGACAGGAGGTTCAGATGGTAAAAGTTCTGACTGGGAGGGGGTTTTTTGCACCCCTCAGTCCCCAGGTTGAGCTCTCCTGATTCGACCTTTTCTGAATATGCGCTTCAAAATTTTGCAATCACTTGTGGTGGATGACGTATCTATGGAAACGGCAATACCGAGGATTTTCCATGGCCTCTTCAGTTGGTTCCTTCTTGACATAAGGTAATTTGATTGCACCATCTTGAATCCAGGCATCGAGTAGTTCATTAATTCTTCCATTGAACAGGGAAAATCAGGTGCTTCTGGATCTCCGTATGCTGAGGAGGGATTTTCGAATTCTTCTTCTTGTGTGCCTTTGAAGGGGTGGAGGAAGTATGCTTGTGCTGTGGTTCTGCTTTTCGCTTACTCCCTTCTGCGACAGCATTTGTTGAAGGTTGCAGGTTGTACTTCTTGTTGATCAAACGCCTGCTTCCTCGAGTGTCTTTTGAATCCTCAGTATTTGTATACTTTGCTCTTTCCAAAAGAGCGGTGCAGTGGTTGCCGGCCTCTTCGCGGCTTCGTGAAGCTCTGAGAAAGTCTGTAATCGAAGGTTTTCCAGCAAGGCTCTGTAGACCGGGAGCATGCCATTGATGCACAAGTCCACCAGTTGTTGCTCCGTGACGTTTGGGTCATGACAATCCAGGGCTTGGACTCTGAATCTTTTCACATAATCATTGGGATTTTCACTGACCCTCTGAAACATCCTTCCAAGGTCGGAGAGGGTGACTTGTTCTGACACGAAGAAGTATTTCCTGTAGAATGCGTTAACCATTTCTCCCCAATTGTTGATAGTCCCTGGTGTAATGTTGATACCAGGTGTATGCTCTGCCTTTCAGAGATTTTGAGAATTCCTTGAGACGAATCGACATGATTATGTTCATGTTCTCCCACGGCTTCGAGAAAACGAGAGACATGTTCCCGAGAATTTCCAGTTCCATCATATAAGGTGAAGGTTGGAGAAACGTAACCTCTGGGGAGCGGAATCCTCTGCGTAGCGGCAGGATAAGGAGGTTGATGGCGATGATCATGTGATGTTTTGTATTTTCCACGGTTCTCCAAAAGGTGATGTTTTGTTCTTCATCGGATAGTTTATAATCAAAACTCCCGCAATTGGAAGACTCAACAACACAGCTACATTTTCCAAATTAATGGTCATCTCTCCCCATCTGCATAGAGCCGTTTGTGTGGAAGGGAACCATCGGGAAATAAAAGTGATCAAACCTGCAACGTATTTCCTAATATGAAGAGTTGCAGACGCCATGACATCCTCAACGATCTGTGCTCTAGTCAAGTTATTTCTGATACGCTCATTTCCCAGCATGTGCCTCATCCATCCTTCATAAGAGCGTAGCGGAGCATGACAAACCTTGAAGTCAATGGGAGAAGCTGGATATTCCTTCCTTTGGATACAGAACCTCATCACGCGTGCTGGAGAAGCTGACGGAGCGACCTCTTTATTCTCTGAGCCTGTAAGCAAGGTTATCTTATGACCAGGATGAGTTCTAACATTCGGATAAGGCACGGTAAAGAGCTCATCATCCATATTCTGCATATCTTTGGAGTCGTTGACACGTCCCAGTTTAGCGGAAGAAATATTCCCAGGTGACATCTTAACAAGAGCTTCTTAGTTCACTTTCAAATAACTACAATGAAGCAAAACGGAAAGGAGTCACTACCCTATAAAAAAATCATCATACACATCACTTCTTATCGAATTCGATGCAATCAATGGTCGAAGCTCAGAGGTGAAGAGCCGTGTTCATTGCAATTTACTCTTGGCTGCGGAATATGCACACACGACAGACCAGTTTACGCTCACGGCAAGGTTCTTTGGCATGCCCACGGACGGTATAAGCCTACAGCTAGCTCGAGTAGGGACTTACGCTCCTAGAACGAAAGGAATTTTTGGTTTACTATGGGTATTACACCCATGGTTGAAAACTAAAACTAGGTTTTATAAAAGAGGAGCAAACAACGACATTCATAATTCTCTGCTCATAATTCAAGTAATGTTGTCATTGATGCTACTTTTAAAACTCACTACAACATTGCTAACGAAGAGATGTCATTCATATGGGGATAAATTTTCTAAGTTAATGAAAGCTACGACTAGGGTTTGCATCCACAAAAAAAGAGAGAACTGGGAGTGAAAAGAAATAGGAGGAAGCATGTACCTTGCTGCTGGCGGACACGCGACAATGACGAGACAACTAACGGAGGCGGCAAGGGAGCGATCAATGCTGAGGACGGGAGTTAGAGCAAACGAAAAAACAAAAAAAAGGGGTTGGCATCCTTTTATACATGAAAACTTGGAGGAGTTTCAATGAAAGAAGGAAACCTTCTTTTTTTTGAACACGGGAAGAGCAGCCGGGTCCACTGCCCTGCGGCCGCGGCAACACCGCCCTGCACGACGCCAATGATCGAACTTCTATTGGTAAGCCTATTATCCTCGTCTCTATCTCGTTTTGTATGTCACCATCTATTGCTTACCCCCGCAACAATGTCACTGTTACGTGCTAAGCAGGGAACTTAATGTTGATGGTGGTTTTCAGTTCAGGGTCAAGATTGTAAAACCCTATATTTAGCGTTGTTATCCTGCAAATGAATAAAGTCCATTTAAAAATAATGAGTGTTCAAACCTCTTTACTTATGTATGTATTGAGCAATTCAACATATTTATGAAATTTATCAGAATGGTGCGCGTAGCAGCAATCCAAAATATTATGTGAATTCTTTCTTTTACCGGCATTATTCTTTAATGCATTTCCTACCTGATATTTTCCTATGCTACGTTCCCTGCTGAACTCCAAATATTGACATTACATGACGATTAAATATTCACTCTCATCAGAGTAGCGTGAATCTTCTGAAGTGTCAGTATTGAGAATCTGCATGAAAATACTCACATAAGCTCCATCGTCCTTTGACGAAGAGATTTTTGTGTAGATGCACTTTTAATTGAAAGATGGCGTGATCAAACACGTCCAAATTCCTTAAGGAAAATCTAGACTGTTCATGTCAGTCTGAAAGATAATCACGACCACACAATTTGGCCGCACGATTCAACAACATAGCATACCCCTAACAAACTAGGCAATCACCGTAGTGACCACCGGCGGGCCAACTAATGCCCTAGTCGATCGAGTCCATTTCCCTTCATTCACAAGTGCTTCGAACGCCGACCCAAACATGGGTGTTCGTGCTACTTACAAAAATAGATGGAACGAGATGATACCGACAAAGAGGGTCTCAAAACGCATCACGTCCGTCCAACTTAGCTGGCCTAGTTGGACGGCTTGGATCGCATTTTGAGCGATCGAAGAGATGACGACGCGTTCACCGTTGGCCCAACTCCTCCCTTGGTCGATCAACCAGTCACGGCAAAACCTGAGCATATCAAATCACTTGCTCAAAGTAGGGTAAACACACTGTTCTGAAAACCCTAAAATTGTGTTTGCGGCAACGCCCTACTGTCGCAAAACGACCACAACCATCCATCTTCTCTGGCCTAGTTGAAGGGATTAGATTTAATTTCAGGCGGCCCCGAAGATGTCAACATGATCACCGCCGTCTCACCTTTACACGTGACCGACCGGCCTGCTCGAGCTAACGCCTGATGCCTCGAATCGGTCGCCCAAAGAGGGTTGGCCGCGCGGCTCCCTAAACTCTAAAGTTGCGTCAACAGCAGTATGCAATTGCCGCAAATCATCTCACCATCCAACTTCGCCATCCTAGTTGGATGGTGTAGATTTATTTTTCAAACACTAACAAAGCAGCATCGTGATCACCGACCATTCTTCCTCCACAGGGAGTGATCGACCAAGTCATAACACATCCATAGGTTCCAAACGATCACCCAAAGATGGTCGGTCGTGCTACTTTTAAGATACTCAATCCGTGACTGGTTCGATCGAGCTCAAAAACAGCGATGCTTCTAACACATCGATTATTTTCAGCTGCTTATTCGAAAGCGGTGCTTTACATATATCGATTATAAGCAATGCTTTATAAATATTGGTTTCACAAATAATTTATTATTTAACCTAAAAGCACTATATACTGATTTTAGCGGCAAGTCACATGACTTGACCCATTCACTCGAGACATCAAACATGTCACAAACTGGGGGATGCTCACTGGGGTATTGGTATGGCTGGCGGTTTACAGCATGCGGCGTGCAACGTGCCCATTACGAGAAAGTGTCAGGAAAGACGGACGGTTAATGAGAGTAGTGGGTGAACGTGTGATTAGTCTTCCCTCATAACGGAAACACGATGAACACCACCTTCCGCACAAACCCACTTCTCCACTACTTAACTTCCTCCACTTCCTATGAGATCAGGGTGCGGTCAATGACTTGTGTAAATAGGTTTTCAACCTATTTCGATGAACAGAGAACACAGTGTTATCAACACAAGTAGCCAGGAACCATATTCTGATACAAGTCATAAAACAACCACACCTTCATAATTCAACATTCTGATCTCAAACACCTTCTTCGCTTCCCCCTCCCTAAGGTCAACCCTTCTCCTTCACTTTGTGACCGAATTAAATCTGGAACGACCATTTCTTGGTTTAGGCCAGAGTCTTACAGATTGATCTCTCGAACTCAAAAGTACTCATGTGCAGTACATTTGTTTAGGTTTGAATTCGTTGCTCATCAACACACCCAAATTTACCAAAAACAACAGAATCAGTTTTAACCCAAAACAACGGGTAATGATGAAAAGTGGTTAAAGCGAAAGTTTACCAACACATATTTCGAGAAAAAGATAGGCGAGTAACGACTCGAAATAACAAATGTGTATGTATGAAAACTAAAAAGATAGACTTTTGAGTGATAGATAAGTTCAAGTCTCCACATACCTTTTAGTCGGATGAAGTTCCACTTGTTCCTTGAGTAGTTTTTCGTCTTCGTAAGATGATCGCCCTGGAGTCTGGATCTCAACTACACTAAACTGTCCTAAACCGAGACTTATCTATAAGTAGTCTAGAAATCAAGACATATAGTTTTGACAACTAAACTTGATAAACATGCTTGAGATAGCAACGCATGCGAGTTCGACCGAGCAATGCTCTAACAATCTCCCCCTTTATCAATTTTAGTGGCAAAACTATCAATACATATGGATTACAAAATAAATAAAACTTTGTAGCTTCTCGTCCACATTCTTGATCTTCTTGGTGATTCAACATTACTCGAAAACTTCGTCTTTTTCCAAGTACTCCCATGATTCCATAGATGTTCAATTCAACATCATAGTTGTTGAAGATCCGTAGCCATAACATGAGAAAACAAAAGCTCTCGATCATTGTTATACAGTGTCATAGTATTATTACACAGTATCAAAGTTCTTATATCACAACCTCGACAACAATACTGTGGTGATATGTATCACTCCCCCTTAGTCAATACTTTCATCTCAACATGAAAATCACTCCCCTTACATAATGATCCGTAAAACACGTAAACCATATGTATTTGTAGTGTGAACTACATATTAATTCTCCCCCTTTTTCTCAATAAAATTGGCAAAGGTACGAAAACGGGATCCTGATGAAATTTCCACGGAGATGCTTCAAGACCAAAGAAAAGTACATATCAACTTGTTTATACAATCATATATCCAAAGCTAAATGCATTCATCAAGGAGTTTATAAAGATACAAGATAACCCCTAAAATATTCCACAGCCGCACTCCCCACAAAGATATGGAAATTAAGCGCAAGTTCAAAAGAACTCTCCCCCATTTGATGTCATTCCCGAAAGAACAACAAGAGCGATCTTACTTTTACAAGAAAAGAATGATTTATTTGGACACCAAAAACCATAACAAAATGATTTTGTATCCAAAAATTCTCAATCAAACTAATCACAAGAGAACCCATGATTAATTTAATCGGAATACACAACCAAATTAATCACAAACGAATCTATGATTAGTCTAGTCGGAAATGCTCACATAAGAACACTTATGGAGCCACAGTATATACATAAAATATGGATCAGGGAAGATCAATACGTGGAATAGACAAGGATTCATTCTATTTTCCATCACTATTTGCACAATGACATACAATAGACATAATCCTCGTGAAAGATTTTAACCTATCTTCCATCAAAGAATTGACATAATATGCTTAACTTTTGTTTGTCAAAAGTTCATCGATCTTGTATCAATACATGCATATCGACATATGAAGGAGATAACTTTTGACATCGAATGGGACAATAATAGTTCACGGACGCAAACACACATATCCCATAACATATTGCAATATATGAAACCATAAAGATTAATACTGCAAACATCATCTTCCAAATCACTTTAGAATTTAAATAAATAAATCTAAAACATTGCAATATGAAAACGTTGGACATAGCTATGTGTACTCACAATAATGGCTACTCCAATTTCTAGTTATTCTTCCTGAACAAAACAAGAATAAAATTCTCATAAGAAGTTTCCTAGAAAAAAAATCTATCGCAGACGGGCAATCAATGCTCGAACACATTCAAGTTCCTCATTGGCTTCCTTTAGTTTGATCTTCACAAACTCGAGATTCTTAAAGGAAATGACAAATTGATCACGCACGACTTCAAAATCTTTAAGAAAATTTCCTACCAGTTGTGATGACATCTGGACTGGTTGTCTGTTTTCATGATCAATGGCATGATAGCAATTTATAAGAACAGGGTTCTCATAAAACTCAGCAATGTTGTTTCCTTGATCCTTGACTTCCTTCATGCCTCCATCCATAGTTTGCACCATTATCTCAAGGAGAACTATTACCGTACGAGTATATATCAATAAAGAATTTCATGATATATATATATATATACATGTTCAAGACACATATAGTGGAACCCTAGGGTGACTCGTTTAAGAATCGGTAATGGGACAGGTACACAAACGTTTACGGTTATGAACCAGGTTCTAAACCGTCTAAGCAAAGGAGCCTTAATTAAAAAGGATTTGTCAAGGAATTTTAAATGAAGACATGATTTTCTCAAGAGTTTAGATTGATCAACTAAGCTTTATTATGAAAGGAAGACCAAAAAGGAATTTTTCATAGAAGAAATCATTTCTAAAGAATCAGACGAGTATTACAACAACCATTTTTTGTCAAGACAAGTTATATCTTGAACTCTATGTGCATTCTCCTAAGGTTGATATGTGAATGCACACTTAAATCTGGTTAAGTTGTAATCTGAGCATGTAGCTCGTCATCGTTTTCCTTCTATGGAATACCGGGAGAAATAGCGGAAATACTTTCAAAAGAATTATTACACGGAGGACAAGTCAAACCTAAAGATGCTTTCTTCCTTAATTTTTTGATTTTCCGCTTGAGATTATTTATACTGGTCCTTAAATCAGATGCATGATTATTGATGTGCATATAATCAGAGCCTGATGCTTTAGAAGCAGTTTGATCCTTGCCAATGGATGATATTCGTTCCTTCATTGAACCATCCTTCTTCCTTTAGCGTCTTATTCTCTTTACTGGAACGTTAACCAACTTAGTTGTCCATATGACTTTCTTTCCTCTAAAATTGTAGAAAGATTTAGTATCATATATATAACTAAGAGAGGACTTATCACAGTGCTCTTTTGAATTTGAGGCACAGATGTTCTCAGTACGGAGAGAAACAGGTTTGATTACTTCTTTCGACATCCATATAAGAATGTTATGAAGTTTTTTATTCCTTATCAGAAAACGGCATTTCCGTTCAACATGACCTTTGTTTCCACAATAGTAGCAGTTAAAGGTAACGTTTTTAACGGTTCTCCTATGACCTGTCTTTGAAGTATGACAATCTTTCTTTACAGAAACATCAGCCATAATGGGTGAATTTTCACATAGTGAGTTATCACCAGCACATACAAAATTGATCTTTCCAGTGCTTGGAGCGTTTATTCCTTTATATCCCAGACCACGTGTATGACGATGTTCTTTACATGCTCCTAACATGGAAGATAATTTTGAAGATCTAGTGTTGAATCTTTTCAGATTCTCTTCTAGTGATTTTACCTTGTTGACAGTTGTAGATAGGTCATTCTTCAATTGTTTTTCTTTGGCAAGAAAAAGGCATTCTATGTCGTTATAGTATATCTGATGAGAGACATACTTTGCCTCAGATTCAGCAAGTCTTTCTCTCAGCACAAATAAACTCTTCTGAAGTTTTTCACATTCAACAACCTTTGAATGGACTTCTTCATCACGATCTTTAAGGATTGATTGTAAAAGCTTATAACCACTATCATATCCCTTAAAGAGTTTTTTTAGTTTCCTGCTTTTACGACAGAGATGAAACAGATATTCTGCCAGTAGGCAGTTGATCCCTTTTTTTCTATGATATCATCAAAGAGTATAATATACTGTGAGACTTCTTCATCAATACTTGGTCCCTCGTTTGAGTCACTTTCATCTGAAAGTTCATCCAATTGTTCATCTAGGAGATTTTCCCAGTTGACATCGGTTTCTGACAGAGGGGAGGATATGATATATTTCTTGGAGGTCTCAGAACTCTTATCGTCACCAAGAGGATCCTGATCTGGTTTTGCGAAGACAGAGATATCACCACCGTCCATAGAGTCAGATCGCTACAAACACAGACTTTTGAGGTCTTGAACGTGTTTGCCTGCTCTGATACCAATTGAAAAAGCGGGGGTCTAATAACCTCACCCAATATTTCGATTAACAATCTGTATGAATTAACTCCAATATACTTTCTAGAGAATCAACTAGACAGTCAGACTCAATCTAAATAAAAGTATATCAAAGAGTTAATATCTCAATCTCTCGATTTGATTTATACTCAAGCAAATGGAAATCTGCGAGTCTTTATCAAATACTAGAGAGATAACTTGGATGCTACCAAATACCAATATCCAAGTTTCAATCAATTTAAATCAACAACCAAAGGTTGGATATTCTAATTGATTGATCTTAACGCACAACCTGTGATATTTCAATTATATAACAAAATATAATGTGGAATAGAAATAACACGGACACCAGAAATTTTGTTAACGAGGAAACCGCAAATGCAGAAAAACCACGTGACCTATTCCCGATTGAACACCACATTGTATTAAGCCGCTACAGACACTAGCCTACTACAAACTAACTTCGGTCTGGACTGTAACTGAACCCTAATCAATCTCACACTGATTCAAGGTACAGTTGCGCTCCTTATGTCTCTGATCCCAGCAGGATACTGCACACTTGATTCCCTTAGCTGATCTCCCACAACCAAGAGTTGCTACGACCCAAAGTCGAAGACTTTAATAAAAAAATATGTATCACACAGAAAAGTCTACGATAATAGATAAATCTGTCTCCCACAGATAAACCTATGAGTTTTGTTCCGTCTTATGATAAAATCAAGGTGAACAAGAACTAATTGATAACCCTGACTTATATTCCCGAAGAACAGCCTAGAATTATCAATCACCTCACAATATCTAAATCGTATGGTAGCGAAACTAGATATTGTGGAATCACAAACGATGAGACGAAGATGTTTGTGATTTGTTTTTATCTTGCCCTATCATAGATATAATCTCAAGTCAATTATTCAATTGAACTGTACGATAGAAAATGGCAAGATCAGAACGCTCAACTACAAGAGAAGTAGTTTCGTCTGGCTTCACAATCCCAATGAAGTCTTTCAGTCGTTAACCTACAGGGTCTCGAGAAGAAACCTAAGGTTAAAGGAGAATCGACTCTAGCAAAACCAACTAGTATCACACAGGAGGTGTGGGGATTAGTTTTTCCAGTTGCTAGATGTCTCCTTTATATAGTTTTCAAATCAGGGTTTGCAATCCAAGTTACCTTGGTAACAAAGAAATATTCACTGTTAGATGAAAAACCTGATTTAACCAAGCTAATATCTTTCAACCATTAGATCGAAACTTATCTTGTCACACACAAATGAAATGTATTTCATTTAGGTTTGAGCAACCGTACCTAAACGTGTACACTTAGTTGGTTCACAAATAGTTAAACAATGGTTAGCCATATGAGCACTTTCATATTAACCGTATTCATATTCTCATAACTAGTTCAATGACTCATAAGAACTAGTTTATGAGTTGTTCAATTTCTTAGGTCTTTAATCGACCAATTGAAACAAAATCGGTTTGATTCACTTGAATCAATTCATGAACAATATACCACGGTTTACAAATTCATTCCTTATTGATTTATTGTTTTAAGTTCATGAACTTCCGACATGAAAATAACCATCTTGGGTACGCGCGGGTACATGTCATAGCTACCGGATTTGAGTTTACAAACTCAGCAGAAATTTTCGGTTCGAAAACTTCCGGGGGTACGCGTACGGGTATGTGTACCTAAGTTATGGTTTAACAGTTTGCAAACTTACAAACTCAGCAGAAATTTTCGGTTCGAAAACTTCCGCTGGTACGCGTACTCAACCTGTCCCCTTCACCAATACCGTATGCACACCTATGCACACACTTGGTTTCCGGCACATGGATTTTACACTAATGTGCGAACACACTGTATATGCTTATATCCATAGTTGGTTACCTAATCTCAACTCTACATTTCAATCATTGAACATTCTTTATAATTTTAACAGTCGTTATTCCAACTATCGTCATCAAAGCTATTTTAAGATTGAAACGTCATCATGACTTTCGTCACGGGTAAAGATAAAAGTGGTTAAGAAAAAGTTACCAACACATATTTCGAGAAAAAGATAGAGCGAGTAAACTCGGCTCGAAATAACAAGTGTGTATGTATGAAAACTATCATACTTATACGACTTTGTCTCAAGAGTAGAGATATAGTAGATAGGCTTTTGAGTGATAGATAAGTTCAAGTCTCCACATACTTTTAGTCTGATAAAGTTCCACTGGTTCCTTGAGTAATTTTCGTCTTCGTAATATGATCGCCATGGAGTCTGGAGCTCAATTACACTAAACTGTCCTAAACCGAGACTTAGTTATAAGTAGTCTAGAATCAAGACATATAGTTTTTGACAACTAACTTGATAAACATGCTTGAGATAGCAACTCATGCGAGTTCGACCGAGCAATGCTCTAACATAACTGATTCCAAGAATGTAAATCATGTAAATATGAATAGGATTTAACAGTGAAAAGATTCAACATACTTTGAACACGTTCAGTAACTCTTATCATTTTTGTTCAATCCATCTCGAACTTGATGGTTAAACTCTACTGCGGTGACGATACTGTAGGGGAGGTCCTGCGGAAAAATAGCTCGACGCCATGATGATAAAAAAAACTTAACACCTCTCATTCTTATTACTTATTTAATATGAAAAAATATGAAAAGGTCGTTTTCTTCAAAACCCCAATTATGACATCCCTTCTCTCCCACTTCACACCTCGGATCCTGTGCCGAAACAAATTGAGAATCTTTTAATTAAGGTTTTTTATTTTATATGATTTAATTACCAGCAATTAAATGCATATCTTTAGAGAATAAAAATTAGTAATATGCATTTATAATTGGAGATTTTCAATTGAGAGATTTCAGAAATTTTGGACAAGCATTTATTGGAATTAGAAAAACCAAATTTTTATATTCGTTGCATATCTTGAGAATATTTTCGGTTTTGGAAATTCCTTGGTGTCCAAACATCCTTGGTCTACAAATACCTAAGTTGGCATTTATAAAAAACTATCCTAAGAGCCAGGGAAACTTCATCTTTTTGTTGTTTCTGGTGGAGCCGTCTATCTGGAGAGGAAAGTACCTTAATTAGGAAAAATCTCTTACGACAGCTCGTTTAAAGACTTCTATGGGATCAAGAAGCTCTACGAGTACCGTTGGTGGGAAACTAGATAATTGCAGTATTATTATTTTTCGATTGATTTGACTGACTAACGGTTGTTGAAACTTTGCTTGCACCTAGTTTGTTTATTCTTGAGAATCTTCTCTTCTGATATAAGATTCACTCAAACTAGATCTAAGTATCAACGGAATATTTAGAACTTTTTGTAGATCTAAAGACATCTTGTGATAATCCATTTTAACAGACTTCGTTCTGTGTGTGATTGATCACAAGAGATTCAAGTGGTGTTGTGCATGTGTTTATTGAAGATTAAAGAAGATTTGAAGACAAAGATTTTCTTATTTGGTTCTCATATCTTAGGAGTGTGCACAAACCTTGATCGGCTGGGATCCAACTAGAATTAGATTTATTCGACTGATTAGTTGCGTGAGATCGGCATCACTTTATTGTTTCTTGTTGGAATCTATATCGATTGATTGCGAATCTAAGCTTGACTACTTAGATAGTTATTGTATAGATATCTAACCAGGCAAAGAAGTTTTATTAGATTAAACGGAAGACTTTGCGTATGACTTGAGATATCTTTATCTTGAAAGAATCGAAAGTGTTGTTACCAAAAAGATTTGTTGTTCCTTTACTGTTTGGAAATGATCCAAGGAATTGTTCAAGTGTGTGCACTCATCGAAGTCGAAATGTAAGGATCTGAGGAAACTAAATGAACTAGGGTAGTTGGCTCTCAACTATACGAAGTTGGTTTAGATTTTGTATAGCGGCTTAATTCTGGAGTATTCAATTCTGGACTAGGTCCCAAGGTTTTTCTGCATTTGCAGTTTCCTCTTAACAAAATCTTGCTGTGTATTTTACTTTTTTATTTCCGCAATTATAATTGGAATATTTTCGGTTTTGGAAATTCCTTGGTGTCCAAACATCCTTGGTCTACAAATACCTAAGTTTGCATTTCTAACAAACTATCCTAAGAGCCAGGAAACTTCATCATCTTTTTTGTTGTTTCTGGTGAGCCGTCTACCGGAGAGGAAAGTACCCTAATTAGGAAAAATCTCTTACTACCCTACCCTGTTTAAAGACTTCTATGGGATCAAGAAGCTCTACGAGTACCTTGGTGGGAAACTAGATAATGCAGTGTTATTAGTTTTCGATTGATTTGACTGACTAACGGTTGTTGAAACTTTGATTGCACCTAGTTTGTTTATTCTTGAGAATCTTCTCTTATGATTAAGATTCACTCAAACTAGATCGAAGTATCGATGGAATATTTAGAACTTTTTGTAGATTTAAAGACATCTTGTGATAATCCATTGTTAACGGACTTCGTTTTATGTGTGATTGATCACAAGAGATTCAAGTGGTGTTGTGCAGGTGTTTATTGAAGATTAAAGAAAATTTGAAGACAAAGAAGATTTATTATTTGTTCTCATATCTTAGGGGGTGCACAAACCTTGATCGGCTGGGATCCAACTAGAATCAGATTTATTCGATTGATTAGTTGCGTGAGATCGGCATCACTTTATAGTTTCTTGTTGGAATCTATATCGATTGATTGCGAATCTAACTTTACTACTTAGGTAGTTATTGGATAGATATCTAACCATGAAAAGGCGTTTATTATTAAACGAAAGAGCCTTTGCGTATGACTTGCGATATCTTTATCTTGAAAGAATCGAAAGAGTTGTTACCAAAAAGATTTGTTGTTCCTTTACTGTTTAGAATATGATCCAAAGGAATTGTTCAAGTGCGTGCACTCATCGAAGTCGGAAACGCAAGGATATGAGGAAACTAAGTGAACTAGGGGTAGTTGCTTGGTCTCAACTATACGAAGTTGGTTTAGATTTTGTATAGCGGCTTAATTCTGAGAGTATTCAATTCTGGACTAGGTCCCGAGGTTTTTCTGTATTTGCAGTATCCTCGTTAACAAAATCTTGTGTGTCTTTTACTTTTTATTTCCGCAATTATAATCTCTGTAATAAGAAAAGTGGTGTTTTACTCTGAGATTTGAGAGTCATTAGATGGTCAGGATTGATCTAAGAGGCCCACATCACACGGTCCCTGTCGTCCGGATGGAGCTTTGACTTCGACGGCTAGGAAAACTTCGGTAATTATACGGATGAGTCACCGTAAAGAAGTGTGTTTGTTATCTCTTCCATGAAACCTATTTCTCCTTCTTCTTTTTTTTCTTCTTCTGCTACTACGATTCTTCTCTTCGCCCGCGAAAAAACTCTAAATTTTGAGATTTGAGGAAAAGAAGAAGAAGGTAGAGATGAGGAAACCCTAGAATTTATAATTTGTGTGGTTTTTTTTTTTGATTGTTGTAGGCTGATTGATAAAAATTTGGGTTTTCCCATTCTAATCAACGAAATTGATATCGAGTAATGCATCTATAAAATTAAGGGTTTCAATTATTGATGAAGTTGATTGTTGATAAAATCGTGGTGGTTAGGAACAAGATCGTTAGGTCAAGTGATCGCAGAGTCCTCAATATCTTCAGGTGTTTTTGGAAAAAGAAAACTCCAGGTACAGTCTAACCGTTATCTTTTTTTTTTTTTTTTTTTTTTTTCCTTTTCTTTTCCGAATTGTTGATTCTAAGGTTTTATATGGTTCTTCACAAAATTTTGGAGCTCTTTTGACATGATTTTTTCCTTCGACTTCCTTTGCAATTAGTTCTGGACCATGGTCAGATTAAGTTAAATGACAAATCCATGGCTAAGAGGAGGACGAAAAGTCTGGAATTCCCCTCATTACTCATTCAAGTTGGAAAATTTGATCTTTCTCACAGGTGCAGTTTTTACTTTTTTGAAAAATTATTTACTGTTACGTTCTAATTCATCAAAATATGAATCTTAATTTACTGTGTTACATCCAAAATCATCTATTAATTGTCACATGTTTGTTTTTGATTTTGCAATACAGTGAGTGGTGAAGTTGATACCTTGAAAGTGGTTACTGACGAAGAAAATGGTGTTATTATGGGAGCTTCAGGTCTGTTGAAACTAGAAAAATTTGATCAGGTTGGGTTGTTGTAAAGCATGCCATCGTTATCTTTGATTGGACCCCCAAATTTCTATTTTATTGAAAATGTTTGCTCTTAGGTTAATTGAAGTTGGTCATTTAACAGGTTAGATGCTTGAAACTTTGCTTTCGTGTCTAGGTGTAAACTACTAGCAGCGAGTCTGGCTTATTGATGCGAAACTTTGAGTTTTCTCACTTTTCTGAGTCTGAATTATCGATATTCTTATAATAATACAGAGTAAAGGAAATTAAAAGAGCAAAAAAACAGAAATATAAAACTCAGACCCATCAACTCTCTTTTGAAATGAAAATCATATTCTTTTACACATCTTTTAGGAATCTTGCAGAGTCTGTACTATAATGTAAGAGGGTGTAGGCTCGGTAAGCACGAAAGACAACTAATAAAACTTACTCAAAGCAAGCACCTCCAACAGGAAATAATTTGCATCCTAGCCTTACATTGTTGGTATATTGTTGGAAGTAACACCTACACTTAAGTTGACCAATGTAGTTTGGATTGCTTAGCGACACGCTTATCATGTTGACACATTTACGTGTATTTTCCTGTGTATTAGGTAGGATATTGAAGGAAACCTCTCTCCAATTTCACCATTAATTATGGTTGACAACTCCATGAATAAGGTGCATTTCATTTCTTCCAAATATCGACTGCTTAAAAAAAAATTTAGACATGGAACCGAATAAGAATAATTGAAATGCTTAATTGAAATGGCGATGCCTCTATCTCGATGCCCTGCTCATTTGCGGTACTTTGGTGTACACTGTCGAGCCTACGTCAAAATAAAAGCAACTAAAGACAAGTTTGACTTTGCTCAAGCCTAAGTAATTCTAAATTGTTCGAACAAATTCAGTAACATTAATTTGGGTGGTCACTGGAGTCTTCTGGGTCTAGGGTTAATTACTGGATTGCTTTCCTCTGCTTTCATGGCAACATCTGAAGCTTAGCATCTTCTGTTCTGCTGTGTTTTGATTGTTTCAGTTTTGAAAATTATGATTTTAATTTTTTGGTGATATTTTTATATATAGAGTTGATAATTTTCTTTGCTCCTCTTAAATGTATTATGAGTAAATCCCTGACTTCTTCATCTCTTAGAAATTAGCATCCTGTGTCATTCACAGTCTATGGGGATCCAATTTTTATGTACTGATGATGTCGTTTGGACAAGTAAACCTATGGATATCTCCGTGAATAAATAGGTAAAAGAAAATTGATGATGGGATGCTCTTTTGCAGGTAAAGACTCAAAAATATACTGAAATACGATCAGAGATAGTTGGAACTCAAGTTGATGCTTCTTAGTTGTACGTTCTTTAACTTTAGTTTCTTAGTTGTTTTCATACTAATCTTTTGGAATAGCAATGCTAATGGAGAATTGATTATTTGTTAGTCTAGGGCTAAATATTTAAATCAGTTACAGATTCACTTAGTTATATCGGGTGGCATGTGAGCTTAGAATGGGACAAGGAAAAACTGCCAAATTTACCATGAAAGTATTGTTAGTGGTGTCCATTGCCCTAAAAATCTTCTATTGGTTGATAGTTATGTTATAAGTGAATTATCTACTCTATTGGCTTTTTTTTTTATCCGCGACTGCATCTAGCCGGTTCTCTTTAGTAAGACTGGGACTAAAACCTTCTGATTTTGTCTTTTCTGTTCGTTGTTTAGCTAGCCGATCCTTGATAGATTCCTTTCCAAATTTCTATCTTGCTAATTGGTAGGTGAACGTGTTTTTTGAAAGTTAGCGGTGGTTGTTTGATCTGGATGGAAGCCCGTTGTAGTATGCTTGAACATAGGCTTCTCTAGGATTGTACTTGGCATGGCCAATTCATCTCGGCATTTTCACATTTCCAGTTTTAAAGTTTTTTGGGAGAAGATCTTAGTCCCACATCATGTAACTGTCTGTCACTGTTTTTTGCGTGTACTATTCCAGTAGCTGCAAATCCATTATCATTTAACCGCCATGTGCATCTACTTAATTACATTCATTTCGGAGAACATGTTAAATTCGTCACTGTTTTTTGCGTGAACTATTCCAGTAGCTGCAAATCCATTATCATTTAACCTCCATGTGCATCTACTTAATTACATTCGTTTCGGAGAACATGTTAAATAAATTGAGTTAACGTTTCTACTTAATGATATTTTGATTGCAGTTTTTTGTTCCAAGTAATCATATGAAAGAGACATGTAGTTTGTCTGTGCATACTGCATTGCCAGGGATGTACCCATGGATTTCAGTAGATTTTACGTTCGTGTACATAGAATGCACACATTGTTAGGGATGCACCCTTGAGTTTTGCTGGACTTCTCTTTCTCCAGCAATAAGATACCTCTACCACTTACTTCTGATGTGATCTGTTTCTATTATATTTCAAAATTTCTGGTAACAAGCAGGTTCAACAGACTATTATAGGTTTTGTATTTGGTGAGCTATGTGTACACTGGATCTTCTGAACAAAGATGCCATGTTTGATCAAATTTAAGGGTTCAATTATGTGATGTCATTTATGCCATTGAAGGTTTTTCAGTAAGTCTATATGTTTGATTGCTTTAATGGCATCAATGTAAAATCTTACTATATTTTACTGAATCTTAGGTGCAATAAGAAATATGTACCCATTCGTCTCTCAATAACATAGGGAGTAATGTGTGTCATGTATTACTGATCCAGTTTCTGTATACATTTTACTTTTCTGCTGTAGGAGTTGCTACAACTGAAATGAGAAAGGGGAGCACTAAGCCACGGTTCAAACTGGTGTATCAGTTCTCTATGTAATATATTATCATTATCATATCAACTGTGGATACTTCTTTGTCTTCTAATTGTACAACAATAAAGCTAAAAGCATGGACAACTAAATCAATACTACATTTGGCCGATGATTGCCATGAAGAATTTAATATTTAGGAATTCGTTTACGACATTGTCAAAATTTATGATGCTACGTTTTTTCGCTTTGGCTAAGTTGCTCGGCACGAAAACTAAGCCTATGAAACATAATAATTAATAATTTGTTGCAGAACATTCTGAAAGTTGGGGAATGAAATATTGTGGTCATTGGTCACTTTATAAACTTAAAAACAATTGAGCACTAAAGAATTTTTAATTTATCAAGCATTTATTTGTCTCATCAGATTTGTTGATGCAATTATATGGATACAACATTTTTCGTAGCCAATAGGCATTCATCCGTATACTGGACAAGGTGCAACAGCCTACATTCCTACGTTTATGTTAAAATCAACACAGTTCTCGGTATAATTTGGTTGATATTAAACAATCTCCTAAAAGATCTAAAAGATTTTCGGTTCTCAGCTTCATCAATTTGGTGTCCGATTCATTAACAGTTCAGTAGCGTTTGATTCATGGAATAAAATCCCTATTTTATTTGCTAAAATATTGGCGTTCGATTTATTAGCATCCTACATACTGTGTTTGTTGATTCAATCAATCGCGGGTGTACAACATCTATCTTATTATGTCTTTTTCAAGCAAATTTAGTTGAATTTTCAATTAGGTAAAATATTTTGATACATTAATCCAGTTGGATCAAAATCTGATTGTGGGTTTTGTAAGTTCAATGATTTTGATCGTAGATTTTGTTATTCAATGATTTTGATTGTGGTTATACGAGTTGCAAGTGTATTTTGTAACTTCGATGATTTTGGTCGTGGGTTTTGAGAGATGGGTCTCCGAGTTGTCATTCTAATAAAAATCTCGAAGAAGTGAAAATCATTAAGAAGATTTGCAGAGTAAAAAGGGAAGATCAAGATTAATTTCAGGGGGATTTAACAAGGAGGAAAACATTGGTATTGCTCGGTATTAATGAGTTATTATGGAAAGGTAAAGCTGCTTAGTCTGGAGTATTCTCAAGATATTATTTTACTGTTTTAAATTGGAAATTCGTATTCATTTATTTTTTATGTTTGAATTAAATCTCAGGGTTCAAATTCAAGAAGTAAGAGCAGAAAAACTCACTTCGCTTTCTATAACTTACGTGCATTCGATCTGCATTGGGTTGTTCAATATTTAATTATACATCTCTAAGTTTCAGTTATCTTTGTTTCAGTCTGAATTGGATTATTTACAATTTTCTTTCTTCATTATTTGGATTTTTTAGGGGTTAAGATGAATTTTAAAGGTACTTTAAAGCGACCACCATGTCTATTTTATGAGCTGAGCTATATCTCCATCCATATTAACACCACCTTGATGTCTTGCCAGACACTCTACGAATCCTATTCCTGATCTGGGAGGTACTTTACAATTATCTCTTCGTCTCGCCCACTGTCTGTGTAATATCCTTTATGGACAGGTTGTAAATTTAAATTTTTGTTACATAAAGGTAATGAGTTCGATAAGATGATCCCACTCTTTGACTTGCTATTAGGAAGAAAATCAAGTAAAACAATAATTAGATTTGTGAAAATGTTTTCCTTAATTGATGTATTAAATGGAAGGTTTCACCTATTTGCCACCTCCATTTTCCTATTTGCCATCCTATCAAAATATTAAAAGCAAAATTCACTTTTCAATTCTACTTTCCCTATTTACCAACTACAAAAAGTTAGACTAAATTTGACTACAAACAATTCCTACTCTTATATTTCTTCTTCTTCTTAAATAATCCCCTTTTGATTGAACCGCCGTTAAAAAACTTTTAATCCTAGGTTAGAGCTCCGTTTAATTATGATGCACAAAATTTCTATTATTCTTCTTTTCAATTTATTTGTTTGTGTTTATGGATGTTACTTAATGTGTTCATCAATTAGGGGCCTAGTCAATTTATTAATGAAATTATTTTTAGGTTATGCAGTCAAAACTCATTGAAGAACAACATTTGTAGTCGTCCAGAATTTAACGACTGCATATAATCAAGAGATAGGGAGATGGGACAAAGAAATCCAGAGCTGAATGGTGTTGAGGTAGAGCATAATGCATCGCTGATGAAGAAGGACGTAGTTTCAATGACTATAATCAATTTACAGATTAGATAATTGAGTTAAAGATACAGAACATGATTTTCCCGGATCTCCCAAATCATACATAAAAATACTAGATTCAAGCTCTAGATTTTCAGTCACTTTGGCATGATCCAAAACTAACCCAATTCGATTACATTAGATTTGATCAGACAAAAAATCAATAACAACATGTCTACTGTCTACATATATGTTAGAAAAAACGAGTTTTTTGTTTTAAAACCAAATATGCATGGACTATGTTTTGATCCCTAGACCTATTTCCCACTAGTTGTTTTTTCTTTTGAATTGATAAAACAATAGTCCCACATAGACTAAAATCTAAAGAGTTTTAGACTTAAATACCATAGTATTGGCTAAAGGGCATGGCCCTTTGGGTCAACACACTTCTGTGTGAGGGAGAAGACCTAGACTAGGGCAAGGTCGCCTTTCCCGTATGCGCGGTGATTTGCACCGAAGCACGCCATCCGTCCGGGTTCGGGACCTATCTTTTTTGCTGAAATTTTCAAACGTGTATATCTTTTTTGCTGAAATTTTCAAACGTGTATCTCACTCAGATTTTTTTGGTCAAAACAAAAATCTTCTCCTGTTTGCATGCGTGAGAAAACACACTGACAAAAGCTAATCTGACAAAGCTGTTTGTTTCCTTCTTAAAGGAATTCTGTCAAAGCTGCTTTCTTGACAAAGCTGTTTTCTGGAAAAGTTGCTTTCTGGCAAAGCTGATTTCTGCAAAAGCAACACTCTGATCTATGTCTGGCAAAAACAACTCTCTGATTTGGTCTTGCACTGTTTTTAAACAAACATTACCAGTATTTCTGTCATACACATGGTTTCTTGCATGGCTTTTTCCTCTTGTTTTGTAACCTCACAAAACATTATATAAAAGAGTAGTTTTCATCTCATTAAACACAACAGAGGAGAAGTATCTTCTTCCTCTCTTATTCTTCTCTGCTACTATTTTATTTTCTCTGTAACTATTTCAACTTCTTCATAAATCTCTGCCAAGTTCTTAGAGTACCTTCTTTGTATGCTACATTGAGGGGTACTATCAGTAGTTGTATCCTGGAGTGACTCGCCAACTGCTATAGCATCTCAGAGGAGTAGCAGGAGATATTGCCTTTAGGTCAGCGTATCTCATACGTGCCTCTACTAGTTCCTGCTACCACTATCTGTGCATCTCCAACAACATCAGTTAAGCGTCGGTTTGAGCTAAGTATTTTCTTCTCAATTATTACGATTGTTGTTACATTTTCTCCAACAATATATACAGTGAATTATAGTCATCACAATTTCATCCACTGAGGAAAAAGTGAATGATTACTATCTCAAACAGCCACGTCCAGGTCATGACAGCCATTAGTATGGAACTCTCTTTCGCGTGGATTTTTTCATTTATTGAAAACAAAAGAGGAGGAGTGAAGGTGGTGATCGGTGGGGTGGAGACAGAGATGAAGAAAAATAATAATTAGGAATTTTTTTATTTTATTTTATTGTTTGTTTAGTTATTGGGTTGGTTTAATTGTTTGGTGTAAACAACAAGTCAAATGTAGCATTTAGGATATTCTAAAACTTTTATGGGTGGTGAATAGGAGAACTGGGGGTGGCATTTTGTGTGGGTGGCAAATAGGAGAAGTGTGGGTGGCAAATAGGTAAAACCAAATGGAATTCATCAGGGAGAAGTGCCAGGGTCTTTAGCTTAGCTGGTGTTTACATCTTATTTTCCGGATGCAGAACTGTAGAAGTTATTTACCAATTCCGGATTACACACTTTATATTTGTAGAATTGTCCCTTAAAAGTGATTATTCAATCAATCATTTCTAGGTGTAGAAATGGCCACGGCAAGTCTGGAGTAGGGTGTAAAGATGAATATTGTTCACGACTATATCCTCAATCTACTTTATATTACTTCATGTTATATCCCACTTAAATCGCAAATAGTATCTGCTGTCTTAGCTCAAATGGAAGAGCATGTGATTTTTAACCATGTAGTTCTGGGTTCGACTCCTACAGGTGGCATTATTATTTGAGTAGGCTAAAATGTTACATGTTTCCGATGTCAAAATGGGACTCCGACAGAGAATATGGAGTTGGACCAAGGTCTTGGAGAAGCTTTTAGGAAATATGCTTGCTTATGAGATTCCTTCCATCGTATTGGGTGCCAGAGTCTATCACGATTTGCAGAAGCCATCTCCCTCATTCTCTTTTGATAGGTAAAACCTCAGGTGATTGCCGAAAACTTCAAAGATTGTATTACTGGATTGCCAAATATCTCAAATTTACTCTTGGGAACTTTGACCATGGAAAAGTGGATAAAATGGCTGCAGTTATCCTAGGTTGATTTAATATTGCACATGCTGCAAATCAGTGAGTTATATTTGAAACACAAGATAAAAGGTTCTCCCAGTACAGATGCTTTCGTCTAGAACGATTCATAGTACATTAAATGCAAGCACGTAGACGTGAAAGGTGGATATAGTTATTATATTATAATTTATTACAGGTCTTTCAATATATGAAAAAACATAAGTGCACTGTGATGTTGGATTATCCTAATGTGGATGTATTCACCTAATGATTCTGTGTACCATAGTTGCAGCGGGTAAACATTAGTAGCTGCATTTTAATCTTTTAAATGCTACTGCATGTTAAGAACGTATGAATTTTTATGCAGATTGGTAAGCTTTCTAAAATTTTATTGTGAGCATCCTGTAAACTTTTGACTGCTTAATAGAAAGTACAAATGCCAAACTCTTAACATGCTTTTATGTTTTGAAAACATTATGCAGACCAACATTAATCAGTCTGAATCTGCAAGTCCTGCATCCAGTACAACTCCCAGAGGTTTTTGTGTCTCGATTAGCCTTCTGAAGGAACACTTAAGGAACTGCAGTAAGGTGCAGTCTGACCTATCACCCACAACTAAGAGTTGTTACGACCTAAAGTCGAAGACTTTAATAAACTAATATGTATCACACAGAAAAGTCTACATGAATAGATAAATCTGTCTCCTACAGAAATACCTACAAGTTTTGTTCCGTCTTTTGATAAATCAAGGTGAACATGAACCAATTGATATACCGGACTTATATTCCCGAAGAACAACCTAGAAATATCAATCACCTCACAATAATCTTAATCGACTAGCTAAACAAGATATTGTGGAATTACAAACGATGAGACGAAGGTGTTTGTGACTACTTTACTATCTTGCCTATCGGATAAAGCTCCTAGCTGCATTACTCTCAAGTACCGAAGCCTGCTGAGTACTTTTCTTGTGCTTATGTTCCCCGGAAGAATCCTTAATATTGGTATGGCATGACGGATTTGTGTTCACTCGCAGCAGAGTAGCACGGACCTCCAAGTACCAAGTTTAAGGCCCTTACACAAAATACTCAGTCAGAAAGCAAAAAATAAACAGAGTCGCGGAGTAGGAGCAACAACGAGGGAAGCGTGGCCATGCCTTAGGCTAGCCAGCGCCACTTGGCCACACCCCATGCTACCCAACCGGCCCTTATTCTTTTGTCGACCAATCACGTCGCTTTAAACCTGCCACACTCCCATGAGTTGTGTCTGGGCCCATACTTGTCGACCCTATTCCCCATCGAACAATCAGGTCGCATTAAACTTTCCACGCGCACCAAAAGGTAGCCACGCCCATGCCTGGCCGCCCCCTACTTTCATTGACCAATCAGGTTTCTCTAATCCTGCCACAACTTTAAAAGAGGTGGAAATTGTGTCAAGAGGTCGCCATACCAAGTTGGCTTCCCAAAACCGCGCCAACATACTAACAGCATGCCAAACATGCCAAAACGAGTATGCCAAGAAAACGGCATGCCAAACATGACAAAACAAGCATGTCAGGCGCACATGCCAAACGGCATGCCAAACATGCCAAAAGCATGCCAATCGCACACGCCAAACGAGCATGCCAAGTGCACATGCCAAACGCGCCACTTACCGCGACAGCATGCCAAACTTGCCAACCCACTCTCCGTGCGTGACCAGCTTCACAACAGACTTCAATTTGGATAGCCTAGACCTTAGGGGCGGCCATGCCCTAGTGGCGGTGGATGAAACCCTAATTTCTAATCGTGGCACAAAACTATGCCACCTTAGGCCTGCGACATGCCACAAGCCATGCAAACTTAGGAAACCCTAAAAAAGGCGCCACAGTTCCATTGTCAGGCGCCAACGGAAGGTATCCATAATCAACGGCTACCCTTCCCCACAAGATGCAATCTCAACCATCTAAGTTTTCCACCAAACTGACAGACTCGTGGCAACTTTTAGGCGACCATCCTCCTAAATCCAGTGGCCATGGCTACGACAGGCGCCAATTAAACCACTGTGCCACTGGCATGCACGAGCCATGCCAGCCATGCCGCAACGCCACTGGCGCGCGTTAAAGGCGCCACTGCACCATTATCAGGCGCCAACAGAAGGTAGCCATAATCAACGGTTACCCTTCCCCATGTGATGCAATCTCATCCATCCAAGTTTTCCACCAAACTGAGAGACTTGTGGCAACTTTTAGGCGACCAACCGCCTAAATCTAGTGTCCATGGCTACGTCAGACGCCACTTGCACCATCATGCCCCTGGCATGCAAAAACTATGCCAGCCATTCCACCATGCCACTGGCATGCACGAACCATTCCAACCATACCGCATTGCCACTGTCATTCACCAAAGCGCCACTATGCCAACAAAAGGTAGCCATAATCAATGGCTACTCTTCCTCATGAGATGCAATCTCAGCCATCCAAGTTCGCTACCGAACTGGAAGACTTGTGGAAAGTTTCATGCTACCATCCAAGACGATCCAATAGCATCACATGTGATTTTCCTACGACAAGCCTCTCAATTTTAATTTGCCACACGTAGAAAAGTGCTACATGTTTTCCACGAAAACACTCGAGACATCAAACATGTCACAAACTGGGGGATACTCATCAGGGTATTGGTCTGGCGGTTTACAACGTGCGGCGTGCAATACGCCCGTTATAAGAAAGTGTCATGAAGCGGGACAATTAGTGGCGGCAAGAAGTAACGGGTGTAAATGGATCCACTTCCTTCATCATGGAAGCATGGGTTTCTGACGGTTATACGTTACTCCACTCTTCCACTACTCAATCGTTTCGACTTCCTACGAGACCAGGGTACGTTTTATTACGACTTGTATAAATAGGTTTCACCTATTTCTACCAAAAAACAAGTTTTGGTCGGCAACACTACATAGTATCCAGAAATCACCAAGAACTGATAGCTTTTCACTATGCAAGCCAGTTCCACTTTCTGATACAAGTCACAAAACAAGCCACATCTTCAGAATTAACCATTCTGGTCTCAACACTCTCTTCGCTTCCCTCCCTAAGACCAACCCTTCTCCTTCACTTCGTGACCGAAGCAAGCCTGGAACGACCATTTCTTGGTTTAGGCCAGGATTGTATAGATTGATCCCTCGAATAAAAAGTACTCCCGTGCAGTGCATTGTTTAGGGTTTAGATTCGTTTCTCATCCACACACCCAAATTTACCAAAACCAGCAGAAACAGTTTTCACTCTCAAACAAGCGGTTCTACTCAATCACACATATTGGTTGTTCATAATATAATCAATGAATAACAAAACCAATAGCACCTGGAAATTTCCTTTTCGGTTCACAAACAAGTTTATGAACTTACTTCCTTAGAACACGTGTAAACATCGTTCCCTAGGATGAAATCCTCACCTCATATCCATACATAATAACAATAACATTCAAATAATTATGGCGATGTCTTATCTACAAAGTTTAATGGTTAAGCAATAAACCTCGTATTGTATTCCTTAATACTATGTCTATCTAGAGTTCAAATATGCTTCGCAGTTTTGTTTTCAATATGCACGACTTGAAATATACGTTAGGGAATGAAACAGTTCAAGTCAAATATCACTAACCTCAAGTGGAAGTATTATTGTTGTCATTGTAGATCCTTGCTTCTTCACATCTTCAAGTCTTCGCAGTACTTGTAATGTCTCATATCCTAATACTTTCAAGCTAATCTATACGAAGTTGACTCTAGTATATAATCAAGCGACTCTTAACATGAGTTTTGATTCACTAAAATATGACAACCAAACTTGACATACCAACGGTTGGTGGGTTCAACCTAGCTATGATCTAACACAATTACTATCCGCACGCCTACCGGTCATACGAGCAAGAAAATAAAAAAATATCATTGTACTAGTTCATCGTCTTTGGATGACTTAATTAAACAGTTAAAAACTAGTCCTTATTATGATCCATCTGTTCAAATTCTTCCTCTAGAAGAGTCTCGCGAGATATTAGTTGATCATTCTGGTCATATTCTTCCTTTAGAAAAGTCTCTCAAGATAATGGCTGAAAACACATATAGATTCACGTTAGATGCGAAAGAAAGAATTGCTCGAAATAATCTTAATTTCCAATATAGTGTTCCCAATACCACCCTTGCACATGAGGATATTTATTATTCACCTGATCAAAATGACGAGGTTAAAATTGGAAACACTACATGTTAGATAATGTTCGATCATCTTCATGTTATTATGATGATGATGATAAGGCTAGTGCTGATGAAGAATATGAAACATGTAGGAATAGTGATCAAGAATTTATCACTTCAATTGAGATTCATGATGAAAATATTATATCTGATTCAAATCCTAATAATTTTAATGATTATTTACCTATTCAAAAGGATGAGGATTTGACTAGGGATACCACTGTTTTAGACGATGAAGTATTAGTTTATGATCCTTTCGCCTGCAATATGTTTGACAATCCATTATTTGATGAAACTTTCAATGAATCGGAGGAAGTAACTATGATTAACACCTTAGTTGATGAGCCATTGCTAGAAACTTTCTTTTATAATCCTTTATATGATTGTGATGATGGTTTGGAGGAAAGAGTTTATCCTGAGACTAGTGTTTTAGAGTCTAGCAATTTGGAAACCAGTATCTGCTGAGGATTATAGAAATGTAGAACCAAGTGATTACAACCTAGAATAAATAAAAGACTATTTTCCTAAATCTGATAATTTAGAATTGTGACTAGTTTATCTAAGGATATTGACCAACTCTAAGTTTGAGGGTGAATATCATTCTCCTCGTGGTTTACCTTCGACTCTTATAAAGGTCCCTAACTTGGGACTTGATGTTTGTGCCTCCACCATATTAAAAGACTATCTTCATGCACGTTTTCCTGAACCCAGTTATCTCTAGAATGAAACTTCGTTAACCCATCCTTTGGTTGATGTGGTTAATCCGGTCCATGATACCATAATTGACTTTGTTGTCCCACCAAGATTTTATTTACCAAATGTGGGAGTATCTCAATTTAAAATGTGTCATTACTTAGTTTTTGGAACTAAACCTAATTATTTTAGGAAATTAGAATCATCGACACATTTTCTTAAGAATGACCACCCTTATGGTCAATTGTGTAGGTCAAATATAATTGACTTCGGGGATCCACAACTATTCAGGTTATTATTATGTGCATCAAAGTTGTTATTTGAGTTTTTCCAGACTCTGCCGCCTGAACCTTTGGACCTTACCTTTGAGGGAATCCAACCCATGGAAATATTTTATCTAGACCCTATTTTATAGAGCCTGAACTCGAGCCAAAACTAGATATAGTTGTCTCTAATAAGGGTATACTTGGTTGGTTCACTTTCTTGGTATGCTGCGGTTTTTTTCTATTTATGTTAACATTATTTGATTTAGATAACCCACAGTTGTTCCGACTATTTCTATATGATTTTATGTGGTGACTAATTCTACCAAAGTCTGGCTGAAGACAATAAATTTAGCGTTTTATGGGAGGCAACCCATACATGATGATATTAAGGTCCCTATGGAGGACCCTCCTCTTATTGTACATTAGTGGAATTTTATTTTTTATTTTCTTTATTGTTCCCCATGGAAGGATTGCTACGCTTCACCCAGGTATTATCTTTCCGACCACTTTACTGATTCCTCATGCTACTTTACTTTTGGTACTGTGCTTTCACTAGAAACATTGAGGACAATGTTAGATTTAAGTGTGGGGGTGGTTAAATTTTACGTGTTTCCTTCAATATTATGACCAGCTATTGAGCAGGTTTATTGCATTTTATGACCAGCTATTGAGCGAGTCGATTGTATGGCATTCTCTTGCACGTGAAAAATAAAATAAAATAATGTTAGAGAACTTCTCGGTCAAACTCGCATGCGTTACTATCTCAAGCATGTTTGTCAATGTTAGTGATCAAAACTATAAGTCTTGATTTCTATCCTATTTATAGATGTCTCGGACTAGGACATAGTTTGTGTAGTTGAGCATAGACTTCACGGCATTTATCACTTGAAGACGAAGAACTACTAAGGAGAGCTTGTGGAACTTCATCGACAAAAGGTATGTGGATACTTAAACTCATCTATCACTTGGAAAGTCTATTTCTACTTTATCTCATATATTGAGACATAAGTCGTGTTACGATATAGTTTTCTCTATACACATTTGAGATTTCAAGCTGAGTATATCTCGCTTACATATTTCTCGAAATATGTATTGGTAAGATTTCGCTTCGACCAAGTTCATCTTATATCATGATAAAATTGTGGAGTAACATCTTACATGGTTTGTGTGATACAATCATTTGGTGTAAGACCTGGAATGTTTTGATGATGATTATTTCAATATCTTGAAAATTTCTTTGATGCTAATAGTGTGTGAAAACGACTATTGTCACTATAGAAGAATGTTTCAATGATTGAAATAAAGAGTTTAGAATCTTGTAACCATCTTTGGATATAAGCATAGTGTGTTCGCACATTAGTGTATAAGTCCAAAACCGGGATCCTAAAGTATGCATACTTGTGTGTATACAAAAAGGTTGTAGGAGACTGGGTAAGTATGCGTACCCGTACGCATACTGGCGGAAGTTCACGTCCGTGAATTTCTACTGAGTTTGAAAAACAAAAACCAAACTCATCCGGTTACTTAAAGTACGCGTACCCGTACGCATACTGGGGGAAAGTTCACGTCCGTGAATTTATGTTGAGTTTGAAAACTAAAACAAACTCAAATCCGCTTACTTAAGTATGCATACCCGTTCGCATACTTAAGTAGGTTACTTTCTAAAACGGTTGTACATGAACCTAAAACATTTATCAATAAGGAATGCAATCTTTGCAAACCCTGGCTATAATTTTCATGTATCAAACCGATTTTGCTTCAATTGTGTTCTTGTATAAATCCATGAGAATATAGCAATTGAACAACTCTTTAACTAGTTTCATTTGAGTCATTTGAACTAGTTATGGTTAAGATGAATAAGGTTGATATGAGAGTAATCATATGGCTAACCTCGGTTAACTATTTTTAAACCAACATGGTGTACATGTTTGGGTACGGTTACTGTTAGAGCATTGCTCTGTCGAACTCGCATGTTGCTATCTCAAGCATGTTTCCAATGTTAGTGATCAAAATTATAAGTCTTGATTTCTACCCTATTTATAGATGTCTCGGACTAGGACATAGATAGTGCAGTTGAGCTTAGATCTCTCGACGTTCATCTTTTAAAGACGAAGAACTACTAAGGGGAGCTTGTGGAAATTCTTTGACAAAATGTATGTGGAGACTGAAACTCATCTATCACTTGGAAAGTCTATTTATACTATCTCCAATATTGAGACATATGTCGTGTTAGATATAGTTTTCTCTATACACATTTGAGATTTCGAGCTGAGTATATCTCGCTTACATATTTCTCGAAATATATGTTGGTAAGATTACGCTTTGACCAAGTTCATCTTATATCATGATAAAATTACCGAATAACATCTTACATGGTTTGTGTGATACAATCATTTGATGTAGGCTTGGAATGTTTCGATAATGATTATTTCAATATCTTGAAAATTGCTTTGATGCTTATAGTGTGTGAAAACGGTTATTGTCATTATAGAAGAATGTTTCAATGATTGAAATAAAGAGTTGATGATGTAACCATCTTTGGATATAAACATATATAGTGTGTCCGCATATGTGTATAAATCCATAAACCGGAAGCCAAGAGTATGCATATGTGTGTACACGAAATTGGTGAAGGAGACAGGTTAAGTATACGTACCCGTACGCATACTGGCGGAAGTTTTCGAACCGAAAATATCTGCTGAGTTTGGGAATTACAAACTCCTAAACTAATCACCTTAAGTATGCATACTGGCGGAAGTTTTCGAACCGAATTTTTTTGCTGAGTTTGGAAACTTAACAAAATCAAAATCCGTTTGCTTAAGTACGCATACCCGTACGCATACTTAAGGTGGTTACTTTGTTAAATCGGTCAATTCATGGACTCAAACATTTAAATCATAAGGAATGCAATCTTTACAAACCGTGTCTATAATTTCCATGATTTATTCAAGTGAACCGATTTGGTTTCAATTGTGTTTTCTAAACAATTGAACAACTCTTTAACTAGTTTCATTTGAGTCATTTGAACTAGTTATGGTTAAGATGAATAAGGTTGGTATGAGAGTAATCATATGGATAACCTTGGTTAACTATTTGTGAACTAACCTGGTGTACACGTTTAGGTACGGTTACATAAACCTAAATGAGGGTACATTTCATTTGTGTGTAACAAGCTAATTTCAATCTAACGGTTTAAAGATATTAGCTTGTTGAATCAGGTTTTTCATCTAACGGTGAATATTGAATGCTTTGTAACCAAGGTAACTTGGATTGCACACCCTGATTTGAAAACTATATAAAGGAAAACTCTAGCAACTGGGAAACTTAATCCCCACACCTCTTGTGTGTTACTAGTTTCATAACTAGAGTTGATTCTCCTTTAACCTTAGGTTTCTTCTCGAGACCCTCTAGGTTAACGACTTGAATAATTCATTGGGATTGTGAATCCATACCCAACTATTATCTTTGTAGTTGCGTGATCATATCTTGTTGTTTCTATCGTGTTGAGTGAAATTGAAATAATTGGCTCGAGATTTTATATCTCCGATAGGAAAGATAGAAAAGTAATCACAAACAAACTTCGTCTCATCGTTTGTGATTCCACAATAACTTGTTTTGCTAGTAGATTAAGTTTATTGTGAGGTGATTGATAATACTAGACTGTTCTTCGGGAAACACATTAAATACCTTACAAGTCTGTGTTTGTAGCGATCTGATATGGAAAGGGGTGTTATCTCTATAAACGTACCACCAGTCTTCGATGGCTCAAATTACTTATGGTGAAAAATTGCTATGCGTGCGTTTCTTCAAGCGCGTGATTTTTAATCATGGATTTATGTAGTTAATGGATATGATGCTCCCGTTGTGGGAGTGGGGAATGCGACCGATCCAAAGAACATTGGTGCATATGATGCTGCAGAGATACTTGCTGCAAATAAAAACTCTGACGGTTTGAATGCCATCATACATGCCATTTCCCTAGATCTTCAGCACCATGTGACTACGTGTACTCGGTCTAAAGATGCTTGGGATATCTTAGAAACCGTATTCGAAGGAAATACCAGTGAAAAGGAAGCTAGGCTTCAAAACCTTAATTCCAATTGGGAAAATATTCGTATGGCAGATGAATATTCATTTGATGAGTTTAACCACAAAGTTTCTGAAATTATTAATGCATCTTTTGCATTGGGTAAGACTATTCCTGAAAATGACATTATGATGAAAATTCTCAGATCGCTGCCATCTAGATACGATTCTAAGAAGCATGCCATCGTTGAAGGAAATAACCAGACTTCTTAAAAGTCATCCTTCACATGCAGTCATACTATCGCGTCTACACCATATGGAAGGGACAGAGAATAAAATTCTCTGATAGTGTTTACCTTTACCCACCACAAATTAGTTGTCTCACTCGAAACCTTGATCTTGGGATCTCCAGTCAGCAAGGTTGAGTATCCTTCATGGAAAGTTTAATTTATGAGCTTAAGCCCCTTCCCCCTCGATGCATTTCTAACTATTTCTTGGGATAAACCTTTCGTCAAAGATTGCACGATATTCTCCTTGGACTTTATCCAATCAATGGAAATAACGCCGATTGATATTAGTTATTTTCAGCTTTAGCTATTATATCTTGGCTAACACAATGTATAGATATAACTGGCACAGGCCTATGCTAGAGAGGAATGTCTTCTAAAAAACATCTTAGATTCCAACTCAATACTCTCAGATTCCATAATGAATTGAGCAATATATGTTTGTTTGTAAATCTTCCAAAAACAAACCTTGATGCTAGAGTGAAACATATCCACTCGTAGACTTAGACTCCTCTGAGTCAACTATCCAGTTTACATCACAAAGTCCCTCAAGGACAACAAGATATCTTTGATAAATCAAATAAAAGGTAATAGAGTATTTTAGGTACCATAATACTCTACTCAGTGCATCTGAATGCTATTGCTCTGGACTACAATTATATCTAATTAACTTACTCACAATATAGGCAATGTCTGGACTCTTACAGTTCATTAAATTCATCAGTCATCCTATAACTCTTGAGTATTCAAGTTAAGATACTCCATTACCCTTTTTTCTTGAGTCTACAAGAATAATCGTACGGAGTACAAGAAGGCTTACAATCACACTGACTGTATCTCTTAAGAACAAATTCAAAATAATGAGAATGACTAAGACTACACATGTTAGATTATTTTCTAATCCTCATCCCTAAGATTACGTCAACAGGGCCTAAGTCTTTCAAGTCAACGTTCTCATTCAGCGCATGTTTTTAATGGAATTAATCACATATATGTTTGTATCAAGTATAAGCATATCATAAACATACAAGCATACAATCACATAGGCATCCTTAACAAGTTACTTGTAAATATACTTGTCAGATTCATTAACTTAAATCCACTATACATTATCACATGATCAAATTTTCCATGTCACTGTTTACGTGCTTATTTTATAAACCATACAAAATTTTGTTCAAGTTACAAACTTTGTCATCATAACCTTTCACTACAGAGTCCTCAGGTTGGTCTATGTAAATTTCTTTATCTAATTCACAATTTTAGAAAAGCTGTCTTAACATCCATCTGATGTATCTCTAATTTGTTTATGACAACAATAACAATTAGCATCTCAACGTAAGTAAATCTCGTCACATATGAATAAGAATCAAGGAAATATACACCTTCTTTTAGTTTATATCCTTTAGCTACCAACTTAGCCTAATATTTTTCTACAGATCCATATACCTAATGTTTCCTCTTAAAGACTCATTTACATCTCATGGACTTACTCTCGGGAGGTAAACTATAAACCTCCCAAGTCAGGTTCCGACGGACAAAGTCCATTTCACTAAATGAAGCTTCTTACCAGAATGGGGTTTCAGTAGATATCAAGGCTTCTTTACAAGTCCAGGGCTTAGACTACGCTAGGCATGTTATGAAGTCGGCTTCATAAGAAGTCTCAAGTCTAATTGTTTTACTTCTCTTAGGCTCAACCTTAAATTCATCTTCCTTTAAGATAAGTTCTGACTATTTGAAAATAAATCTAGGGGATCAACAACACATCTCTAATGAGGTACAGGTTTAAGAATAAACATGTTCAAAGAACTCAGCATCCCTAGATTATGTAATAGTATTCACAACAAAGTCAGAAAAATCATACCAAAGCATGAAAAATCAGAACACACAACCAAAAATCTATATGTAGAAGTATACTCATCATACCTTATATGAAGACACAATCAACATTTTTGGTTTCTATCCAGTTCTTCTAGGAAGAGGTATGAAAATCTTAGTCAAACACCCCCACACTTTGACATATTCATAAGAAGGTCATCTACCTTTCCATAAATCATATGGAGTTTCATCTGAACCTTAAGGGTACTACATTCAGGATATACTAGTTAAGAGGACTGCCTCCTCCCACAAGACCGCAGGTAATCCTGAACTAATCAACATGGCAATTATTATTTCCTTAAGGATACAATTAATATTTTCAAGGCTTCTAATTGGTTTTTAACTTCAATTTTATACATCTTAAGGCTTCTAAGGCATCATCCTTATCCCTAAGTAAGTATACAAGATAGTACCTCGTACAATTATCTACGGAAGTTATAAACCATCTTTTACCATAGTGGTTTTGGGTTGAACTCATGTCAACTAGGCCTAACTGAATTAATTATAAGGGATTAGAATTACTATGAACATTTGTGCTAAAAGATTTTATAGCATATTCATTTCACTTTTGTGTTCAAGATCCAAACTAAATTTGGGTACGAAGCCTATGCTAGGAAGTTTATGCATTGACTTATAATTTTACGGTTCCAAGTCTACCATGCAAAACATTCAAAGACACACAAAATAAAGCACAATAATCAACTATGTTCACTTCATCAGATTTTCCTTCAAACTTATATAGACCCTAAGTCCTATAACTGTTGCCTAAAAAATCAATACCCTTAGTTATAACAAGTTTTCCACATTTAATTAAGATCTTCAATATTTTACCATCTTCAAGAGAACAAGATACAAGATTCTTTCATATGCTCGGAATATGAAAACTTCATTCAGTATGAGAATATTACAGATATGAGCTTATGCTCGACCTTTCCCTTTTATGCAACCTCTGTCGCAGATGAGTTACTCATATAGAGTTTCTCGACATCCCTTATCCTCTGATAAGAGGTGAACAAGTCTCTGTTTCAACAAACATACTTAGTGGCTCCAGAGTCCACCCACCAGTCTCTCACATTGGTTATTAAAATAACTTCCGACATCATGTCAATGAACTTGTTCTAATTTGTTTCAACTAAATTAGCATTAAATTTCTACTTATTAAGGTTTTATGTTGTCTACACTTTACTTCCGTATGGCCAGGAATCTTACAAACATAACAATCACCCTTAATTAAGTAATGCCGGATTCAGTTTTACGAAACATACCTTTATTATGAAGACTATGCTTAGAGTTGTGTTTGATGTTCTCGCCTTTGTCATCTTTGGAAGACTTGTGTTCATACACATGCGCCTGGTAGCCATGTTCCTTTTCAATTTCATGTCACAAACTTCGTTTATACTCTGACCACTGACACGGTAATTCCCCAATCACCTAATACACCATATCTCACAAACCTTAGTTCAGATAAAATATGAGTTTTGAAGATAATATCTAGATTTATAAACTTCGTTTAAACCAGCATATCAAAAAACTCATGGTTACCCCATAAAAATTACTTTAGTTAACAACATTCAGGAACGTTTCTCAGTTTTGTAAAATATCATAAAAATACTTTTACAACTCCAAAATTTATGAAATTTTACGTGGGTAAACTATCAGGATGTCTACTACGTTGTGTCAAAAGGGTTCATCGAAATTCCTTCTAGGTTAAGACATGAATGAAAACTCAATAAAACATGAAAACACAGATAGATCTTGGTAAATCAACATCCCAATCTCACGATCCAAACAGACTGATCGTGCAAGTGTTGAAATCATACTAGTCATTTATATGTCCTCTCCCTCACACAAAAGTGTGTTAACCCCAGGGTCATACTATGGATTGCACAAATCATAATAGTATTGAGAGCTTTCATCTTTAGTTCTCACATGGTGAGACTATAGGTATCTTTCACCAAAGTGAAAAACCATGAACTAGTGAACCCTTAGTGACCTTTAGGTCTTAAGTTCCAGTAATACCAAAACCATCAAAATGAAAATCACATAAAAAGCGCAGGAAATACCATTTTAGGCAGAGGTGTCCATGAGGTCTTGAACCTTTGCTTAGTGAGATATTACCGGAATTACTTGCTACAGATAGTGAACTATGTCTTGAACTGCTAGCATTTGATGTAATTCACGATAACAACCACGGGTGATATCTCCAAGGTTGCTGCCAAGCTCGTGCCGTTTTGTCCAATTTGGCCCTGAACATATCCTGTTTCTCAGAATGCTCTAGAGAGAATCAAAGCTTATATTCTCATAGGAAGCGTCCCACTTCCTCATTCAGATAGGTGAGTTTCCATAAAGAGTGTTACTGCTACACCCCACTTCAATCTTAAATTGAAACTATATAACTAATTAAAACTTTTTAAAAGTCATCCTTCACATGCAGTCACACTATCACGTCTACACCATAGAGAAGGGACATAGAATAAAATTCTCAGATAGTGTTTACCTTTACCCACCACAAATTAGTTGTCTCATTCGAAACCTTGATCTTGGGATCTCCAGTCAGCAAGGTTGAGTATCCTTCATGGAAAGTTTAATTTATGAGCTTAAGCCCCTTCCACTCGATGCATTTTTAACTATCTCTTGGGATAAACCTTTCGTCAAAGGTTGCGCGATATTCTCCTTGGACTTTATCCAATCAATGGAAATAACGCCGATTGAGATTAGTTATTTTCATCTTTAGCTATTATAACTTGGCTAACACAATGTATAGATATAGCTGGCACATGCCTATGCCAGAGAGGAATGTCTTCTAAAAAGCATCTTAGGCACTCGGCCCCCTCTCGTGCTTTATCTAACTCAATACTCTCAGATTCCATAATGAATTAAGCAATATATGTTTGTTTGTAAATCTTCCAAAAACAAACCCTCATGCTAGAGTGAAACATATCCACTCGTAGACTTAGACTCCTCTGACTCAACTATCCAGTTTACATCACAAAGTCCCTCAAGAACAGCAAGATACCTTTCGTAGATCAAATAAAAGGTAATAGAGTATTTTAGATACCATAATACTCTGCTCAGTGCATCTGAATGCTATTGCTCTGGACTACAATTATATCTACTTAAATTACTCATAATATAGGAAATGTCTGGACTCTTAAAGTTCATTAAATTCATCAGACATCCTATAACTCTTGAATATTCAAGTTAAGACTCCATTACCCTTTTTTTTCTTGAGTCTACAAGAATAATCGTAAGGAGTATAAGCAGGCTTACAATCACACTGATTGTATCTCTTAAGCACAAATTCAACATAATGAGAATGACTAAGACTACATATGTTAGATTATTTTTTAATACTCATCCCTAAGATTACATCAACAGGGCCTAAGTATTTCAAGTCAACGTTCTCATTCAGCGCATGTTTTTAGTGGAATTAGTCACATCTATGTTTGTGTTAAGTATAAGCATATCATCAACATACAAGCATACAATCACACATGCATCCTTAACAAGTTACTTGTAAATATACTTATCAGATTCATTAACTTAAATCCACTACACGTTATCACATGATCAAATTTTCTATGTCACTGTTTACGTGCTTATTTTATAAACCATACAAAATTTTGTTCAACTTACAAACTTTGTCATCATAACCTTTCACTACAGAGTCCTCAGGTTGGTCTATGTAAATTTCTTTATCTAATTCACAATTTTAGAAAAGCTGTCTTAACATCTATCTGAGGTATCTCTAATTTTTTTATGACAACAATAACAATTAGCATCTCAACGGAAGTAAATCTCGTCACATGTGAATAAGAATCAAGGAAATATACACCTTCTTTTAGTTTATATCCTTTAGCTACCAACTTAGCCTAATATTTTTCTAAAGTTCCATATACCTAATGTTTCCTCTTAAAGACTCATTTACATCTCATGGTATTACTCTCGGGAGGTAAACTATAAACCTCCCAAGTCAGGTTCCGACGGACTGAGTCCATTTCACTAAATGAAGCTTCTTACCAGAATGGGGTTTCAGTAGATATCAAGGCTTCTTTACAAGTCCAGGGCTTAGACTACGCTAGGCATGTTATGAAGTCAGCTTCATAAGAAGTCTCAAGTCTAATTGTTTTACTTCTCTTAGGCTCAACCTTAACTTCATCTTCCTTTAAGATAAGTTCTGACTATTTGAAAATAAATCTAGGGGATCAACAGCACATCTCTAATGAGGTACAGGTTTAAGAATAAACATGTTCAAAGAACTCAGCATCCCTAGATTATGTAATAGTATTCACAACAAAGTCAGAAAAATCACACCAAAGTATGAAAAATCAGAACACACAACCAAAAATCTATATGTAGAAGTATACTCAGCATACCTTATATGAAGACACAATCAACATTTTTGGTTTTTATCTAGTTCTTTTAGGAAGAGGAATGACAATCTTAGTCAAAAACCCCCACACTTTGACGCAGTCATAAGAAGGTCATCTACCTTTCCATAAATCATATGGAGTTTCATCTGATCCTTAAGGGTATTATATTCAGGATATACTAGTTAAGAGGACCGCCTCTCCCCACAAGCCCACAGGTAATCCTGAACTAATCAACATGGAAATTATCATCTTCTTAAGGATACAGTTGTTATGTTCAAGGATTCTAATTGGTTTTGAACTTCAAGTTTATACATCTTAAGACTCGTACGGCATCATCCTTATCCCTAATAAAGTATACAAGATAGTACCTCGTACAATCATCCATGAAATTTATAAACCATCTTTTACCATAGTGGTTTTGGGTTGAACTCATGTCAACTAGGCCTAACTGAATTAATTCTAAGGGCTTAGAATTACTCTGAACATTTGTGCTAAAAGATTTTATAGCATATTCATATCACTTTTGTGTTCAAGATCCAAACTAAATTTCGGTATGTAGCATATGCTAGGCAGTTTATGCATTGACTTATAATTTTACGGTTCCAAGTCTACCATGCAAAACATTCAAAGACAAACAAAAGAAAGCATAAGAACAACTATGTTGAATTCATCAGATTTTCCTTTCAACTTATATAGACCCTAGGTCCTATAACTGTTGCCTAAAAAATCAATACCCTTAGTTATAACAAGTTTTCCACATTTAATTAAGATCTTCAATCTTTTACCATCTTCAAGAGACACAAAATACAAGATTCTTTCATATGCTCGGAATATGAAAACTTCATTCAGTGTGAGAATATTACAGATATGAGCTTATGCTCGACATTTCCCTTTTATGCAACCTCTGTTGCAAATTTGTTACTCATATAGAGTTTCTCGACATCCCTTATCCTCTGATAAGAGGTGAACAGGTCTCTATTTCAACAAACATACTTAGTGGCTCCAGAGTCCACCCACCAGTCTCTCACATTGATTATTAAAATAACTTCCGACATCATGTCAATGAACTCGTTCTAATTTATTTCAACTAAATTAGTATTAAATTTCTACTTATTAAGGTTTTATGTTGTCTACACTTTACTGCCGTATGGCCAGGAATTTTACAAACATAATAATCACCCTTAATTAAAGTAATGTCGGATTCAGTTTTACGAAACATACCTTTCTTATGAAGACTACGCTTAGAGTTGTGTTTGATGTTCTCGCCTTTTTCAGATTTGGAAGACTTGTGTTCATCCACATGCGCCTGGTAGCCATGTTCCTTTTCAATTTCATGTCACAAACTTCGTTTATACTATAACCACGGACACGGTAATTTCCCAATCACCTAATACACCACATCTCACAAACCTTAGTTCAGATAAAATATGAGTTTTGAAGATAATATCTATGTTTATAAACTTCGTCTGAACCACCATATCAAAAAACTCATGGTTACCCCATAAAAACTACTTTAGTTAACAACAAAATTCTGCCCGTCAGAATTTTTCAGGAACGTTTCTCTGTTTTGTAAAATATCAAAAAAATACTTTTACAACTCCAAAAATTCTGAAATTTTACGTGGGTAACTATCAGGATGTATGCTACGTTGTCTCAAAAGGATTCATCGAAATTCCTTCTAGGTTAAGAGATAAACTCGAAACTCTACAGCTGACCAAAAATTCGATTTTGTTTTTCACTCCACAATTAACATCCATGATTCACAAACCATCCAACCATTTTCGATTATTACAAATTTTAATGTCTTAAGATTGTTGGGTGCAATAATCAAAAATAAGGAAAAATCAAATAAGCAAAAGTTATTGATACTTAGCTCCTTTATAATGGAAGTGATCGATTTGATGACACGGACGAGCTCCCCATATCTCCGCAACAGCAACAAGGAAAAACTTTGGAAAAACAGAGCGAGTCACGTGTTCAACACGTTGCCTTTAAGACATTAGCGCGCGGCTACACCCAAGAGTGATGCAATAGCCCTCACAGGACGGATATCTCCAGGATAAAACACCCTACTACACCTACTACTAGCATATGTAGTAGATGCTCAACTTGAGCTTGGAAACTCCGAAAAAACCATAAAGGAAAATCTCGAACACTTGAGAAAACAATATAAAATATTTTTTCCCTTAGGGGTCCCTCTAAATATAGAGCAACCCCTTTCCCATCAATTTTGCAAAAGTAGTGAATTTATTTATATAATTGACAAATACAACTTAAGAAGAAAAACTCTCCGATGTGGGACTAAAAGGTTTATATAGTTTCTTAAAATTACTAAAAATTGGAAACTCCACAATGTGGGACTAATAAGTTTCATTCACAAAAGAAAACAATAAATTATATTTTTTATTAAAATTTTAAAAAATTATTTTTTATTAATCGTTTTCCAACAGAAATATCATTAACAACTAACGTTAAACATTAATCTCCAGTAACTAACATTCAACGCCACACCACCGGAAACTAATATCTGGACATTCAATGTATATATATGTCACGCAACATGGTATATGTAGATACCCAAGACTGTTTTGGGAACATAATTGTTTAGAGATGTGGAAACTTAAGGTTGCATGCAATGAAGGACCATATAGTGAATGGCTTTTCACTACCAACTAGATTTTGTTTCCGTGCTACGCACCGGGCATGTTATCCTTTTAATCATATTTTTGATTTGGTGTAATATGACTTCGCCTTGTTGCGTCGTGCATTTTTTATTAGGTATCGCAGGGCTTCGTCCCGCCCTATCGTGATGCATTTTTCATTTGATGTGGCTTGACCATCTGATGAGCCCAAAATTCATCAATCAATGATCATTTGTGAAATAGAAGAATCAACAGGTAAAGAAGGTACAAAATCAGGCAAAGAGAAGGAAAAATTCATAGAATCAGACAAGAAGATTACAAACACAGATTACAGACACAGAGATATTCATTCCATTATAATTCATAACATACATAATATATACTGTAATAAGTTGTACGTTTCAATTATATGTGTAGAACGCAGATGGAGGTTTCGGGTTTCATGTCGAGGGGCATAACACCTTGTTCGCTACGGTCTTAAACTACATTTGTATGCGCATGTTAGGAGAAGATCCTGATGGTGGTCAAGATAATGCCTGTCAAAGAGCACGGGAGTGGATACTTGATCATGGAGGTGCGACGCTCATACCATCTTGGGGAAAACTCTGGCTCTCGGTATATCCTAAAAAATGTGTTTAAGTCTATTGATGACTCGCAATTAGCAAACTGGACGCCTAGACTATTGAAGTCCAAGATACTAGCTAGTTAACCTGTAAAATTGACTTACAAGAGTAACATTGGTCAAAGCTTATTATTAACTGTAGGGTTTTATACTGCTCATACAATGTAAGATTGTTCTCATCACACCTCCTCACGTGTAGCCTTCGATCTAAGCTTATTATTAACTGTAGGGTGTCAAAAGAAACTAAGAATTTACCTATCCCATTGACTATATACATAATACCTCTTCTAGCAACGGAGATAGTAGTACCTTTTCTACCGCACCAATGCCTCTGTATCAAGTGACCTCATCTTGGTAATGGAGATGCTTCATTGTTACTTGATTAAAGATTTTTTGTGGGTTGTAGTAATGAGGTTCAAACTCTCGGACTTGTGAAGATTAAATTTAAAGATTTGATAAAATTATATATAAAAAAATATTAACAATGGGTGCGAGAGGTAACCAAGACACTAGATTCCACTATTATGCAAAATTGAATGATAAATATTTTAAAACTCTATTCAATTCTTAAGTCCTCTTTTATCTTTAATTCACTATCAATCATACAGATTCTCAAACATTATTTGTAAACCTTAAGCATAGATTATCAAGAGATTAAACCAAGCATAACCTATCAAACTGAATAACAAATAATTAAGACAATCATTCAAACAATTTAAAACTCTGCAAAAGCAGCGATTAGGTGAATTATATAATTAAATGAAATAGTTACCCATTTATGTTGCGTGAATAGCTTCCTCCATTGCCTTGGTTACTAGGGAATTAGCTCATCATAGTATAAATGCTCTCAAAATAATTTATTATGGCTCAAAAATGATTTACAAATGATGAGAAGAAGAGAAAATGGTGTAAAACTGTAATCTGCGACGCACAAAAAGCGTCACAGAATGAACGATAAAAGACAAGTGCTGCTGCTGTTTAGACTGCGCTGCGACCCACGTGTGTGCGTCTTAGACACTGTTCATAAACGACTGTCCTTGCGAGTCCGTTCTTCGTGTTCTTGGTGTTCTTCATCAGCAGCAGCAACAACAACAGAGTTTCATCAACTCTTGATTTCTGCTTCTCTGGACCTCCTCTCGACCCCAAACTCTCGACACCCCTTCTAGGACTCATGTATCTCCTATTTATACATTCCAGGCGCATCAAATCTCGCCGTTAATTCCTCAAAATCTTCACAGTAAAGTAAAATTATTCTTGGGAATAATTTCTTATTTTCTTTCTCTGCATGCGTTAATTGTCTTGATAATTTCCACAATCTGTTGATATGCAACCTAGGAGAATATCTGCACTTAACTTCCACAACCCATGCAACATCTTTACGTAATTTTCTTTCCAAGTTTAACCGATATCTCTTCTTTCCTGCTTTAATCGAGAATCGATTATCTGGCCAAATTTGATCGATCCCAACCACCACAATATCTTCTTATATCCATATCACATATTACCATTAAGTTTCAGCGATTTAATCTCCTCATAACACCTTCAAAAATCGATTGGAAAATCTAGCAGTGTATAAAGAAAATTTCCCGCCAAAATTTATTTTTGAATTTGAGAAAAAGGGTGCCCCTTAACCAGAGCTGGGGTGCGAATATCAATTGGGGTGGAAATAGTAATTTTTCTGGGTTCCTCAAGCACCTTTCTGGGGCGTTTCCGGTGCATTTCTGGGGTGCCTTTAGTAATTTTCTCCGGGGTGTAAAACACCACTTTTTGAGCCCATTTCGCCGCAAGGGCTTATTTCTCTAAAATTTCCTACAAAGACATAAAATAACACAATAAAGACTTAATCGAGTCTAACAATACAGAAAATTGAGAACAAAATAGACACATAAATGCGTCTATCAAATACCCCCAAACTTATTATTTGCTAATCCTCGAGCAAAACTAATAAAAAATAAGTAAAACTGAGTTAATCTCGGGAGGGTTTACCAGAGGTGTGCCCAAAAAACCATTACTCCAGACCCTAGCTTATCTATGCAGAACCTTGGAAGGCACTAAAGAATCTCCTTGGTTGGCATACTTATCGACTATAGGAGGAAGTACCCTGATGCGAAATTCCAATTGCTGTACACGAGTTTGCACTCAAGCATACTAAAATTCATATAAAGTGACAAAGCTCTACTCAGATAGTTGCACTATGGACATCATATTCGGAGTCAAACTAATCATATAGATAGAAAAAGGAGATGGAAATAGAAAAATGTAGATGGTTTTGATGTTAACCAAATGATCGATGTTTCACATATCTGTCTGAAGGCCACTGCCAGAATGAACCTATCCTAATGGACTGAGATACCGGTCTGACTAATATCAACACAACTGGCATATACAAGGGAACCAGTGGTCAATAACTTAAATCTAGGTCAACAAACTGGCAAATACAAGGGAACCAGCAGTTGACTACACAGAACAATAACCATTTTTTTAACGGCATGAATAGATCTTTTTGATCCAAGCGCATGCTTCTTGTCAGCAGATTACACGATAGTTCCCACGGGTCCTGCATTCCACGCTTGCTTAGGCGACGGAAACAGAGAGAACACACGCATATTGCTATCCAAGTGTTAATATTTATTCCGATTGGTCTAATTGGTCCGGTCTCAACTTTTTTTTTTTTGTAGTAACTCAATCACTCTAATTCACCCTAGCAGTGGTAACAACTTGAATCGTGTGCCCCACCTAATCACTTAGAGAAACATAGTTTAAAATAAAAAATAAAATAAAAATAGAAGTGAAAAGGACTCAACGAAATATGGTGAAACTATCATGTTATTTCTAACACCTGAGCTCTGTGCTTTTATGAATAGACTCTTTAGATGTTTCCATCTATTCAGATTGGTTCCTCAACTCCTATAACCAAGATGTTCCCATCCACTTAGATTGGTTAGTGCAAACCTGAATACTCATAAATTTCTAGGCACTGGAGTTTACTAATTGCAACTAAAAAGTTTCTCCCATACCCCCAAACTTAAATCTAACATTGTCCTCAATGTTCTAAAGATGAAACTAAAAGCATGAACAAGGAGAAACTGTTACCGTTTGAAGCGAAAGAGTTAAGGAAAGATATTACCGTGTTGCATGAGCATGGGATACCTCCCAAGAAGTGCTAAGTTTAAAGTCTTCAGCCAGACTTAGGAAAGGATTAGTCAACTCGAACCATAAAGTAACAGTCGAAATAACTGTGGGTCTTCAAAACTAAATAGAGCTGACCAAAAGAAACTGCAATGAACCAAGAAAGTGAACAAGACTAGCATGCCCTTACTTAGTTTCCTGATTAAGAAATTTATATCTAATTGTGGTTCAGGTTCAGGCTCTATGAAAGGGTCTAAATAGAAAATTTTCATTGGTTGCGTTTCTTCATAGGTGGGATTCGAATCATTAGGTCCTAGAGTCTGGAAAAACTCAAATATGATCTTAGAAGCGCACAATAATAACCTAAATAAATGAGGATCCTCTAAGTCAATAAGATTTGACTTACATAATTGACCAAAATGAGAGTAGTGGTCATTCTTAAGCAAATGTGTCGATTCTAATTTCCTAAAGCATTTAGGTTTAGTCTCTCAACTTAATATTCGACACATTTGGAATATAAACGTTCCCACAGTTGGAAGAAAACTATTTGGTGGGAAAACAAAGTCAATCTGGGGATCATAGTTTGGGAAAACCACATCAACCAGAGGATGGGTTTCTAACGACTGAACTTCTTCCTGGACATCATTAGGTTCGGGAAAACGAGTATGAAGGTAATCTTGTAAAATGGTCGAGGCATAAATATCAAGTCCAAAATGAGGGATCTCAGTAAGAGCTAAAGGTATGGCACAAGGAGAATGATAATCACCCCCAAACTTAGATTTTTGGGTATCTCTAGATAGACTAGCTACAATTTTCTTAATTTCTAGATTATTGGAATCCTGAAAATAGTCAATTGCTTCTGTTAGGTTATACTCAGGTGATGCATCCTCACTCATATTTAAAAGCTCTACGAGTTCATCTTCTTCGTCTAAGACTATTGTTTCTAAATCGCTAGACTCTAAAACATTATTCTCAAAATAAACTCGTTCCTCTAAATCATTATCGGCTTTGTAAACAGGAAATACTACATCGTCTAAAACGAGGGTATCTCTAGTCAAATCCTCGTCCTTTTGAATAGGTGAATAATTATTAAAATTATTTGGATTTTAACTAGAAATAATATTATCATTGTAAAGCTCAATTGGAGTAACCATTTCCTGATCACTATTCCTACATAAGTATGATTCTCCATCAACACTATCCTCATCATAATAACATGAAAAAGATCGAACCTCATCAAAACAAGTAGTGTTACCAATTCTAACCTCGTCATCTTGATTATGAAAATAACTATCCTCATTTTTAAGGGTATTATTGGAAACACTATATTGGAAAGTAAGATTATTTCGAGCAAGTCTTTCGTTCGTCTCAGCCATCAGCTTGAGGGATTCCTCTATAGAAAGTTCACTCATTATTGTAGTTATTTCGTTTAGAATTACACTATTCATCTCAGCTAACTTACGCGTCGACTCAGCTAACTCCCTGAGGGACTCTTCTAAATGAGGAAAAGTAACAGAGGGATCATAAAAAGGACTACTTTTCAATAGTTTGATTGTATCCTCTAGAGATGAAGAACTAGTACTATAATCTTCTTGCTCGTAAGACTGATGCATGTGTGGATAGTAATTGGGCTCACCAGGGTATGACCCATATCCTTCCAAATGATGGCGTTCCCAACCACTATTCCCAACATGGTCATAGAAAGGATGATGTCCATATTCAAATTCAGGTCGATAATCATTGTATTGGCTTCTATCATACCAGTTCGACATTCTTAATTGCAAGGGAATTCTACACAATCACAAACAAGGCTGACTCGACCAAATCAAACCTATAAAATCTAGCAAACAACAAGCATGATGGCTCCACTTAGATTGTTTCTAGACCAACTTCTATCTTTCGAAAGGTAATTCGTTGCAATTTGAGCAAACCCCTCTGGAATCAATCCGTATCAAAGTAAGTTGAATAGAGGCGAGGGAATCTTAGTAGAGCTTTGATACCCAAGGCCTCACCGCATTAGAAGGCGGCGCAGTCACGCATTCAACTCACAGAAACCATCATGAACTTTGAAGTGTGCTTAAAGAGCAACCAATATTTTTCGAACGAGTTTCCTATTAAGCTCGTTACCCTATCAGTCTCGTTCTATTCCAAATTTTAAAGCTTGGGTTCGCGTTAGGTTTCGTTTTCCTAAGGAGGGCAAGAAGGGAGCGGTGATGAAATCCGAACCCTTATCTTGTATTGGCCAGGCCTTTCCCTCTACTAGGAATTTAAAAATAGTCCAAATTCGTCCTCAAACAATGAATCACCTTAAGGAATACAGTAACTCGCTTACAGGAGATTCGCGAGTGTTTCGATGGACTTACCTCCCGTACCAGGCGGGGGATGAACCGTTGAAGTCGATTCGGGCCACGACTCCTATGTCGTGTACGAACCCGAGGGGCCGAAACGATATAGTAATCGTCGTCCTTCCCTGCAAACAGTTTGTATTTAAGGGTACCCTTCCGTAGGGTTTAAAAAAATAAATAAAAATAATGTCCCAATTGTCCAGTCCAAAGAAAAGAAAATAATAATAATAATAATAATTACAAAAGAAATGGAAAGTCTCTTAAAAAAAATAATTCTCTCTTTTTTCTCTTTTTCTCTCTCTCTTTTTTTTTTTTTTTTTTTTTTTTTTTTTTTTTTTTTTTTTTTAGCTTTAAGCTTTGATTCCAAGGTCTTTAGTATCCAACTTCAAACCTGTAATACAAAGACACAACCAAAGAGACGTAAAAAGAACAAATGGAATAATAATAAAAAATAATAAAAACCTAAAAATTCTACCTAAACACAAATCCGCGTTGGCGTCGCCAAATTGATTTTATGATTTTTCGTGGGTTGTAGTAATGAGGTTCAAACTCTCGGACTTGTGAAGATTAAATTTAAAGATTTGATAAAATTATATATACAAAAATATTAACAATGGGTGCGAGAGGTAACCAACACACTAGATTCCACTATTATGCAAAATTGAATGATAAATATTTCAAAACTCTATTCAATTCTTAAATCCTCTTTTATCTTTAATTCACTATCAATCATATAGATTCTCAAACATTATTTGTAAACCTTAAGCATAGATTATCAAGAGATTAAACCAAGCATAACCTATCAAACTGAATAACAAATAATTAAGACAATCATTCAAACAATTTAAAACTCTGCAAAAGCAGAGATTAGGTGAATTATATAATTAAATGAAATAGTTACCCATTTATGTTGCGTGAATAGCTTCCTCCATTGCCTTCGTTACGAGGGAATTAGCTCATCATAGTATAAATTCTCTCAAAATAATTTATTATGGCTCAAAAATGATTTACAAATGATGAGAAGAAGAGAAAATGGTGTAAAACTGTAATCTGCGACGCACAAAAAGCGTCACAGAATGAACGATAAAAGATAAGTGCTGCTGCTGTTTAGACTGCGCTGCGAGCCACGGGTGTGCGTCTTAGACACTGTTCATAAACTACTGTCCTTGCGAGTCCGTTCTTCGTGTTCTTGGTGTTCTTCATCATCATCAGCAGCAGCAACAGAGTTTCATCAACTCTTGATTTCTGCTTCTCTGGACCTCCTCTCGACCCCAAACTCTCGACACCCCTTCTAGGACTCATGTATCTCCTATTTATACATTCCAGGCGCATCAAATCTCACCGTTAATTCCTCAAAATCTTCACAGTAAAGGAAAATTATTCTTGGGAATAATTTCTTATTTTCTTTCTCTGCATGCGTTAATTGTCTTGATAATTTCCACAATCTGTTGATATGTAACCTAGGAGAATATCTGCACTTAACTTCCACAACCCATGCAGCATCTTTACGTAATTTTCTTTCCAAGTTTAACCGATATCTCTTCTTTCCTTCTTTAATCGAGAATCGATTATCTGGCCAAATTTGATCGATCCCAACCACCACAATATCTTCTTATATCCATATCACATATACCCATTAAGTTTCAGCGATTTAATCTCCTTATAACACCTTCAAAAATCGATTGGAAAATCTAGCAGTGTATAAAGAAAATTTCCCGCCAAAATTTATTTTTGAATTTGAGAAGAAGGGTGCCCCTTAACCATAGATGGGGTGCGAATAGCAATTGGGGTGCAAATAGTAATTTTTCTGGGTTCCTCAAGCACATTTCTGGGGCGTTTCCGGTGCATTTATGGGGTGCCTTTAGTAATTTTCTCCGGGGGTGTAAAACACCACTTTTTGAGCCCATTTCGCCGCAAGGGCTTATTTCTCTAAAATTTTCTACAAAGACATAAAATAACACAATAAAGACTTAATCGAGTCTAACAATACAGAAAATTGAGAACAAAATAGACACATAAATGCGTCTATCATTACTCGTATAGACCTGTCTCTAATTATCATCACCAATACCAATCATTGTACTTTTGCTGAAGTTTACTTTCAATCCAGTCACCAGCTGAAAAGAAAACAAAATATTCTTCAAATTTGTGATTTCTTCTTCAGAGTCCTTTAAGAAAACTATTTAGTCATCTGCAAACTTGCTAAAGAGGCATTGGAGTATGTTATATGCCTACTTTCTCTTGAAAAATATACAGTCAATTGGATAGGTAAACTCTTAGTTTCTTTTCTCTTTGTATTTTTATGTATATATGCACTGTTTACGCTCGCCACTTGGGTGGAAGATCCAGATTCGGCTTCATTTCAGAAGCATCTAGCAAGAGTCCCGGGTTACTTATGGGTAGCTGAAGATGGACTCAGGATGCAAGTAAGAATTGATTGTCTAGCAAATATAGCCACGTTCTTTTGTATATTTTCTAGGCAAGAATATATCCTTTTGTATTGTCTATAGGCCTCTTTCCTCTATATACTCCCTCCGTCCCACTATTAAGTGACCTAGTTGAAGTTTGCACAAGATTTTTAAGCATTTTTTACAATTATATCCTTATGGATAATAATTAATGAAATTTTGAAATGATTTATCTCTCAAACTACACCACGGATGTTCGCAAACTTTATACCATTGAAAAGCATTTTAAAACACCTACGTAACGAATATAAACATGCCTATCAAATTATGCATATTTCTTATATTTCTTATAATCAATTAAAAGGGTAATTTTAGAAATATCTCCTTGTTTAGTGATATAGGTCACTTAATGATGAAATTAAAAACCAAATAGGTCACTTAATGGTGGGACGGAGGGAATATTAGTTAGATTGAAGATTTGCTTTCAGAAGTTTATCATACGTGATAACAAACTAATAATTAATGGAAACTCTTTTATCTTGGGGACGTCATTTACAAATTGCAGAGTATAGGTAGCCAAACATGGGATACTAATTTCAGCCCGCAAGCACTTCTAGCAAGTGGTGACGATATTATAGATGAAATCTCTTCCACGACACTTCGAAAAGGACACGATTACTTGAAAGCTGCACAGGTTTTTTTTTGAACTCTATTGTTGGGGCTTAGAAAGTCAAGCTTTTTTGGGGCTTTCTAGGGTCACCACATATCAATTGGGATACCCCTCATCATATATTTATATAAAGACTAATATGACCTCATATGATTTTAGATAATAAACTTGATTAACATTATTAATCATGATTATCAAATTAATTAAGACTAATTCATCTCTTTAAGTTAAATGAAATCAAAACAAACAAAAATCAGAGGGAAGAGAAGAAGAGGAAAAAAATTTGGGGATTTTTTTTTTGGAAATGAGTGATTTAAGAAAAAAACTTTTTTTGAAAAAGTTTTTTGGAAGAGGAAAAAAGCTTTTGATGAAGATGATAAGCATAATTTCATCATGATGAGGATGATGATCATAAAGAAAACCCAAAACTATTTTCTTCTCCTACTCTTTCTCATTCAAATATCATGATCAAAATTATGATCATCATAGAAAGAAAAACTAAGAAAACCCACCATTTATTTTTGTTTTAAATGGCTAAAAAAATCCAATTCGATGAATTTTCGGTAAAAAGAAAATAGTTTCTGAAGATGTTTACGGCTGGGAGTTCTTAGATGCCCAACCGTGAATTAAGATTACGGTTGGGATAGTTTGTCGACCCAACCGAAAGTCCATATTTCGGCTTGGTTTTCCCAACCGAAAGATTTTTCGATTTTTTTTCGTTTTCATAACCTAGCCGAAAGTGCGGTTACGGCTAGGATAATTTGTCGACCCAACCGTAGAAACGAAAAACGGTTGGGAAATGATGGTGTTCCAAGCCGTATTCTTTATTTACGGCAGGGAAATAAAGAATTCCTAGCCGAAATCATTTTTATGATATTTTTGTTTTTATAACCAGTTAAAGCTGGGTTTTCCCAGCCGTAATTGATTCTGGAAACCCCAAAAAAACAGAAAACTAATTTCGGTTGGGATAACCAAGCTGTAAAATGTACTTTCGGCTGGGAGTTCTTAGATTCCCGGCCAAAAACACCTTCAGAATTATTTTTTTACCCGAAATTCAGGGAATCATATCTTTTAACCATTTAAAAGCAAAAATAAATTGTGGGTTTTCTTAGTTTGTTCTTTTTATGATGATCACCATCTTTATATCTATGAATTTATGATAATAGTTTTGGGTTTTCTTCATGATCATCGCTCTCATCGTGATGAAACTATGATCATCATCTTTTATCACAATTTATGAATGAGAAGAGAAGGATGGGGAGAAAATATTAGATTTAGTTTGTTTTTTAATGATTTTCATCATGATGAAATCATGATCATCATGATTTGTAAATGAGAGGAGAAGGAGACGAAGAGATTATAGATTTAGGATTTTTATTTTTTGTAATGAATAGTGAAATTTAGGTAAGAGTGTTTTTGACTTTTGATATATCTTGAGTCACCCCAACCATTTTTTACTTCCCCAAAGCATTTAAGCCCCCAAAATGGTCAAAAGACCAAGACTTTCTAAGCCCCAATAATAGGATTCTTTTTTTTTCTTTCCTAATCATTACTAATACTCCCTCCGTCCTAAATTAATTGAGCTATTTATTGTTTGCACAATTATTAAGGCAAGGAGAAAAGGGAGTATGTTTAAGCATTTTTTACATATGGATGATAACTAGTAAAACTTAGAAATGATTTATCTCTTAAACTATACCACGGTTTTTCATAAACTTTATACCGTTGAAAAGCATTTTGAAACACATATATAACGAATATAAACATGGCTATCAAATTATACATATTTCTTATAGTAACAACAATCAATTAAAAGGGTAGTTTTAGAAATGTCCCCTTGATTAGTGAGATAGCACAATTATTTGTGGGACAAAATTAATAACCAATTAGCTCGATTAATTTGGGACAAAGGGAATATAATTTTAAATACCTTAACTTGATGTTGATAAAACTGTACAAAATCAGGTTAGAAATAATCCTCCAGGAAACTTCCGAAAAATGTTTAGTTACATTTGTAAAGGAGCGTGGACTTTCTCGGACGGAGATCATGGCTTGCAAGTTTCCGATGCCAGTGCAGAATCTCTATTGGTAATTGTTAGTTAACATTCATTAAGTAAAATATTTTTGACCATTTTTAATTTGTTTTCTGACAAACAACTACCAATCTTTCGATAATGTCGTCTATTGTTTGCACAAATGCCAGCCGAAATTGTCGGCGAGAAAATGGCAGACGAGCGTATTATGACACTATAGATTTCATTCTTTCCATGCAAGTAAGAACCACTTCTTTTTTATATTATTTTGGTATCGGCGAGAGCATTAACATTTTAAGTGAAGCTCAAATTCCTTGAACTTGAATTAATCATGATACTCCATATTGTATACTCGTAAATGCCTCAGTGTCCTGATGGTGGGGTGACAGTGTGGAGCCTGGAACAGCATCAAAATGTTTGGAGGTACAAATGAAGTTAATACTACCTCCGTCCCATTATTAGATGACCTAGTTGTTTTTTAATTTTGTCCAATTAATAGTTGATTTTATATAATTTTGATACTCATGTTTATATTCGTTACGTAACTATTTTAAAAATGTTTTTCAATGATATAAAATTTACGAATATCCATGATATAGATTGAGAGATAAATTATTTCTAAATTGTGCTACTAGGTCATCTAATAGTGGGACGGGGGTATTAATTATATACTGTATATAGTTGTAAATTTTCAGTTTAACTGCCCAAGAGTTATTTTCAGTTTAACTGCCTAAGAGTTATACTATGTTTTATAGCTGCTCAATCCATCAGAATGCTTCGAGGACATTGTTATTGTGAACACGTAAATCACGAAGGCATCTATATGTTCACAAACAATGTTCGCATTCTATGTGCCCACTCGAACTGATGAAATGACTACTTATTCCTTGGCTCAAAACCTTCGGGTTTATCATAGCCTCATCTGATATCATCACTAGAGGCGTTCACATAGAGGAAGATAAAAAAAACGTAGTACAAAAGTAAAATCCGTGGAGTATGAAATGAACGTATAGTACTGAAATGTAAATAAGACTCGGATTTACGTGGTTCAGCACTAAGGCCTACATCCACGGGGTTGTCGTTTTCACTATGCATTGATGATTACAGAGGTAGTCGAATGACTTTGGAGTCTACATTGGTTTGTGAATTGTAAAAGATAAACTTACACTTACAAATCTTCTCTCTCTTTTCTCCGCTCTTTTTTCCGATCCCCCTTACTCTTGGTGGAGAAGGGGTATTTATAGGGTTAGATTGTGGGACCCGTTTCTGAGGGTCGTTGGAACCTTATCTTTTTGTGCTTTGTGTCCATCACGTGGAGGTCTTCGTTCATTACTTACTCACGCAGAGTAACCCTCGTTCGTTCCACGGGTTGATCGACACGTATATTGCTCAGAGTGTTTAATGCGGGTAGTTGAGACGCATGCTCGTGTCAGACAAGTGTCTTCTGCCCCTGTCACGTCCATGTCAGTCGACCTTTTCTTCGCCGTTGATCTTGGCTTCTTTTGGGGATGAGATAAAGTAACTCTTCGGGAGTTATTTGGTGCTCCGCAGTACATCGTGTTTTTGATACATCTCTTATCTTCTGCCCTTGGATTTGTTCGAGCAAAGATCCGACGTCCACGGGATGGGCTTCTTGGCTGTGGGCGTGTGTCATCATGTTTTGATGGCTTGGTCCGCATGCTCTCCACGTGTCTTCCTACATACACGTGTTTGATGGTGAAATATGTACGCACAATTTGTCCCTTTTCTTTGGGCTTGAGTGTTTAGTGGAAGCATTGAAGAAAACAGACGTTACATATTCTTCCTCTCTCCTAATAACTTCTCCTAGATACTTGGGCACGTTTCTCACTCGTGCATTAACTGTTCATTTAATGGGCACGTTTCCCATTCCTCCATTAACTTCCTTCTCTTTCTTTCGAGTATATTAAGGAGGGGAGAAAAATTAATTTCATTCTCCTTGAAAATTAATTTCATTCTCCCTGTCAGTCTTCATTCTTTGTTCTTCAACCATTAAATTCTCTCTTCCCTAGCATTAATCACGCTCGTTTCTTCTTTGTTTCTGGTTTGTTGTCTTCTTTTGGGATTTTATTTGTGGTGGTAAGGTTTCTTTTCTTCGTCTCTGTTGTTTTAAGTTGTGTTGATTGTGCTGAAACAAAATTTTTTGCTGCTGTCGTACCTTGTTTGTGATGAAGAACACCTTTTGATGTATGTATGCTAGTTTGCCCCTGTTCTTCTTCTCAAGTCAAGGAGGCCATTGTTGCACTTGTATTGATTCAACTTAGGGTTTTAGGGTTTTAGGGTGTACATGTATGTATGCTAGTTTTGGGGTTTCTGGGGTTTGTTGAAATGAACTGGTAATTTTGTTGTTTTTTGATCTTTGTTGATGCCCTCGTGTTTGCTTCTAACTTGTTTTTGTTGTTCCTCTTCGCAGCCATGTCTGACCGTCCGCGACTTCCATATAAAGCTCCGGATTCTAGTCTACCGAGATCCCCTCCACGTAGAGAGTCTGATAGATATCCACCTGGGGGAGATTTCTCTAAATTGTCTCAAATGGATCCCCGTGGTAATAAAGTTTCATCTTCTACTGGGACGAGGGCATCTCCTTTTAGGAAAGGGGATCCATCGAAGAGTCCTTCCGGGTCTCGAAACGCTGCCGGTCGTGCTGCTTCTTTCCCTCGTGATGACTCGGGGTGTACGCAGACACGTCCTCGCGGTGGTCCCCCTCTTCGTTCCATAGTGCCCGTGCAGCACCCTCTGCCGCCGCCTCCATTACTTTCTTTCAAAGGGAAGAACTCCAAAGTTGGTGCACCGAGAGCTGAATCGTCTAAGAATCCTCCTTTGAAAAGAAGAGCTTCCGAAGCTTTTGTTGGTTCGTCCGATCCTGCGGAATAGGATGAGGTTGCCCCGGTGATATGCAGCGTTTCGGTCAGCAAGAAGAAAGTTACGTTCAAGCACATTGACCTTGAAGTTTTCAAGGAAAAGCATGAGCTTCAAGCCTTAGAGGTTCGTTTCTATGCCCCTGAGGATGATATTACTTACGAGCTCATCTCGAAGTATCAGTTTGATGAGTTTCACCTGCTGACTACGGTTGGAGCCTTCGAGGCGGGTCTTATGCTGCCGTTGTACAAGTATGGTGATTCCTTTTATTACGATGTGCTGGCTGGTCGTGAAGGCTCTTCCACCAATACTCATAGTCGTTCCGTGTCGCAACTATCGGGGAATTATCTCTGTGCACTGAGGGAATGTTATATGCAGAGTAAGGGGGAGACGACGATGACATGTTACGTTCCAAATCCCGCTGAGAGGGAGTGGTATACCCCTGAAAACTTCAACAACTCCTTTGGGGATTATGTCAATAGTAGGAACCGTAAACCGTGGAGTGTTAGCCTTCGAAACCTTGCTGCTCCTCGGGGAGAAATTCGTCTGTTAAGTGAGGTGAGCGATGCCAAACTGAAATACGTTCCGGGCACCGAGGGTTCGAGTCATCGGAAACTTTTTCCCGCACGCGAAAGGATCAAACGTGACCATGATTACGAGTGGCACGCCACTGTTATTGAAATTTTTGGTCCTTGGGCGTATGGTTGGATTCCCGGTCCGCACGGTTGGCGTCCTTCTGAGAGTAGCAGGCCTCGTGAATCTCCTCCTGCTCGTTATGGAGATTTCTATCCCTGGCGTTTAAACTTCGAAGGCATGAACTTTCTTTATGCTCTCGACGTCGTTGAAGGAGATGAGGAGGAAGGTTCTAGTGCTATACTTCCACCGAAGAGTGTCACTACTGCCAAGGTATCGAAAAAGAAGAAGATTGGGCCCAAACAGTCCTCTACCATTGTGACGGGTGAGGCTGAGGTTCATGAAGAAGTTACCAGTCCGGTGAACGAAGAGTTTGCCGGAGATGAGTAAATCTCTGATGGGGAAGGGCGCACTGATAATTCCCCTCCTAATGTCGAGGAAGAGATTGGTGCGGGTTGTGATGGTGTTGAAGTGAGAAATAATACCGCGGTGGCTGACGGCAGTGTTATCGCGGACATGCCTGCTCCTGCTGGTGAGGCTGCGGAAACTCTCCCCACCATTTCTCAAGAGTTCTCCTTTGACAGGAATTATTCCGCGGGGGAACTCTTTGACATTGCCTCGATTTTCCCAAGGGCTTTTCTTTGCTCTCCCCCAATGATGATTGGGATGTGCTCGAGGGTTCTGGTAAGGGAGACGCTGCTGTTCAGGATGAGGGCGCGGATGATCGCAATGCGCATGTTGATGCCGAAACTTGTGCCGATGGGGCAATATCAGCAAAGGGGAAGTCTGTGGTTGACTCGCCTTCCGAGGATTTCCCTCATTCGCTGACGTTTGACGGTGAGGATGCCATAATGGATTGGATCAAGAAAAAGGGTATGTTGTTTGTCCCCCATCCTGCCCCGGTGGTTGCTGGTGAGAATGATTCCGATGCTTATACCCGTCGGATGATGGAACTATCTTCTGAGGCGCGTGTATCTGAGATGTGGGGGAAAATATTGAGTGTTCCCGAAGCTACCCTCGTATCGGAGCCTCCCACTTCTGTTGCTGACATGATGGCCATAGCCAATGGGTACCAATACGGTTTTCCCCAGCAGCGCGTCTTGGAGGTAAGTCTTCGTACATATCTCTTCGTGACGTATCTCTTCGGTGTAATAATGTTTTCAATTTGATGTGTAGATGATGAGGAGTGAGCATTGTAACCATGTGTTGTATCAATTCTTTAAAGCGAAATCTTTGAAGCTGGAGGCCAAGCTTCGTCACAGAGAAAAGGCCTTATCTGCGGCTTAGGTGGAGATAGAAGAACTGAAGAATAGCCTTAAATAGAAAGAAAGGTTGGGTGAAGCGAAGACTGGTCTTCATTCAGAGCTTGCCGACGTACGCGCTGAGTTAGAGCAAACCCGCGGCCAAGTTTCAGCTTTCACAGGTTTGGTTCTTCTCCATTTTTTCTCTCGTTGATCCCTCTCTACTACTTTGTTGTTCTGTCTGAGTCTCCCCACCCTATCTTCAGTGGGTGGCGTCCCTGAGCTGATATGGCTTCGAAACGAAAGGGCACGGCAAAAATCTCGTATCAAAGAGCTGGTCGAGAAAATTAAGAGCGAAGCCAAAAAGTGGGACGCTCGGGCTGAGGGATGGCGCGCAAGGCATGTTCAAATGGTTGATATGCAGAATCTGTATAACCATGACCGTACTTTGTTCAATGGTACGCTGCTGTGGACACGTGAGAATCTGCGGGAATCCCGTGAGCGCACTTCATTTTTGGAGTCTAGAATACATCTTCTGGAAGAGGAATTACGAAAGGCTCGCTCCCTTCCTTTTCCGGGAGTTAAGGAGAGCATGCTGTGTCTTACCAGAGAAAGGGACGATGCCAGAGCCGAAGTTGGGGCTCTAAGCAAATCCCTTGCTGCGTCTCGCGCTGAAATAGCCCGCCAGGCTGAGTCTGAGATAAATCTCGAAGTATGTATGTACAGACTTAGCAAAGGGGTATCAGAGATAAACAACAAAGTCAAACACCTTCGTCACATGGATTCGATGAAGCAGGTAGAATTAGATGCCAGTCAATTTACTCTCACCAACCTTCAACTAGATTATAAGAAATTATCCTAGGAATATGACTATCTTGATGAAGCGCGAGATGCGGTTGTTAATGAGTATGAAGAGGCTTTGACTCGTGTCGAAGGTATAACCCTATTTCGTCGAGTGTGATTGTGTCTTTTCTGTGCTAACTCCCTTGTGTTTTCTTTTTCAGAGCTCGAGGGACAACTCCACGTTGCAAATGAAAAATTTGAAAAGGCTCAATCTTCCTTGGCGCAGCAGGAAGAACAAAATAATCATTTTAAGAGTTTGGCGGCATCCCGCGAGGAGGCCGTTGGCGCTGCTTCTAAAGAAGTGAATCGTCTATCTTCGTTGTTATCTCAAGCCCACCAGCGGACGACAGTTATTATGCATAAGGCTCGGTGTCAATTGGCTGAGGAGACAAACAAGATGATAGAAAATATTGAGCTTGGCCTTAAGACCGAGCATGGCCTCGTGAAGAGCTATCCGCGTCGTCCTGTCCCTTCCTCCTTGCCTGGCTCCTCGGGACCCTCATCCGGTGGGAGCGTCCCTTCAATTCTTCGGAACAACCCTGCCGATGGGGCGGCATCATCTAAGTAGAGACCTGATGCAGGGCATACTACAATTCCAGAAGATTCCGCTTAGAGGTTTGGCTTCCATGGTTTCCTAGTTTCAGTCTTTCTTATTTTTAGGATTCTTTTAGATTTCCTTTTATTTTTCTGTTTCCTAGTTTAGTTATTCTTCAAGCCTATATAAAGGCTAGATTAAGTCTTGTAAGAGCTATCTATTATTCAATCAAATTATTAAACACAAAACTTATCTTTCTCTTCTTGCTTGAATTCTCTTCTGTTCTTGCTTATAGCAATCTAGTATTGCTTTCTTTTACCTTGTTCCACATTAGTTGGTATCAACCGCTTAGTTTTAGGTTTTCATCATATAACTTGATCCTTTACATCGCTTCCGCAACACCTTTCAGTCCTTTTTTAGTTCCTTTTCGTATACAAAAAAAAAAAAAAAAAAAAAAAAATGACTGCTCAACCAGTTACTCTAGCAGCAATCGAAGCTCTCATCAAATCTCATACCGAGATTTTGGCAAAAAACATTACTGAAGCTCTTGAGAAGTCCATGGAGGACAAATTAGGGTTAAGAGATACCAAGCTTGAAACCATGCAGAATCAACTTTTGAAGGTTGCAAAACATATAAATCTAGATTTGGATATCCTGAGCTTGTAGACTTAGAAAGAAAAACTAAAGAAGATATACTTCAATTTTTACAGAATGATGAAGTACCTGAAGATGTATTGCGTACTTTAAACATTAAGAAACCGTATGAAGGTTTCATAGGTCATTCAAAGAAGAAGATAGTTTCTCCTGCACTTGACAGTGATGATGAAGATGAACGTGAGAACGATCTAGAGAAGAATTGGATTGAAGAACGACGTTGAAAAACTGGTCACAACCCTTACAGTTCTTTACCAGAATATAAACTAAAAGCTGATATTCCCAACTTCTCTGGAAATTTTCGTATTGAAGAACTAACTGATTGGTTCTTTGAGGTAGAAGCTTTTTTCGAATTCATGGAGGTCCTTGATGATTCTAAGGTTAAACTTGTGACATACAAACTCAAAGGAGGAGCTGCAGCTTGGTGGGATAAGATCTGTGATGATCGTACAAATGCTAACAAACCGAAAATACGTACTTGGAAACGTATGAAAACTTTGATCAGGGATAAGTTCTTACCTAGAGACTTTATGCAGCAACTTTTCATCAAATTACAAAACATTCAGCAGGGGGCACGAACTGTTGAAGACTATGTGTCAGATTTTTATAATTTGGTCGCACGAAATCAACTCAAAGAATCTGAAGAATAGTTAGTTGCAAGATTCATTGAGGGAATGAATAGATTAATAAAAAATGGTATGACTCATTCAGTTTTTACTATGGTCGAAGTTGTGCAGCAAGCTATTAAGATAGAAAATCGTCTTATTCGTTCTTCTAGGATTTATCCATCCAGACAAGGGCGTTATCAAAATACTTACAGGGGTACCAATTCATCTCAAAACTTTTCTCCAGATACTGTTTTGAATATTCCCAGGCCTCCTTATGATGATGTTATCCATTCACATCGACAACCTAGCCATATTGTGCCTTATACTCCACCTCTGGCTACACCTATCTTAGCCAATCCAGTTGATCTTCAGCCGGGTCAGTAGTCTCACTCTCTGCAACCAACTCCTCCTACTACAGGGAATCGGTTTCATAACATGCAACAACAATTTCCACCGCAACAACGAGCTAATAATGCTTATACAAAATTTCGTGGAGATAAGTGCAATAAATGTCAGCAATCGGGGCACACTTCTAGTGATTGTCGGAAATTCAATGCTTTGATTGGTGAACCCCAGTTCATTAATGAAGTCACTGGTGCGCTTAATGAGTTCGAAGATGAAGACTCATCTGGTGATGACGACGAGTTTGTTGGGATGATTCGTCCATTATTTCTTACTCAACAATGCAAGTCTCAGAGACACATTATTTTTAAATCAAGATGTTATATTGGGGGTAAAATCTGCAAGATGATAATTGATAGTGGCAGTGTGGATAATTATATTGCTGATCACGTAGTTAAGAAGCTTGAACTACCAGTAACTTCTCATCCAGAACCTTACACTGTAGGATGGGTTAATGCCTCTAGCACACAGAAGATTACTCTTCAGTGTTATGTGTCATTCTCTTTTGAGGGTTATGAAGACACAATTCTATGTGATGTCATTAATATGACGGCAACCCATCTTCTTCTTGGCAGACCTTGGCAATACGATCTTCACGCGGTTCACAATGGATTCGAGAATACTTACACTTTTGTTCATAATGGTAAAACCAAGGTTCTTAGTCCATCCAATTCCACTTCAAACTCTTGTGCGCAGACTGATGCTTTCGTAGCCACTGTTATTCGTTCTTTGCACCCACAACATTCTTTACATTCCCATGAAGATTCTAAGCCTATGATTGAGTTGCCTGCAAAGGTGAATCCCTTATTATTTCAATATAATGTTTTATTTCCAGATGAACTACCAACTGCATTACCTCCTTTACGGAATATTCAACACTGCATCGATTTTATTCCTGGAGCCTCTTTACCAAACCAAGCACACTATCGCTTGAGTCCTGCTGAGCATGAAATATTACAGGGACAGGTGTAAATAATTTGCTTACAAAGGGTTTGATACGACCTAGCAACAGTCCTTGTGCCAGTCCTGCCTTCTTGGTTAGTAAAAAAGACAATGGATGGAGGATGTGTATCGATTGCAGAGCATTAAATCGCATCACCATTCCTTATAGATTTCCGATCCCGCGTATTGATGATATGATTGATTTACTGTCGGGCTCTATTATTTTTATTAAGTTGGATTTACGCAGTGGTTACCACCAAATACGCATTCAAGGTGGAGATGAGTGGAAAACAGCATTCAAGACACGTGAAGGTTTATATGAATGGCTGGTCATGCCATTTGGGTTATCTAATGCACCTAGTACTTTTATGCGACTCATGAATCAGGTTCTTCAACCCTTTCTCAGTAAATTTGTTATTGTCTATTTTGATGACATACTATTTTTTAGTCGCAGTGAGCCAGAACACCTCCAACATCTTTCACAAGTGTTTCAAGTTCTTGCTGACAACTCTTTATATGTTAATTTGAAGAAGTGTACCTTCATGGCTTCTTCAGTAACATTTTTGGGATATGTGATTTCTAATGATGGTATTCATGTCGATCCTTCTAAAGTTCAAGCAATTGAAGATTGGCCAGTTCCTACTTCTATTCGTGATGTTCGTAGTTTTCATGGTTTGGCTTATTTCTATCGAAGATTTGTGAATAAATTTAGCTCTATTTCTTCACCTTTGACTGACTGTCTCAAGAAGGAGAAGTTTGAGTGGACGGAAGCAATGGATAAAAGCTTTATTATTCTTAAATAAAAGCTTTGTACGGCACCAATTCTTGCACTTCCGAATTTCAACAAGCCTTTTGAAATAGATTGTGATGCATCTGTTGTTGGTATTGGTGCACTATTATCACAGGAGGGTCATCCAATTGCATATTACAGTGAGAAGAATTCAGATGCACAAAAGAAACGGTCTACATATGAATTAGAGTTATTGGCTCTTGTTCAATCTCTTAAGCAGTGGCATACTTATCTTATACATATGGAATTTGTTGTCAACACTGACAACCATGCTTTGAAGTTTTTGAATACTTCTGGTAAAGTTAACAGAATGCATGATCGATGGCTTTCCACACTTAACAAATACACTTTCTCCGTGAGACATAAAAGTGGCAAATTGAATCAAGTTGCTGATGCCTTAAGTAGAAGAAGTCATCTATTAACTACAATTCGTAATGAGAGTTATGCATTTGACTATATCAAAGACATTTATCCAGAAGATGAAGATTTTAGCAAACTATGGGATCAATGCAGTTCTCAAACTCATGGGGTTGATGATTTTCTTATACAAGAAGGTTTTCTTTCTAAAGGGAATCAATTATGTATTCCTCAAGGGTCTTTACGTTTACATCTTATTCAAGAATTACATGGCAGTGGTCTTGGTGGTCATTTTGGGAGAGATAAAACCATTGCCCTGATTGAAGAAAGATATTTCTGTCCATCTTTGAAACGTGATGTACAAAAGTTCGTACAAAAATGCATGGTCTGTCAGAGAGCAAAGGGTACAATTCAAAATACCGGGTTTTATACTCCTTTACCAGTTCCTGATGCACCTTGGGTTGATATAAGTATGGATTTTATACTTGGTTTACCTCGTACTGCTAGAGGTAATGATTCTGTTATGGTCGTAGTTGATCGTTACTCTAAAATGGCTCACTTCGTGGCTTGTAAGAAATCAACTGACGCTTATAATGTTGCTTCTTTGTTCTTTAAAGAAGTAGTAAGATTGCATGGGGTTCCAAAGTCTATCACTTCTGACAGAGATACCAAATTTTTGAGTTATTTCTGGAAAAGTTTATGGATGCGCTTAGGCACAGTTCTACAATTCAGCACAACTTCACATCCGCAAACTGATGGACAGACTGAGGTTGTTAATAGATCACTTGGGAATTTGATTAGAGCTAAGTGCCTGGATAATAGTAAGCAATGGGATGTGTTATTGCCACATATGGAATTCGCTTTCAACACTTCTGTGAATCGTTCTACTGGGAAAACTCCATTTGAGATTGTGTACTCTAAAGTACCTAATCATACTCTTGATTTGGTAGCCTTACCCACCACACAGAGTACAAACACTGCAGACGACTCTTTTGTAGACAAAGCAACTGAATTACATAATGAAGTAAAATCTAAACTGGAGAAGTCCAATTATAAATATAAAGAGGATGCTGATAAACACAAGAGGTTTAAAACCTTCAAGGAAGGGGAGCTCGTGATGATACATCTAAGAAAAGAGAGATTTCCAGTGGGTACTTATAACAAAACCAAGATGAAGAAATATGGTCCTTTCAATGTTTTAAAGAAGATCAATGATAATGCTTATGTTATTGATCTACCAAATGATTGGAATATCTCCAACACATTTAATGTTCAAGAGATTTTTACGTTTCATGGTGACAATGAACTTCTGGTTTGTTTGGACAACTCGAGGACGAGCTTTACTCTAGAAGGGGGGACTGATGCAGGGCATACTACAATTCCAGAAGATTCCGCTTAGAGGTTTGGCTTCCATGGTTTCCTAGTTTCAGTCTTTCTTATTTTTAGGATTCTTTTAGATTTCCTTTTAGTTTTCTGTTTCCTAGTTTAGTTATTCTTCAAGCCAATATAAAGGCTAGATTAAGTCTTGTAAGAGCTATCTATTACTCAATCAAATTATTAAACACAAAACTTATCTTTCTCTTCTTGCTTGAATTCTCTTCTCTTCTTGCTTATAGCAATCTAGTATTGCTTTCTTTTACCTTGTTCCACATTAAGACCGCGGCATCATTAGCCTTCCGTTAGATTTTGCTAGTATTTTGTAAAAAGAATATTTTTGATGTGTATTCCTTGTATTGGCCTTGCCGCTTTTTGTAACCAACCTTTATGAAATGGATCATTTTTTGATATACCTGCAATATCAGTATGTTGTTTATTTTAAGCATTGTGAGGAAGGACACTAAAAACAAAAAAAGAGTTTTTTAAGTGTTTGGGTGCGATATCGAAGGGAGGTACCTTCGTGATCGTCTTGAGACCTGTCACCCCGCTGGCGAACCCTTGGCCAGAGGATTCCCAGACGGTGGGGGTCGAGGCAATGTTCTAGGATATGGGGTAAAAATATTTACATACACCCATTCCGTCGACCTGTTTCCTTAAGATTGGTTGGGTATCTATTTCTGCTGGGTCCCTTCTCCCCGGTCTTACACTTATGGACACTGATGGGAGAGCCCTGAGAGATTGTAGGTTGACTACTTTCCCCAATATTGTTGATTAGTTTTGTTTACTCGAATTTCAGAAGGCTTGTTTTATTGATAGGTTGAGGCTTGCTACTCCTCGTCCAGAGATAGAAACATGTAGAGAGGTTACGCTGCCTTCTTCTTCTGGGATTCTTCACGCAGATGCAAAGATGCGTTGCACCTATGGGTAGTATGGTTTGATCCACTTAGAATTCCAAGGATGTCGGAGAACTTCGCCTTTCATATTGCGAAGATGGTAGGAACCATTCCCCGCAATGTCGTGTATTATAAAAGGTCCTCCCCACGTAGGTTCTAGCTTTTCCCATTTCTTTTCTCGTTGATACTGTGGGATTGTTCTTAGCACATACTGCCCCTCTACAAAATTTCGAAGTTTTACCTTTTTGTTGTACTCCCTTGCTAGTCTTCGTTGATAATTTTCCATCTTCTGCAATGCTGCTTCCCTTCTTCCTTCCAGGTCGTCCAATCTCTCCAACATCATGTCTGTTGTGAGATTTTTCTCCCATGCTTCAGTATTTGTGGTTGGCATGAGGATCTCTGTTGGGATGACCGCTTCAGCTCCGTAAGTGAGGAGAAACGGGGATTCCCCAGTGGCAGATCTTCGTGTTGGGTATCTCTTTCTGCTGGGTGCCTTTCCCCTGGTCTTACACTCATAGACACTGATAGGGGAGCCCTGAGAGATTGTAGATTAACTACTTTCCCCAATATTGTTAATTTATTATGTAATGTACATGTGTTCACCCAGCGGGCCTTTTGACCATTTCGTTTGCTTGAAGATTTCACAAAAAGTTTGTTTGATTGATAGGTTGAGGCCTGCTACTCCTCGTCCAGAGATAAAAACATGTAAAGCGGTTACGCTGCCTTCTTCTTCTGGTATTCTTCACGCAGATGCAAAGCTGCGTTGTTCCTATGGGTAGTACGGTTTGAGCCATTTAGCATTCCAAGGGTGCCGGAGGACCTCGCCTTTCAGATTGCGAAGATAGTAGGAACCGTTTCCCGCAATGTCGTGTATTATAAAAAGTCCTCTCCATGTAGGTGCTAACTTTCTCCATTTCTTCTCTCGTTGATACTGCGGGATTGTTCTTAGCACATACTTCCCTTCTACAAAATTTCGAAGCTTAACCTTTTTGTTGTACTCTCTCGCTAGTCTCCGTTGATAATTTTCCATCTTTTTCAATGCTGCTTCCCTCCTTTCTTCCAGGTCATCCAGTCTCTCTAACATCATGTCTGTTGTGAGATTTTTCTCCCATGCTTCGGTCTTTGTGGTTGGCATGAGGATCTCTGTTGGGATGACTGCTTCAGCTCCATAAGTGAGTAGAAATGGGGACTCCCCAGTGGCAGATCTTCGTGTTGTCCTGTATGCCCATAATACATTGTGTAGCTGTTCACACCATCGCCCCTTGTGTTCGTCTAATTTCTTTTTGAGGATAAGGGCGAGGGTCTTGTTAGTAGCTTCCGCTTGTCCGTTGCTTTGAGGGTATATGGGGGTGGACTTATTTTTCCTTATTTTGAAAGTGTCGAAGAGCATGTCTATGTTTTTCCCCTGTAATTGTTTGCCATTATCGGACACGATTTCCGCTGGTATGCCGAACCTGCAAATAATGTTTTGGAATATGAAAGTAAGCACGTCCACGTCTCTGATCCTGGATAAGGCTTTGGCTTCCACCCATTTACCGAAGTAGTCCGTGGCTACTATCAAAAATCGTCTTTTCCCTGATCCTTCGATGAAAGGCCCAACGATATCTATGCCCCATTTTGCAAATGACCACGGGCTATCCACAGAATTCAACGTTTTTGCTGGTGCGTGTATCTTTTTGGAGAAACGCTGACATTCTTCACATCGTCGGGACATTCTTGCAGCATCTTGTATCATTGTGGGCCAGTAATATCCTTGCGTTTTTGCTTTGTCGGCTAGTGATCTCATGCCGCTATGATTCCATGCGTCGCCATAATGGATGTCGTTTAGAATTCGATGCCCCTCTTTTCTGGACAAGCAACGTAGTAACGGTCCGAGGAAGGATTTCTTGTACAGGATCCTCCCGAAGGTCATATCTTCCTGCTTTGGAGAGTATTTTCCTGGCTTGTTTGATCCGCGGGTAAAGTTCCTTCTTGGAGAAACGCATGGATCACCTTTCTCCAATCATCTTCGTTGCTGAAATCTTCGTCTTGATTTTCTTGACAGGATGTCTTCTTCGTCAAAATCGTTATGGATGTCTTCTCCTACCTGGTCTTCGATATTTTCTTCCACTGTATCTTGATTGGTAGCGAAGGAGAATTGTGATGCAATCGAAGGCTCGTATACCCTTGTTATCTTAATAGCTTCGACGCTTTTGTCCTTCAGCATGGATGATATATATGCTAGGGCATCCGCGTGCCTGAGATCCCTTCTGCATAAGTGCCGGAACTTGATGTTTGGAATTTGTGATGCCAATGTTTGGACCAAGGCCATGTAAGCTGAGAGGGTGTCGTCGTACACATTGTACTCGAGCCCTATTTGCCGTATGACAAGCTGTGAATCACTTGTCAGTCTTACATCGGTTACCCCCATTTCTATTATTAAACGGAGGGCATGTACGACTGCCTCGTATTCGACGATGTTGTTAGTATGCTCTTTGAATTCTAACCTGAGTGCCTGTACGATCCTTTCTCCGGTTGGGGTGGTGATGACGATGCCTATTCCTGCTCCTTCCTTATTTTTGGACCCATCGACGAAGACTTCCCATTGTCTTTGACTCGCGGGTTCGAGGATATCCATTGAATCCTTGCTTTCTTCCTCGGCTTCTGGTATTCCCTCAATCTCCTCGTCGTTGTCCAGGGGGAGGTCTGCTAAGAAATCCGCCAAAACTTGGGATTTTCGGGAATGTTGAATTTCATGGATGATGTTGAATTGATCCAGGTGGGTGTTCCACTTGGCTATTCTGCCCACTTTTCCTGCGCTTTTAAGGACTGCTTCCAGTGGTGCTTTGCATGGGACCCGGATGAAGTGAGTTAGGAAGTAGGTTCTCAGCTTTTGAGTAGCCCATACCAATGCTAGGATAAGTTGTTCGATCTTCGTGTAGTTCCTTTCCGCAGAATTGAGGGTTTTACTGACATAATAGATAGTGTTCTATCTTCGTATTGGTTTTGACCAACACTGCGCTAACTGCGTCTTCTGTTGCTGCTATGTACAATGCCAAAACCTCATCAGGATCCGGCTTCTGCAGGATCGGAATTGAAGCTAGGTGTTCTTTGATTTTTTGGAAGGCTTCTTCGCATTCTGCGGTCCATTCAAACTTGCTCCCTTTTTTGAGAATATTGAAGAAATGTTTGCATTTGTCCGAGGATCGGGCAATAAATCTGCCCAAGGCTGCTATGGACCCATTGAGCTTCTGCACTTCTTTTAAATTCTTCGGGGATGGCATTTCTACTATGGCCTGAATCTTCACTGGGTCTACCTCAATGCCCCTTTTTGTTACCAGATATCCGAGGAATTTCCCCGAGGTGACACCGAAAGTGCATTTCTCTGGATTTACTTTCATGTGATGTTTCCTCATTGCTTCGAAGATATCTCTCAGATCCTGGTGGTGATCTTTGCGCAGCTTACTTTTGACGAGCATATCGTCGACGTAGACTTCTAAGGTACTACCAATCCATGGCCTGAAGATAGTATCGACCATTCTTTGGTATGTTGCCCCTGCGTTTCGAAGTCCGAAGGGCATTCTAGTGTAGCAATAAAGGCCATGTGGGGTGTAGAACGCTGTGTGTGGCTGATCTTCTTCTGCCAGGGCTACTTGGTTGTAGCCAGAATGTCCATCCATGAATGACAGTTCTTCATATCCTTCTACTGCTTCCACCAGCTGATCTATGCTTGGCAGGGGATAGCTGTCCTTTGGACATGCCTTGTTGAGGTTAGTAAAATCGATGCATATCCTAACCCCTCCATTTTTCTTAGGAACGACGACCATGTTGGAGATCCATGTAGGGTACTTGACTTCCTTGATGAAACCCGCGTCTAGTAGTTTCCGAAGTTCTTTTTCCACTGCCTTATGGTACTCTGGTGCAACTTTTCTAATTTTCTGCCGGAACGGGGGTGCCTGGTTTGATGCGCAGCTCGTGTTGGATTACTTTCGGGTCAATCCCCGGCATATCTCCTAGTTTCCAGAATATCCGCGTATTCTTAAGTAATTTGGTTAGAGAATCTTCCCTTCTTTCGTCCATTATGGTCCCTACTTTGATCATTTTCGGGTTTTCTTCCGTTCCTATGTTGATTTCTTTTACGGGCTCTACTGGCGTGAACACCGGCTTCGGGTCCCCGAGGACTGGGACGTTCTTTGATTGCTATTTGGTATGTTCTGTCCTTCGTTGGCTGCTGAAGGACCTGTCTCTGTGTTTAGGACATTATCATCTTTTGTCAAACCCCTTCCTGTAGTTTCCTTGAGGAACAGGTCTATGGCCTTCTCTTTCGCGGCTTCTTTATTTTTAATTCTTCGGGTTTTTCGCTGCTCTTCTTGTTCGTTGTTGATACGATCCTGAGTGGCTTGGCACTCTCTTGCAGAGACCCGATCTCCCTTGATTTCCATCACTCCCTCAGGTGTAGGGAATCTGAGATATTGGTAGTAAGTTGCCGCCACTCCCTTGAGTTTATGTAACCATTTTCGTCCAATAATGGCGTTGTAGGGGGATGGGGCGTCAACCACGCTGAATCGTGTTTCTACTTTCATGGGTCCGGCGTTAACCTGCAACACGATGTCTCCCAATGGCTTCGTGGGTGCTCCGTTGAATCCGTAGATGGTGTAATAAGAGGTCATTAGCTGTTCTTCATGGAGCTTCATTCGTTTGAATGCGTCGTAGAATAGAACGTTCACTGAGCTTCCCCCGTCTATGAGGATCTTTTTAAGGTTACATCCAGCCACTGGTAGTGTGAGGACCAGGGGGTCGTTATGGTCTTCCATATCTTCTTCGATATCTTCAGCATCGAAGATAATAGGTGAGTCCATCCACTCTTCGTGCTCGTCCACCTCTACCCCATCGATCTTATACAATTCGCAGCGGTCCTCGAACTGCTTCCGTAACCTCTTTCCTATCTGTGCTGTGAGTGAGGGCCCTGCGGCTTCAGAACACGAGATGGTGTTGATTGTGCGGTTTCCCTCTGGAAGTTGGACTGGCTTGGTTCGTTTGGATCTATCCTCGGCAATATCCTTTCGTATGTAATGTTTGAGCTCGCCAGCATCAATCAATTTTTGGATCATTATTTTGAGGTTTTTACATTTTTCGGTCTGGTGTCCGTTGAAGCAGTGATATTCACAGTAATCTTTAGACTTCTCAGTTCTTGGGGGTGTTTTCCCTTAGACCATGGCCACTCCAGATTTTCCCTTCCTTTGATCTCTCGCAGGATCCGAGCATAGCTAGCATTGAGCTTCGTGTAAACTTGATCTTCGAATTTTCGATCGTCTTTTCGTCGTTCATCCCTTCGTTCCTTCCTATCTTCGTGAGGCCGTTCCACTGAGCAATTCCTTTTGGCCCCATTGGTTTGTTCTGCGGAATTGGTACGGTGAGACCTCTGCGGGTACGCCCTCGGGTTTTCACGCTGGATTTCTTCAAGACGAGCTTGCTTTTCAATAATTATTCGAAGATCTCCCTTTGTCTTAGGCACGCTTCCATGAATCTCAACAAATAGTGGACTCATTCGGTCTAATCCCCACTTGTAGCAGTTGATACTTACCACTGGGTCCACACTTCCTATGGCTTGGCAGATCTTGTGTCATCTGTTAGTGTATTCCCTCGTGGTTTCCTTGTAGCCAAATGCCAGTGAAAAGAGCTTATCCATTCCGGTGTTAACAGCCTTGTTGTACATGTAAGTTCTTAAGAACTTTTCTGCGAGTTGGTCGTAGGAGTGGATGGAGTATGGAGGCAGATTATCAAACCAAGACAATGCCGATCCCTTCAGGCTTGATGGGAAATATCTACAGAGTACGGCGACGTTCTGACTCCATCTAGCTAAGACACGGTTATAATACCGAATATGTGCAGCGGGATCACTGGATCCGTCATAGCATTCGAACGTCGGGACAGGGCACTTCAGCGGAATATGGGTGTTGTCCAGGCGATGAGTTAGGGGAGTGGAGTTAGCCTCTCTCATGACCTCTTCTAACCTTCCCCCTTCTTGTCTAATTTTTAATTTCCTGATCTCTGTCATCATCTCATCACGCAGCTCTTCCATCGCGCGGTGGTGCCCTACGCTCTTCTGGTCGTGATAGTCTGACTCTCAATCATTATAATCCGGGTCGGATGCGCTACTTCCCCTAGCCGTGTCTCCATTAGATGCTACGATGACTCTTCGGTCTCGATTTGGTTCTGGTGCCTTTGAATTTGCTTCATCAAGTGGTTGGCTGGTCTTCGTGATTTGGGAAATCCGGTATTTTAAATCTTGGTTTTCTCTGGCCAGCAGAGCTACTGCATCTGCGTAAACCTGCTGCCTCTTCTTCAATTCTTCAAGCTCAGCCATCAATCGATGTGATTGGTTTGACCCCTGATTGAGAGTCTCAGCTTGTGATACTACGGCCATGGTGCCACCTTCTTCTACGGTTTGCACTAAGGGGGGTAGAGGTTCAGCTTCGATTGTTGGCATTTCCAGATCGGGCCGAGTGCCCATATGCGGTGTTAAAGCCGCCAGCACAGTTTGATTCTGATCGTTTGTTGATGGCATTCCGAAGGTTGGCGGTTGCGCGGGTTGATGTGTTCCGGATTCATCCACCCTTTCTTTTGGTTGGTGAAATTGATTCGTAGCAAGAGTTTTGCTGGCTTCCGCAGCCTTTGGGGATGCCGCTGCCGTACTGTACTTTGTTGCCGTTGCTCTGAGGGCCGCGGCTTCAACGGAGTTAGCGTTCATAGGCGAAGTGATATCCGCAGTATCCTGCCTCTGACTAGTCATTTTGGCTTTGTCTCCTTTCTGCTTGCTCCGGGTGATGACCGGGGTTGTCCTTGGTGCTTCCTTTGACGAGGCTTTGGATTTTCCTGCTTCCTGCATCTTTTCCATAGTGGGTCCTTTTGTCGTTTTCTTTCTGCACAAGGGGATTTCAAACAACGAGAAACAGAAATGTCCGTGCGGATCGGGTTAGTTTGCGAAATACCTTACTCCGAGACAGGGAAAAACTGCCCGAGGGCCACGTGAAAGGATCCCTTTGAAAATGCACGTAGATTTTTTTGAAAATTTTCGAAAACCCACCGGAAAGACAGGTCCGTACGAGATCTAAAAAATGTAAATCCATGGATCTAAGCAATAAATCTTTTAACCAGTTTAAATTTCTTTGAATATGGTAAAGTTTAACAAAAGATAAATATTGCTAGAGCTAATGAAGCAGAGCAATTATATGCTAGTTTAAGATGAAATCACAGGATAAGATAAATCTTTTACCGAGACGAAGTCCCTGTTTCTAGCGCCAAATTGTGAACACGTAAATCACGAAGGCATCTATATGTTCACAAACAATGTTCGCACTCTATGTGCCCACTCGAACTGATGAAATGACTACTGATTCCTTGGCTCAAAACCTTCGGGTTTATCATAGCCTCATCTGATATCATCACTAGAGACGTTCACATAGAGGAAGATAAAGAAAACGTAGTACAAAAGTAAAATCCGTGGAGTATGAAATGAACGTATAGTACTGAATTGTAAATAAGACTCGGATTTACGTGGTTCAGCACTAAGGCCTACATCCACGGGGTTGTCGTTTTCACTATGCATTGATGATTACAGAGGTAGTCGAATGACTTTGGAGTCTACATTGGTTTGTGAATTGTAAAAGATAAACTTACACTTACAATTCTTCTCTCTCTTTTCTCCACTCTTTTTCCCGATCCCCCTTACTCTTGGTGGAGAAGGGGTATTTATAGGGTTAGATTGTGGGACCCGTTTCTGAGGGCCGTTGGAACCTTATCTTTTTGTGCTTTGTGTCCATCACGCGGAGGTCTTCGTTCATTACTTACTCACGCAGAGTAACCCTCGTTCGTTCCACGGGTTGATCGACACGTATATTGCTCAGAGTGTTTAATGCGGGTAGTTGAGACGCATGCTCGTGTCAGACAAGTGTCTTCTGCCCCTGTCACGTCCATGTCAGTCGACCTTTTCTTCGCCGTTGATCTTGGCTTCTTTTGGGGATGAGATAAAGTAACTCTTCGGGAGTTATTTGGTGCTCCGCAGTACATCGTGTTTTTGATACATCTCTTATCTTCTGCCCTTGGATTTGTTCGAGCAAAGATCCGACGTCCACGGGATGGGCTTCTTGGCTGTGGGCGTGTGTCATCATGTTTTGATGGCTTGGTCCGCATGCTCTCCACGTGTCTTCCTACATACACGTGTTCGATGGTGAAATATGTACACACAGTTATTGGACATGCCTATGTAGAAATCACTGCATCAGTACTTCCAGGTTTAGTATTATTTATGAATCTGCATCCGGAATACCGAAAGCAAGACATAGAGGAATTTATAATAAAAGAGAGAATTTACATCGAAAATTAGCAGAAGCCGGATGGCTCATGGTATGAATAAAAATTATTTCTTGTTTGAATTTATGCACCGTTTGAACGGGTATGTTTAGAAGTTTTGAGAATATTAATGACTTTCCGTAGGTATGGATGCTGGGGAATATGCTATGTATTTACAACTTACTATGCCCTAAAAGGTTTGGCTGCAGCCGGACAAAATTACAACAATAGCCTAGGCCTGCCGGTTTTTGTTATCAACGCAAAAACCATCTGGAGGTTGGGGAGAGAGTTACCTTTCGTGCCCAAGAAAGGTATGTTAAAGATATAGTCGCAATGTACATGGCTGGTACCTGCAGGATTTACATAGTGAAGATCCAGGCCCTATAATTTCATGCTCGGTTATGAAACAGGTATATGTACCTCTTGAGGGTGACGAGACAACCTTGATGCAGACAGCGTGGGCTCTGATGGGTCTTATTCATGGTGGTCAAGTAAGTGATACACAATTATGGTTTATTTAGGAATGTTTAGATTAATTTTTGAACGATAAATCGGGTACCATGATTTCTTTTGTTTTGCGGGGACCATTCTTCCTACTTTGGTCATTATGAAGTAAAATTCAAGATCCCTTACCTATATATTTTTTTTAATGCCAAAATATCGTTTTTAATTTATTATTAATACTTAAGTTAGTTAAGACAATAAATTATTTTGTACGATCAGAATTAGGCAAGGAGAATTAAGATTAACGACATTTGAAAGGGGACGAGGAGAAAATGCGTTCTTGGGAATAAATCTTCAAAAATTAGCTTTGAGATTCTTGTATTAAAAGTGAGTTATTTGAAAGTCAATTTTGAAGAATGCTAATCTTCAATTTTCATAACGATTCAGTGACGAGTGATTTGTGAAAATGAAAACTTTTAAAGAATAGATCGACAAAGTAGTTACATGTATGGATAGGAAAATATAAGAGGATGTAGCATAACATCCTCTTTGATGAAGTCTTGGACAAGGTACGGCTAAAAAAACAGAAGTACGGGTAGTCGAACATTCTTTTTAATGGTGTATGGACTAGGTTCGGCATGGAAAACTCAAGAACAACTAGCCAAACTCCATTTTGTGTTTAACAAAATCATGTTCGACAATATCGAGACTACCATATATGTTCCTAGACGAACCTAACATAAAACCTTAACATATCTTTACAGAAAGTTCTGCTAGGAAACCAGAAGGTTCACCTAGGAAATTAGAAAGTTCATCTAGGAATTTTCTTCGAAATAGCCGAACATACATGTACAGAAAGTTGAGCTAGGAAACTTTTTTTTAATATCCGAATTGTTCTTCATATTCTTCATTTCAATAAGGTTTGGCGTGCAACTATAGTTTTTTTCACAAAACTCCTAACCGAATATTTCTTTGGGACTTCAATATTTACGATTACTACTTAACTTATCAACCACTAATGTATAAATTAAGAAGACATGGGTTAGTCAGAAAATGACATCTAGTGTACAAATTTCTAAAATACGGATTTAAAAGATCATGAAAGTGGAAAAGAAAACAAGAGGGAAGAGTTTATAATGAAAATAGATTAGTAGAAAAAATTGTGTTTCTATATTTATGAATTAGAGTTTTAATTTTGAACAAAATTTATTGTGGATTTGGATACAGAATTCGTGGATCCAAGGGATTTGGTGGAATTACGATTCCTTTGGTACGTTTGGTTGACCAAATTCCTTGGATTCACGTTTCTCGGGATTTATAATTCCACCATATCCTCCATTTTGAATACCACCTCCCCCATAAGATTTGGTGGAAAACTTAGGAGCGACTTATGAACCCACTTTTATTTTTTACTTTAAAAGTCATATTTTCTCTTTCTAAACAGTCTCCAAATAGTACATGGGATTTAAAACAAGGAAATATTAGGAATTCTAGGAATTTTCACTTAGCTACCAAACACACGAGAAATTTACATGATTTTCGGTATTTACAATCCCGTGCAGTTATATATCCCTCGAAATTGTGAATTCTACAACCAAACACACTATTAGGTTAAGTAAGGAATAACTACATCATTTACTATAACTAGGGGTCCATAGCTCTTCAAAATAGATGACGTAGTGCATAAGGGTCCCCGCAAAAATATCATGGTACCAAAAAGTTTCTCGTGGTTTTCCACCCTAAGTTTTCATTGGTCCATGAAAACTTCCTAGTTAACTAGACCGGTTTCAATGATAGCCCAACCCATAAGAAACCCGGTAACTATCCTAGGTACACTCTCATGAAATGTCCAACGTTTTATGCACGTTCCATCCCTAACCTTCTACTTGGAAGGAGGATAGGTTATCGACTGTACTGGAAACATTGTTAATAGCGGGTGCAAATTTACTTAAGAGGATACCAAATCTCATTAGATAAATAATACATTCCATTGGATTTAGTACCCTCCCAGTAAACGGATATCCCTCTTAGCAGCCATGTTGTGCTAGACAATGGTTCAAACAAAAAAGACTCCATGTCACTCAATGTACCAATTATTTTGGTGGGAGTTTAGTGTATAATAAAATGAGTGTTGTAGGCAAAACAAATCAACATTAGATTCTTGGCTAGTTTTGAGCCTATGACAATTATTTAGGTCCTAGCTCTATAAGTCAAGATATAGTATTTTCAAGTAACTCAAAAACTCCTTAACCAACTATTTTTATTAATGACTAATTTATTTCTGATTAACTAGTGTTAATATGGTCGATTGTTATATGCGTAATCTTGTTAACCGAGGACTCAACTGATGTCAATTGATCACCATAATATGCAAAAAATAAATAAAAATAATAATAATAATTAAGAACATCAATCAAAAATCGGTGGATGTTTATGCTCTCATAGACCGATTCTGGTTGATGTTCTCGTCACAAAAACTATGAAGAATCAGATATACATGTGTGTATATCAATCGATTCTAAAAAAATGACATTCCACAATTGGTCAATATTAACATTGTATCAAACGATTTAGCTTCAAAAGGAAAAAAAATGATTTTACTCAAAATCGGGTCCACTGTAAACACAATTTAAATTCATACTCGAGCTAAGAATGAGTAGGTTTCATACTCATACTCATGTCAAGCATGAATCATGCTCTATTTTTAACGGGTATATAGTTATATACTCATTCTTAGTTCGAGTACAAAATCATTCTCATTTTTAACTTGGGAATAAGTTTTTTTCCCCAGTTATATTCATTTTCGGTTCGAGTAAGAAATCATACTTATTCTATATTTGAGTATGTCATAAGAACGTTAACAATCGACGGATGTTTATAATCATATAGACCTGTTGTAGCTTAATAAATTAACAGAAAAAATTGAAATTTCTTTTAACCAGAACATGCATTTATGAATATCCATATTGGGAAATTCTGGGTTGACGTTCTTCAGCCACGAAGAACATCAAGAATAATCAACCTACATGTATATATATGCATATTAGCTTATTGTTCAATCGATGGTCAAAGTCGGATGCAATGAAAATATATAGATTTTTTCGAAATACCGATAACTTATCCTTAACAACCTAAATGTCCTCAATCGTAAATTCCCAACCGAGTATCATACTTTTATCTTCTTCGTCCAAAGAAAAACAAAATACCTAACCATTTATAAAAATATACGTTGGGCACCAACAGAGGATGACATCCAAAACAATCGATCACTTAGCCTAAGAGTAAATGGGTGTTGAATTGCCTCAGAGATCTTTAAATAAAATGTGTTGCAAACGATTACTTACTTGATCAACCCACTAGGTATTACTAGATGTGTAAAACGTTCCGGCCCAGTATAGACGGCCTACGAAGTCATGTGTTTAGCGTGCTATGTGTCGTGTTGTGTTGTGCCGGAGATTAAGGCGTGTTTTGTTGTGCCGCGCTAGATGATGTGTTTTGTTGTGTTGTGCCGGAAATATAAACGTGTTGTATTGGGTCAGACACATTTATTTTGTGTTATTCAAAGTTAATATTTTCCAAATATTTAGGTATTCTATGGGTTGTTATAAAAATAAGTAAATGTAAAAATGATCAAATGTCTAAAATTGGATAGAATTTAAACTCTCTTGTAAAATATACACAAAATGTGATGTATTTTGTAGTGTTTTATGCATATTATGATGCACTGTGCTGTGCCACATGCTTATCCGTTGTGTGTGCTGTTTTGTGCCACTGTCGATTAGGCTAGCCCAGCACAGCCTACAAAGCTAACATGTTAGTCCGTACTGGTCTAAGTCACCCGTTGGGCTGTGTTGTGCTCAAATTTCAACTCGCTGGGCTGGGCTGTGCTCGTGCTGGCACCGTCTTATTTACACCTCTAGGTATAACACTTTATAATAGTCGATATTGTTGAAAGAACAATGAAGTACAACAAAAGCAAAATCCGAGTAACTATTAAAGGGTTTGGGATTATAAAGGAGGGGAGAAATTTTATGGTAAATGATGTTTCAGATTACAGTAGTATAAAAGGATAGTCAAAGTTACATATAACCATAAATATCTGTTACTTTTAGAGTTTGTTTTACCTGTAAATGCCATGGAGGCGTTGTTTGATTGGTAAATTTAATCCTAGTTGGGATCAAGGATACAATAGACATTTCAATACTCTCTTAAAAACTCAATCCCTCCCTAAAATTTTAGTTATCTTCTTGTAATCCTTCCTTCTATGTATCCATTTTTTTCCTCCTATTAACAAGACTCATATATATATGAGAAAATGTTCATTCTTGAACATCCAAGAGATAATTAGGTGCTTCAAAAAAAAAAACTAAGGAAATTTATTTTTTTAAGCTTGTCACTAGATCACTGTTAGAGACCCAGATAACACTTTTTAGACTTAGAGATGCTCTGAGCTATGAGAATTACAAAAATTGGATTTCCCATAATCGGATCCTAGTATATAAGAGTGATGACCTTACAATATAAAGTCTAAGACAAAGCTGTATCTACACCTTCGGGTAAACCTCCAAATAAATTTTCATGTCACAATTTTTAATCAATAAAAGTTATCAGTGGGAACAAATATCGATAATATGTTTATCTACGTGTGAAAATAACCTAAATAAAACCGTGACCTTCGGAGATGAGTTTTAAGTATAAAAATCTAATTTTCAACAACTTTCGTAAGAAAATCTAATGAAGCTTTTCACATAGAATTTTTTTAGACCCGCTATTGAAAATGATTTGAGTTGATGACTCTCACACATTTCGAAAACAAAATAACCAGAAAATATTTTTGATTTGTTTTGGAATCAATTTTTTTTGAGAGGGAATAATATATTAGAAGATCAGGTATTTACAAGGATCATTTAGCAGCATCACAAATGCAAAACTGTTTTCCAATGAAACACGATCTGACTTGCAATTTTTGATTTTTTGAGCAGGAGGAGAATGATCCAGTGCATTTACAACGTGCAGCAAAGTTACTAATCAATAATCAATTGAAAAATGGTGATTTCCCAACGGAGAAACTCGGAGGAGTTTTCATGAAAAATTGTGTGGTAAACTATTGTTCGTATAAAAGTGCTTTCCCTATAATGGCTCTAGCTGAGTATCGTCGTAAGATACTAAAGTAATTACACAAACTTTAGAGGATGTTCATTAAGTTAATTTCGTGTATTTTTATTGTAAGAATGTATACGTATATTTTCAATTCTCGTCTTCCTAAGATGTAAGAATGTGTATTTATTCTGAAATAATTATCGTGGAAAAATCTTGTTTTCATGCTTGTTTTCATTTTCCGTATAATATTGTAATTAATGAGAAGTTAATTTATATATATTGTGAAAACCAAGTTAATTTATCAAAATTTGTAATATACCTTTTTCTCTACTTTTTTTCTTTAAGAAATGTATACCACTTATGGATCAATGAGAAATTGGGGTGCTTTCATGACAAATTTGCTTTTTCAATCTTGAGAGATTTTGTAACGCCTAGGCAAAAAACATATTTAGCTAATATGATTACAACCTTAATTGGAAGCATAAAATTCCGGATTATTAATTTTAAGAATCATCATTACATAAGTAAGCCAAAACAAACCTAAGCTCTCTGATATTTAATTTATGAATGAAAATTAATATGTTAGCCGGTTGTTTTATAAAAAAATAAAAAACATATATAAAAAGATAAATAAACATATGATCTAATTTTCTAAAGTCTTTAAGCTATGAAAAATGGATATCTTCATTAAATCACGTGCACCATTTCTTGTGATAACTGAAATTGATGCGGAAACGAGTGAGCACATCATCCCAAAGTTTTCTCAGTGGATACACACATAACTTTCACGTGTTACTAACATGCTTACTAGTTCCAAGGGAAACAATAATTGAATAGGTAAACATACGTAACATGCATATGATTAATTATCCCAGATACCTCGGTTTATACTATTTTCCTCATCCGTACTATTTAGGATATAAAATTAAGAGTTGTAATATTGCACACTCCGTGCTATAATAATAATATAATTACACTTGTTATGCTTAATAATTGAAAAGGCGAGGGTACCCAAATATACCACAAGCTAAAACTTTTCCTACCTATAAGTCCTTTCTCCGAAAGTGATTGTCTATGGACTGAATACAACTAATCGGTTCACACTTCGTGTGATCGTCTATGGATACGAGATCGATACAATGCAAAAACGAAGTATGTTTACTTGATACAAAGGTTCGGACTTAAAAAAACACAATAGGATTGCTTATCAAGTAAATAAGAATTAACGTTTGTGTAATTTACTTTAATTATAATAAAACAATTATAATGCGGAAATATAAAGTAAATGACACAGCAAGATTTTGTTAACGAGGAAACCGCAAATGCAAAAAAACCCCGGGACCTTGTCCAAAATTGAATACTCTCAAGATTAAGCCGCTACACAAAATTACACCTAACTTCGTATAGTTGAGACCAAGCAACTAAAACTATAGTTCACCTAATTCCGTCTGTATTCCCACGCCTCCAACTTATAAATAAGTCACGTACTTGGAACAATTCCTTTGGTTCGTATTCCAAGCAGTAAAGGAACAAAAAATCTGTTTGGTATGAACTCTATTCAACCAAGTGATATGAGTCGGACAAATGCTTTTCCGTTTATCTTAACATAAACTCCTTCGTCAGGTCCTTAGATCTATCTTATGTTCAATTATCGAAGTAATCGTTTAAGATTAAGCCAACAACACTCTTAATCCAAAGAATTATGTTGATGCCAATCTATTCAACTAATCAATCCAATCTACCACAAGGATAAACCGATTATTAATTGGATCCTCTTTTACCAAAAAAAGTATTGTGCACACCAAAGATTATAAATCCAAGTCAGATCTTCAATATCTTCTTTGTCTCAAATCTTCTTATATCTTCAATAAAAACCTACACACAATCACTTGAATCTCTTGTGATCAATGACGCATAGAACGGAGTCTGTTAACAATGGATTATCACAAGATCGTCTTTAGAACTAACAACAGTCTAAAGATCCCTGTCGAAACTCTGAACTAGTTTGAGTGAATATAAATTTTGTGTTTCCCCTCAAAGTAAATAGCTATTTTTCATTACCCCCTCTATTAATTGATAATAGGTGAAACCCTATTTCTGTCAACTCTGCCGTTACCAAGCAGTTAACTGTGCACGTGCATTTCACATGCGTGTTATAATATATTTATACCAATCTTATCTGACGGTCTAAAACAATGACCCTAAATGAACCCTAAAACCATCGTCGTCTTCTTCCTCGCCGACTGCTCCTCCAAATTCTTCATCACCAACTCTAAATAAACTAAATAGTGCCACTTCAAAATACTCTTTGAAATTAATGAGATATGGTTTATGATGTCATTCAATTATACTAAACAAGCTGGCAATTGAGAATGAACAATAGAAGATTTGGGGTTTTTAATGCCCATCAGAGAAAGTCATGGTGAGTTCTTGAATAATCAATATATGGGATTGTCTGAATAATATTGATTTCAGTTTGTCTGTGTGTGCTTATTGGATTAGGTCAGTTTGATTATTACAATGGAAAACAGTGACTCGAGTCCTCAATGGTTTAGGCCATCAATGGAAGCAAATTAATTTATTCAATGTTGAGATCATGGAGATTCTAATTAATGTGGATGTAATTATTTTTTTTGTCTTGGGTTCTATGTGTACACCGTACACGGATTGTCTAATTGCAATTTTTATTTTTCTAATTGCAAGTTATTGGTATACGAATTTGATAGTCAGGTGATTTATTGATGTTTTTTTTTATGTTTTTGGTTCACCACTGATTGTAACGACAACTGAGTTTTTAGCTCTTACAAAAAAAAAAAACCATTACCACTTCTTTTTTTGGGAGTTTAGAGTCACAGAAAAGAAGTGAAACCCAACCATGATTTCCATTAATGAATATAGTCCTAGAGAGAGGGATCTAGGAAGTTGTTTTTGCTATAATGGAATTGGACTATCTTTTGCAACTAATGTGAGATTTCACTGGTTAATTTGAAAACATCAAATAGAAATGATTCCGGAAAAATTTGAATGTGTTGTTATTGGCGTCGGTAGTGGTATTTTAGGATACTTGATAGTTGATATGTTATGACACGCATATGAAATGCACGTGCACAGTTAACTGCTTGGTAACAAGAGTCGACGGAAAGGGGGTTTTACCAATTATCAACTAAAAAAAGGTGTAATGCAAATTAGCTATTTATTTTGAGGGGGAAACACAAAATCCCCCTTGAGTGAATCTTATATCAGAAGAGAAGATCTTCAAGCATAAAAAAACTAGGTGCAATCATATTTCAACCACAGTTAGTCAATCAAATCAATCGAAAACAAAAGATAAACTACAATTATCTAGTTTCCCACAAACGGTACACGCTAGAGCTTCTCAATCCCAAAGAAGACTTTAAACTGAGCGGCCGTAAGAGATTTCACCTAATTAGGTTACTCTCCTCTCTGAATAGGCGGCTACACCAGTAACAACAACAAAAGAGGAAGTCTGTTGTTACGAAGTATTAAATTGCTAGAAAGACAAACTTCAAGTATTTATAGACAAGGAAGTTTGGACACCAAGGAATTTCTAAAACCGAAAATATCCTCAAGATATTCACTAAAGCACAAATTCGGTTTTCATAATTCATGGAAATGCTCTGTCCAAAAATAATGATCAAAATCTCTCGGAAAATCTAATTAGTAAATGCACATTACTAATTCTTATATTTCCCCACAAAATGAAATTAATAACCTTAATTAAAATATTCTGAATTTACTTATGTTTCGATCCTGGGATTTTTTTCCTTTAGCTATTAAGGAATAACATTGAACAATAAAAGAAATAAACATTCACAACACATGTTCAAAGTATGTCGACATCCTTACTTTGTAAGTTCTCTTTCACACTTACAACCTTGAACCCGATCTGCCACACTTTCAAACAAGTTTAGAATTGGTTCATCTGACTTTCAATAACTATGTGATTGATCAAACAAACATTCAATCACAATCATGTGTTTAACGGTTCTACCAAAACACGTTTCGGTTCTACCTCCATGTGAGTACTGTGCATAGTCACACTAGCTTTTCAAAATGCGGTTGACTAGGTACTAGGATCGGTTCCCCACATATACATGGTATATAACTTATATGTGTTGCACATGTACATAGGATCGGTTCCCCTTTCTGCTATAAACCTTGCTGCACCTCATACAAGGATCGGTTCCCCTTTGTGATGTACTGCACCTCTTACTAGGATCGGTTCCCCTTTCCCAAATTTGGTCAGACATAACACAAACCCGATCATACCTTCTCAGGTGATTACTTAAGATCGGTTTCACTAATAAAAGTTATACCAATACATAAGTCAGGCCTTTGTGAATAGTTCTACCAAGAACACAAACAAGTTTATGAACTTACTTCCTTAGAACACATGTAAACATTGTTCCCTAGGATGAAATCCTCACCTCATACCCGTACATAATCACAAAAGCATTGAAATGATTATGGCGATGTCTTATCTACAAAGTTTAATGGTTAAGCAATAAACCTCATATTTTATTCCTTAATACTATGTCTATTTAGAGTTCAAATATGCTTCACAGTTATGTTTCAATATCCACGACTTGAAAGATACGTTAGGGAATGAAACAGTTCAAGTCAAATATCACTAACCTCAAGTGGAAGGATGATTGTTGTCGTTGTATCTCCTTGCTTCTTCACATCTTCAAGTCTTCGCAATACTTGTAATGTCTCATATCCTAATAATTTCAAGCTAACCTATACGAAGTTGACTCTAGTACATAATCAAGCGACTCTTAACATGAGTTTTGATTCACTAAAATATGACAACCAAACTTGACATACCAACGGTTGGTGGGTTCAACCGAGCAATGCTCTAACGATAATAATATTGCATTCACCGTGCCACTTAACTTAGCAAGGAGTTGTGAGGAGACCACAAGATTCCTCGCGAGGAAACCGCACAAACACACATTAAAGTATTTACCTAGCTATCTGCAAGCATCGAAAGTTTGATATTCATTACAGAAATGTTATTCTAACATATATTGTGTACCATAATAACAATATCCGTGAAACAACACCACTAGATGATCCTCAGAAATGACAGTAGAAAAAACTAAATTTGTGTTACATCTCGACATCGCCCTATTCATGGAAAAGACGATGCTAGAATAACACCATTCTCAAATAATAACATCATCCACACGAAATTCCAATACAACCCATGATTCAGGAAACTATCATCACAGTCTAAAAGATTTTACAATCAAGAATAGTATGCACGCGAATGGATTCTCACAGTACAATATAAAAGATAATATTGAGATTGAAACCCTTATAATAATAGAGTCTAACCCCTAATCAACATAAAATAGATAAAACATTTGGAGAATCTAAACAACAGATACCACACAACATACCCATGCAATTTATTCACATGTAGTAAAGACACATTATCTATAATACAAAACAGATGTGGTTATTGAGCCTTGGACGGTCGGATAACATTTTGAGAGAGAAAGGTTGTATCCGACCATCCCAGACTCATCCCAGAAAAAAAAATCAACGTATGTAAGAGTTGTAACCTCTTTTCATCATGAATATACTTTAAATGAGTTCCCTCATAATTAGAATCATGAATAAAAATTAAAAGTGATTTTTTTTAAAACCATTAGCTTTAATTATGGCCTCGTTTAGTAAAATTTATGATTATATATTTATGATTATATCATTATTTTATTATTTATATTATATTCACCATCTACAAATAAATAAGGCACAAAAATATCTTTAAAACCAAGAATCACAAAATTTTAATTATATCCACAAAATCAAATGATACTAAGTTGTTCGACAGCCATTGATGAATTGTACACTAATTGTAGAGACGACTAAATTTTGTTATTGATTTTTATTTTGAAACGAAAGTTATGTCACTGCTAAACTATTATTTTTCTGAGATAGAAAAATTTCGTGGCTAAAACTATTTAGATGACGAATTTTTTCTTCATTATAAGTATATTTTGAGACAAACAAATTAAGCGGCTAAAACTTTTTATGTGACGATCTTTTTCTTCACTATACGTACATTTTGAGACGAATAATTTCGCGGTTAAAACTATTTAATGTGACAAATTTGTTTCTTCACTAAAAGTATATTTCGAGACGAACAAATTTCACGGCTAAAACTATTTTAAGTGATAAAATATTTTCTTCATCAAAAATACCTAGAGTGACAAAATTCTTCATCACAAAATTAGTAAACAGTGTCAATTTTATTTTCTCACGAAAAGATAGTTTTGGTGGCCAAAAAGACATATGTCGCTAATTAAAAAATAATTGGTGATGATTTCTTAAGGACGTCACAGAACACTTTCAACGACTCACTATAGGTGACGAATTTTTTTGTGCCACTGAATTCTTTTTGCAATGAAGTAAGTGGTTTTAGTGACACAATATTTTGCCACTAAAAGCGACTTTTCTTGTAGTATAATCTGAACGGATCCCCAATGGATTGTGATCGACACTCGGTAAACATGTCAAACTCGTATCCAAACAATCTCTCCAGTAGAGGATTTTATTTAACCTCACTTATTATGAAAATGGATAGGACCGGATTAACACCCATAGATCTGAATCTGCAAAAAATATTGCAAATAGAGAAATAGAAAGACTATTAAAGGCCTCATTAGATAAGAGAACGAAGATCGATGATACGCTGAAAGTTAAGCAATGTACCATGCCGTCACCACTACATGCTCGGTAATTAACATTCTGTGTCGGCATTGTACTAAAGGAGCACTCTTTATATATAAAATGCGGATTACAGTTTCCAAATTGGGGGATATTATGTGTTGGTATGGTGAAAGTATGGATGCCATGCCAATTAGGTCCCTGTCAGCATGGTATTCATACTATTACCATGACGGTACTGAGCTTTTTCAGACGTAATATTGACGAATTCAATGAAAAAAAATAAAATTTTAATACATTAATACTTATAGACGAGTATTTGGAGCACTTGTATGTTCAAATTTTTTACTTTCGTAAGTTGGTTCTTAACCTAAATCTTCATGATCATAAACATCACAAATTAATTTCGTCGCATCAACAAATTCAATGATAATGTTTTAGTATTTCCTCATTATCAAACTAATCTATCAACTTAACTAATTATAATTGGCCACTAAACATGATTAGTGAGGGGTATATAATTACCTGGATAGGGGGTGACTTTGATTTACAATTTCAATCCATATATTGTCTTATTTTCATATCCCCTAATTGCACGTTCTTTTTCTTTAAAAAGTTGTTATAAGTTTGTTAGGCCGGTTCCTATGGGGGGTGGCTAACCCACCCATTTCCATGCCAGCTGGCCTAGCAAACTGGCCGCGCCACTATGGGGAAAAAGATAAGAGATCGAGTCTCTACCGTTCGGTTTATTTTTACTCTCCAACGGCTCTTTCTCCACCGCTATAAAAATATGACATTCCAAACACATAATTACACCAAATTTTTTACATAAAAAGTTTCTATCTTTTTTTACAAAATGATAAAGCTTGAATCCCAACTTGACTTAGCTACCCAACTTGATTTTTTCGGAGTGGTGCTTGAAGCCGCCGTTAGTAAGATATGTGATGGTAATAAAGAAATAGGTAAAAACCAAAGAAGTATACAAGTTTTGGATATTAACCAAATCAAACCTCCAACTAATAAAAGTTCAAGGCAAGGAAAATTTGAAAGCAAAGAAGAAGATAAACAAAGAAAACTCCATTCAAGAGCTTATTCATTGGAAGTTCGGCGAAATGAAGAAGATAAACAAGATGAAGAACATTGTCCCAAATTGTTTTTAGTCTTTATTGTAAGTTATGTCTAGTTTATATCTTATTCTCTAGATTAATAAAAGAGATACTAATGTAAGTTATCTAGATTAATGAAAGAGGAACTAATGTAAATTATTAAACTTAATGAAAGATGCACTAGTTTATATTAATATCTTAAAATGAATCTTCGGTTAACTTTAAATCTTGATTACATCTAAATGCATCATACAAATGAAAGATGCATCATACAAATGCTAATCTAAATACATTATATTTGGGAAACACCCTCAAGATAAGGTAACAACTTTCAAATTAAAAATATTTTCCCACTCTGTTGTGCCATTCAACCCGAAACATTTTCTCCACATGACCATTTACTCGGTTTCGATTTCCTTCAATAAGCGCAGTAACAAACAAGATCACATCCTTGTTGATTACTCCAAAGCAATGAGATAAAATATTTGCATCTGGATTATTAAGGTTCAATGTTTCTACTTGAAATCTCTGAAATATGTTTTTCCATAAAGTATGTTGTCCTTGTTGTGCATCATTGGCCATATTATCTGTAAAAAGAACATAATTCATGTAAATGGATTCATCTTCACTTAAGCTAAATTTACGACCTCGAACTGACATATTGGATTTGTGGAGTGAAAGAATGAATATTGGAAAAATGGTGTGAGTTGAAATGAAATTGGATATTGTATTTATAGGGTGATGAAATGGTGACAGTTGAATGAGAAGCAGTGGGCGGTCGAGTTTACACTGCTGGCGGTTTAACTTTGACCGACCAATTTATATTACACCGAGCGACCGCTAGGTAGTGACTCGACCTGGGCAGGCAAAGTGGCAAATCTGCCACTTTTCCATGCCCATAGTGGGTGCAAAATTGGAAAACTAATGACTTTACCATGCCTATATGAACCGGCCTTATAAAATGTTTTTGGTGAAAGAAAAAAAAACAATCCCAAATGGGGCTGTAGTGTGTTTAGTTCAACATATGTACCCATGGTATGAGGTTTTGGTCGATATAGTGAGTACTGACACAAATAATATTAATATCTATTTTTATTTCTTAATATCGGTATTCTAATGTTTAATAAAAATTTATGTTATAGATATATAAGGAGTTTATTGAGATTTGAGAATTCATCAATGTAACTCGACGACAAAACCACAAGATTATTAGACAAACAGGTCGGAATAGGATCAACATGTTTTGTTTTTTTTTTATTCTGAAGACAATTGATTTGGGATTTATGAAACTTTACAACTTAATTTTCCTTAAATGAATTTGTAATCATCGCGATGGGCGCCAGGCATTTCTTTGATTTCTTCACATTAATGTGCATGGTTTAACCTGTACACGAATAGGACCAGCATCGTCCAAGAGAATGTGGAGGAAAATGCCTCAAAAGTATATGGATAATAGTACTGACAAATTTTTCGCCCACACAAATCTTTTTTTACTTTTCATCAAGCCTAGCTAGTTAGCCCCTTACGAAGTTCAATTTTCCCTGTGGCTCTATATTGGTGTTTACATGCCATGTGAAAAGGTGTATCTTACTTCCATCAGGATATTCACACTGTACGTGAAAGCCTTATCTTAGGCTAAATCCTATGGTGTTCTAATCTATCATCTAGATTGACAGCTAGAATATCCATTTAAGTCTTATGGTCATTCCAATCTAGCATCTAGATACGATGAATGGAACAACGAAAAGTAGAATTAGGCTGCGCTGAATGGGGTAGCGCCACCATCTCAGTCGTCAGGTCGAAAAATAAATCAATCTGCGCTGAACCAAACATCAAAAATTTGATTTTCTCTGCGCTGAATCATTCAGCGAAACAATCTCGCTACCAGTTGGAATGCAAGATATATCTGGAAAAATAAGTGAAAAAGCGAGGGTCTAACAACCACACCCGATATTTCGCTTAGCAATATGTATGGAAAAACTCCAATATAATTCCAAGAGAATCAACTAGATAGTCAGACTCAATCAATGGAAATATATCCAAGAGGTTGTATCTCAATTTCTCAATTCAATCCGCAATCAAACAAATAAGAATTTGCGAGCCCGATTGAATATGAGATAACTTGGACGGTATCAAAAAACCAATATCCAAGTGTCAATCAATTTAACAGTTGATTGAACTTACGCACAACCTGTGATATTTCAATTATATAAACAAATATAATGCGGAAAAGAAATAACACAGACACCAGAAGTTTGTTAAGAGGAAACCGCAAATGCAGAAAAATCCCGGGACCTAGTCCAGATTTGAACACAACACTGTATTAAGCTGCTACAGACACTAGCTTACTACAGGTTAACTTCGGACTGGAACGTAGTTGAGCCCTAACTAATCTCACACTGATCAAGGTACAGTCGTGTTCCTTACGCCTCTTGAACCATGCCGGATTCTGCGCACTTGATTCCATTAGCTGATCTCACCCACAACTAAGAGTCGCTACGACCTAAAGTCGAAGACTTGATAAACAAATCTGCATCACACAGAAAAGTCTATTGAATAGATAAATCTGTCTCCCACAGATATACCTACGAGTTTTGTTCTGTCTTTTGATAAATCAAGGTGAACATGAACCAATTGATAAACCAGACTTATATTCCCGAAGAACAACCTAGTATTATCAATCACGTCCCAATAATCTTAATATATTAACGAAACAAGATATTGTGAAATCACAAACGATGAGACGATGATGTTTGTGACTACTTTTCAATCTTGCCTATCGGAGATTAAATTTCGAGCAAATCTTAAAGAAGATAATACTCAATCACGATAGAAAACAGCAAGATCAGAACACGTAACTACAAAGAAAATAGTTGGGTATGACTTAACAATCCCAATGAAGTCTTTATTTCGTTAACCTACAGGGTTTTAGAAAAACCTAAGGTTAAAGGAGAATCAACTCTAGTCGCAACTAGTATCACACAAGAGGTGTGGGGATTAGGTTTCCCAGTTGCTAGAGTTCTCCTTTATATAGTCTTCAAATCAGGGTTTGCAATCAATGCTACCTTGGTAACAAAGCATTTAATATTTACCGTTAGATGAAAACCTGATTAGATTCAAGCTAATATCTTTCAACCGTTAGATCGAACTTAGCTTGTTATACACAAATGAAATATACCATCATTTAGATAAATGTAACCGTACCTAAACGTGTACACTTAGTTGGTTCAACAATAGTTAACCAATGGTTAGCCATATGAGCACTTTCATATCAACCTAATTCATCTTTATCATAACTAGTTCAAATGACTCAAATGAAACTAGTTAGAGAGTTGTTCAATTGTTTATATTCTCATAGAAGTATACAAGACACAATTGAAGAAAAATTGATTTTGATTCACTCGAATCATTTCATGAACATTATATCCATGGTTTGCAAAAGATTAAATTCCTTATTATTGTTGATGATGGTTTTTAGTTGTTTGAGGGTGAAAACGGTTTCTGCTGATTTTGGTAATTTTGGGTGTGTAGGTGAGAAACGAGTCTAAACCCTAAACAATGTACTGCAAGGGAGTACTTTATATTCAAGAGATCAATCTGTACAAATCCGGCATAAACCAAGAAATGGCCATTCCAGACTTTCTTCGGTCACAAAGAGGAGGAGAAGGGTTGGTTTTGGGGAGGGAAGCAAAGAGAGTGTTGAGACCAGAATAGTTGATTCTGGAAGAGTAGTTGTTTTGTGACTTGCATCAGAAAGTGGGAAGCTAACAGATGGGAAAGCTAGCAAACGTTTTCTAAGTGTTGTATTCTCCTGACCAGAACTTGTTGTTCGGTGGAAATAGGTAAGACCTATTTATACAAGTCGAAGTGAAACGTACTCTGGTCTCATAAGAAATGGAAAACAGATGAGTAAATGGGAGGAGGTGGTAACCGGTAACGCCTGGAATTGATGTTCCATAAAAGAAAGCGTATTACCATTACAACCTGTATTTACTAACCGCCTCATCCTTATGACACTGTCTTGTAACGGGCGTAGTGTACGCCACACGATGTAAACCTCCAAACAATTACCCAATGAGCATCCCCAAGTTTGTGACATGTGTTGATGTCTCGAGTGTTTTCGTGGAAAACATGTAGCATGTTGCTGCTGTTTGGCTAATTGAGCTTGGGAGACTTGTTGGCTCGGTGGTGACCTTCGACGGTCGAGATTTTGCATCTTGAGAGGAAGGGTAGCTGCTGATTATTGCAACCTTTCGTTTGTTAGCCAGTGTCATGAAATCATGGCCGACATGGATTTAATATGGCCTAGTTTAGGCGTGGCCAAAATCTAGGGTTTTGGCTATGTTTGGGCGCGACCAAAACTAGGGCTTGGCATCGAGCCAAAAGGTTGCCCTGCGTTAGCTGGTAACCTTGGACGGGTAAGATCCGCGTCTTAGATGGAAATGTGGCCGTCGATTGTTGCAAGCCTTTGTTTTGGAAGCCGTGAAGGGAAGGCCATCATGGTATGGTTTAGGCGCAACAAGGTGGCTGGAACGGCATGCCATTGGCACATGTGTCATGGTCGGCATGCCTTGGCGCGGTTTAGGCGTGGCCAAAACTAGGGTTTTGGCGTTAGGCCAAAGGTTACCATGCGTTGGTTGGTGACCTTGGACGGCTAAGATTTGCATCTAAGATGGAAGGGTGGTCGTTGATTGTCGCACACCTTCGTTTTGGAAGCCGTGAGGGGAAGTACGGCATGGTATGGTTTAGGCTTAGCAAGGTGGATGTCACGACATGCCATTGGCACATGTGGCATGGTCGGCATGCCTTGGCGCGGTTTAGGCGTGGCCAAAACTAGGGTTTTGGCGTTGGGCCAAAGGTTACCATGCGTTAGTTGGTGACCTTGGACGGTTAAGATTTGCATCTAAGATGGAAGGGTGGCATTGATTGTCGCACGCCTTTGTTTTGGCAGCCGTGAAGGGAAGGCCCGCATGGTATGGTTTAGGCGCGGCAAGGTGGCTGGAACAGCATGCCATTGGCACATGTGGCATGGTCGACATGCCTTGGCGCGGTTTAGGCGTGGCCAAAACTAGGGTTTTGGCGTTGGGCCAAAGTTACCATGCGTTGGTTGGTGACCTTGGACGACTAAGATTTGCATCTAAGATGGAAGGGTGGTCGTTGATTGTCGCACGCCTTCGTTTTGGAAGCCGTGAGGGGAAGGAAGACATGGTATGGTTTAGGCGCGGCAAGGTGGCTGGCACGGCATGCAATTGGCTCATGTGGCATGGTCGGCATGCCTTGGCGCGGTTTAGGCGTGGTCAAAACTAGGGTTTTGGCGTTGGGCCAAAGGTTACCATGTTGGCTGGCGACCTTGGACGGCTCAGATCTGCATCTCAGATGGAAGGGTGGCCGTTGATTGTTGCAACCCTTCGTTTTGGCAGCCAGCGGCATGTAGCGGGGACGGCATGGCTTTGGCATGGAATCGTGGCTGGTATGGTGGCGCGGCTGGCATGGTTGGCATGCCTTGGCGCGGAGGTGTGGCTGGAACGGTATGCCATTGGCACATGTGGTCCGACTGGCATGGTCGGCATGTCTTGGCGTGGAGACGTGGCTGGCATGGTTTGCCATTGGCACGGTGGCGCGACATGCATGGTTGGCATGCTTTGGTGCAGAGACGTGGCTGGCATGGTTTGCCATTGGCACGGTGGTGCGACTGGCATGGTTTGCATGCCTTGGCGCGGAGACGTGGCTGACATGGTTTGCCATTGGCTCGATGGTGCTGCTGGCATGGTTGACATGCCTTGGCGCGGAGATGTGGTTGGCACGGCATGCCATTGGCACATGCGGCTGGCATGGTTGGCATGCCCTGGCACAGAGACATGGCTGGCATGGTTTGCCATTGGCACGGTGGTGCGGCTGGCATGGTTGGCATGCCTTGGCGCGGAGACATGGCTGGCATGGTTTCCATTGGCACGGTGGTGTAAGAATTTAGGGTTTGGTGTACGATGGTGATGTCGGTTAATACTAAGGGTTCTACCGGAACATGACACATATATATGTAAAAAAAAGGATACCCTGATAATTCTTACGTAGGCGTGTTGAATGATTCAATAAATGCGCTTGTGGTCCTAGTGACGTCATGTCAGATGTAAGGTTTTACGATTTTAACCCTAAGCTAAAAACCACCATCAACATTAAGTCCCCTCCTTATCTCGGAACAGGAGTCTTGTTGCAAGGTAAGCATAAGATGGTGACAGGCTAGGACAAAATCGAAATGACAAGTCGTGAAAAGATGGTCAAGAAGACCCGACTAACCTTTTTCGAGAGGTAAGGAGAGTTCATGATTCTCGTGTTGGCGGCCTTGCATAGATTCTACTTGTGGTGTTGCTGGCTAGACCGTGAAGTGGTGAGATGTAGATTGTCGGCTTGGAATGGGAGCCGCAGGCGTTGGTCGGCTTGGAATGGAGGAAACTGGCTTCGGTCAGCGGAATGGTGGACACTGTCTTCAGTCCGCAGAATGGTGTAAACTGGTTTCAAAAATTCGGCTACCAAAAGATGGTGATGACGTTGGAACTTCGGTTATCAAATGGTAGTGATGGCGCCTAGCAACTTTGTCGAAATCAGGGTTTGGGATGCCGAAACCCTAATTAGCGCTCCCTACTAAAATCGTTGTAGAATTCGCGTTCGAATTCGTATTTTGACGGTCCTCCCTTCCATCTGACCGGAAAAGAATTTCCTATCTCCTACCGGGGGAACATTTAGGTTTTGAGCTTGTTTAGGAGGAGAAAACGGCCCGACAGTGAAACTCAGGAAAAATTCAGGAGGGATGTTGCGGGCTTGGGGTAGCATAGTCGCGCCGAGTCATCTGTTCCCGTTCATGGAGAAAGAAGGGAATTTTATTCTGTGCAAAACTCTAGAAACTCCGTCCGTATGAAAATAGGTATTGACTTTCTTCTGTTTTCTGTTGCTCGTTTGTATCCGCGCTTTCGTTTGCAGTGTCTCTCCAGCGGATTCCAAAATTTACCAAACTCCATTGCATTCTTGGGACGGATGGATGGAATACATGCTTGACAACGATCATATCAGGGTTAATCTTGGAGATTGTGGTTGGCGGTGTCGGTCCATCCTCAGCTTTAGGTTGTTCAGTGCCTGGACCTTCTGATCGTGATGATGATGTGCTGTGAATGCTTGTATGGTCGAAAACTTCTGGCGCCCCCGAATGAAATAGGGAGACGTTCCGTTGCCGATGTGCTGCTATCAAGTCTTCCAGGACTTTGTTCCAAGCGACATCCTTCGAACCATCTTCTGAATCTGGGACTATCGTATGGAATAAGATGTGGTAAGAAGTCCCCAGTTATACTTCAGTTTGATCCGATGGCATGGATGAATATGTGAATGTATCTTTGTGGCGTGCTCTTGAAGTTTTCAGTGTACATGTATGGCTTCGTGTTGAGAAATTCCTGCGGCTCGTGAAACTTTGATAGTAATGATGTTGAAATAAGAAATAACCTGGTTGAGGGGAGTGAAAGCGTCTCATGCTGGTAGTCCCCATGTGTATCATATTTTCATTGCATCGCCTTGAATCCACGTCCACGTGATTTGATACAAGCTTATCATGGTTCCCTCTGTTTCTTCAAGAAATTTTTTTATCCGCGTCTCTGGAGTTATCTCATTAGTCTTTGATGGTCGTCGATGGACTGCGAAGAGAAGTCCCCAGTCGCATTTTTCTTCAGTTTCTGAAGTTTTTTTCCTCTGAGAAGGCATGGGATCCTCTGAGGCCTCGTAAAGTGTTGAAGGCGTATTCTAGACAGAGAGGTGATTATATTCTTGAGCTGCACCCTTGAAGAGTAGATAACCTTGTTGCGGCTATGGCCTTTTGGTTGACTGTGTCTTCTGAGCTTTGACAGTGAAGGGATTCCGTGTATATCCTCAGTCCTGAAGTATGGTTTACATGTTTCCATATTTGTAGTGATTGTTGCTATGGTGAAGCTCTGGCTGGTATCAACAAATGAGCGACAACAATTCTTGGTAGTAGATGTAATCAGAAGAGACTACATTGTCGTGGTAACAAAGTAGGTTGGATGGAATTGTATGGGCATCCGTGGAAGTAAAAGGATTGGCTGGAGTTGTACGGGCATCCGTGGAAGTAAAAGGATTGGATGGATGCGTAAGCGAGCAAACTGTCTATGACTACGAAGATTGGTTGGCTGTGATCATGATCCTTGACATGGGTAGCATGGTGGTACGACCTTTTGCAGGAAGAAGTGCCGTTGAAGCAGCTTCGGCTCTTGGAGAAGATGTTGAAATTTAAGAATCCAAACGCTGAAGCCTCGTCTTCGGATCCTGGAGAAGCTTATGGAGAGAACGCTGAAACGGAGCGGCTGCTGGAGCGAGCGTTGAAGCGGAGCGGCCGTCGGAGTGATCGTTGAAGCAGAGTTGCTGCTGGAGGATGTTGAAGCGGAGCGTCTGCGTTAATCAGTGTGCTGTCAAACTGGACACCCTTCAAGCAAACAATGGTTAGGAGTCCCTAGTTCCATCTATCAATCGTTCTTTCCAGGAGAGGTTGGGGTTTGGGAACGACTTCTCTGATTGGAAACAACTGCTTCCCTGATGCAGTGCGGTTGAGGGCTGCAAATATGCCTTGACGTTGTGCCTTGGGGAAATATAGAATCTTACATAAATGTTTCATCATAGACTGCACGATTTTGCGGGCGAAGTCCCCAGAAATCATGCATCTCCTGACAGAGAAAAGAGTCTTTGTGAACTCAGGGGGGTTGTTGATTTTTCTTTGCTTCAATTTTGGAGAAGTCGTTCCTGATCTTTTCGTGTAATGAAATTAGATTGTTGATTCCCTTTTAATGGGCGTTCAAGAGCAAAGCTGGAAGGATGCAAGCTGCTGGCGCAGGGAAGATGCAAGCTGTTGTAAAGATGCCAGCTGTTAGCGCTAGAAAGGATGCAAGCTGCTGGCGCTGGAAAGATGCAAGCTGTTGTAAAGATGCAAGATGTTAGCGCTGGAAGGATGCAAGATGCTGGCGCTGGAAAGATGCAAGTTGTTAGCGCTGGAACGGCTTGGAATGGGTGCTGGCTTGGCGTGGACGCTGGCTTGGCATGGACGCTGGCCTGGATTTGGTATGGCGCGGATTGTCGGTTGGGCATGGCGCGGAATGTTAGCTTGGCACGACGCTGGCTTGGCGTGGCGCGGACTTGTTCTTGCGGGACCAGTTGCCTATTTCCATACGTAGCTCAAATAAGAAATCATTTCCTTATTCAAATTCCAAAAGTGTTATGCGTATGAAAGGGGTTGGCTCTCCTTTATATCTCGTATCTTTGTTCTCACGTCCTGGTGTTAGCGGTAGCGCGGTAGCAATAAAGTGGGCAAGCATATTCCAGCTATGTACTCCAGCATTTCTCTTTCAATTTGTTTTCTTGTTTTGGTGCAAACCCTAGCCATAGGTATGCCTTTCATAAATCTGTAGAAATATTGTTCTTCTGAACTGGTCTAAACCCTAGCCGTGGGTATGCCTTTCATAAACTTGTAGAAACACTTCGTCATAAACAATTCATATTCGAATATCACCGTAGTAACGTCGGCTACCTCATGAATAGTGACGGGTAATCATTATTATGCAAAGTAGGCACGTACGGGTAGGTGACTGTTTTTTTTAAAAAAAGGCAAACAAAGCGCTTGGTTTATGGTTTTGATTTTCTGTATTTTTGGGTTGATAGACAAGTATTACCCCTGAGGGTTTTGGATTATTATTTGGAATGAACTGTTTTAGAATATTGATGTTTTTGGTTATGAATGTAAGTGGCATGAGTACCCCAGGGAAGTCATGGAATTCTGAATGTTGTGCGAACAAAGCATGAAACACGGGAAAAATATGACTATCGGTTTTTTATCTCCCCTGTGAAGATTTGAAGTAGTAGACCATGTATTTTGTTTAGCAAGACTTACTCGGTTTTTCAGATCACCTGATGAAAAGGAATCTCCCAGGTGTAAGACCGAGTTTTGTGGGAAGCACCGCCGTGAATTGATGTGATTTGTAGATAATGGTAAAAAGTGATTCGATTCTCGAACTTGTGAAGGATAACTTTAGACTTAAATTCAAAACCAAATAGAAAACTCGCTAATAATTATAACAAACACCGGAAAAGTTGATATCAATATTAAAAGAACAGTGAGGCTAAGATTCCTCTATTTTCCAAGTTCAAAGTGATTTGGTCCAAATATTTATATTCATGCAATTTTCTCGTTTAATTTGATTCTAAAATATTGCAACTAATAGATTTTCAAAAGTAATAATTGTAAATACCAAGTATGAAGCATCAAGAGTCTATAAGATAAGCATACTCCATCAAAATAGATCACAATCACTCAAATAAAAATCATATTCAATAATAGTTCAAGGCAAATAATCATAATAATAATTGAAATAAATTAAATAAAATAGATTGTACCGCTTTTTGTTGGAAAAATAGCTTCCTCTATCGCCTCAGCAATGGGGTTTAGCTCCTCATATTAATCATGATATCAAAATAATTGTTTATGGCTCAAAAGATGATTAAAAAGATGAAAAGTGATAATACAGACGATTCGCAACAGTTTGCTGGTGTTGCAGAATCACTGTTACAGGGAGAAATAGTAGCTAAAGACCTAATGCAACATCTGTGATGAACGACACATAGGTACTGCTGTGAAACAACGATAGTTTTCTGCGACAGTTGCTTGTGCGTCAATGTTCTTCGTGTTCTTCCTCTTCAGCAGCAGCAGCAGAATAAGGTATTTTCCTGCAACTCGATCTCTGGAGCTCTGTTGTGTTCTAAACTTCTCTGAAAGGATTCGTCCCCCTTATATGACTTATCCCCTCTTCTTTTATAGGCCACAACTCGATTAAATCTCCCCCAAAATCTTGGTTTATCTCCACAGCAAGTTTAGGAGTTTTCTTTTTGCCAAACTCTCTTCACGCGTATTTGACCTCTCCCAATACTTCCAAACTCTGTATTAGATAACTACGAATGTTGGGGAAGCTTTTCTAAACTTTAATCTCCCTGAATTGTCGAAAAAAATACTCCAAAAGCAACCCGTGACCACAACACCTCTGTTTCCTTCTCCCGGTCGATCTAACCCAATTCATTCGATCCAATCACATATATCGACCCTGTTATGCTCTAGGAATCCATCCCAACAAAATTCCGAGATTGAATCTCCTTAAATCTTCCCAAGAATGCGAACCCTAATCTATATGCATGCTGGTTTGTTTTCCCGCCAAATTTGAAATTTGAATTTGTGAAGAAAGGGGGCGCCCCTATCCAGAGTAGGGGTTCCTTTAGAAGCTGCCTTAAGGGGTGTCCTGGGGGTGCCCCTTATCCAAACCGGGGGTCCGAATAGCAAGTGTCCTCCGGGTGCTTTCCGACAACTTTTCGAGCCAATTTTTTCCAAAAATGTTTATTGGCCAAAAATACCTACAAATAAATGAAACACCATAATAAGTACAAAAATGAACCCTAACAATATATAGAATCGAGACAAATCGGACACAAAAATGTGTCTATCATGACTGTGGAAAGTCCCCAGTCATCCCTTGTCGTGTCATGACTGGTAACCGGGCCGTCTGGTAACTGAGTCATCGATCCCTGGGCGGGTCGTTTGGATTCTACCGACCCGACGTTTGGGTCGAAATATGAGATCCATGATTGAAAGTTGACATTGTAACCGAAAGATCAATATCCCACTGTGGTCGCCAATTGTTTGAGGGTGAAAACGGTTTTTGCTGATTTCGGGTGTGTGGGTGAGAAACGAGTCTAAACCCTAAACAATGTATTGCAAGGGAGTACTTTAGATTCAAGAGATAAGTCTGTACAAATCCGGCCTAAACCAAGAAATGTTCGTTCCGGACTTGCTTCGGTCACAAAGAGGAGGAGAAGGGTTGGTTTTGGGGAGGGAAGCGAAGAGAGTGTTGAGACCAGAATAGTTGATCCTGGAAGAGTAGTTTTTTTGTGACTTTCATCAGAAAGTGGGAAGCTAACAGATGGGAAAGCTAGCAAACTTTTTCTGAGTGTTGTATGCTCCTGACCAGAACTTGTTGTTCGGTGGAAATAGGTAAGACCTATTTATACAAGTCGAAGTGAAACGTACTCTGGTCTCGTAAGAAATGGAAAACAGATGAGTAAATGGGAGGAGGTGGTAACCGGTAACGCCTGGAATTGATGTTCCATAAAAGAAAGCGTTTTACCATTACTCCCTGTATTTACTAATCGCCTCATCCTTATGACACTGTCTTGTAACGGGCATAGTGTACGTCGCACGCTGTAAACCACCAAACCAATACCCAATGAGCATCCCCCAGTTTGTGACATGTGTTGGTGTCTCGAGTGTTTTCGTGGAAAACATGTAGCATGTTTCTGTTGTTTGGAAAGTTGAGCTTGGGAGACTTGCCGTCTCGGTGGTGACCTTCGACGGTCAAGATTTTGCATCTTGAGAGGAAGGGTAGCCGTTGATTATTGCAACCCTTCATTTGGTAGACAGTGGCATGAATGCATGGCCGTCATGGCTTTAATATGGCCTAGTTTAGGCGTTGCCAAAAGCTAGGGTTTTGGCATTGTTTGGGCGCGACCAAAACTAGGGCCTGGCATCGAGCCAAAAGGTTGCCCTGCGTTAGCTGGTAACCTTGGACGGCTAAGATCTGCGTCTTAGATGGAAATGTGGCCGTCGATTGTTGCAAGCCTTCATTTTGGAAGCCGTGAAGGGAAGGCCGGCATGGTATGGTTTATGCGCAGCAAGGTGGCTTGCACGGCATGCTATTGGCACATGTGGCATGGTCGGCATGCCTTGGCGCGGTTTAGGTGTGGCCAAAACTAGGGTTTTGGCGTTGGGCCAAAGGTTACCATGCATTGGTTGGTGACCTTGGACGGCTAAGATTTTCATCTAAGATAGAAGGGTGGCCGTTGATTGCCGCACGCCTTCGTTTTTGCAGCCGTGAGGGGAAGGCCAGCATGGTATGGTTTAGGCGCGACAAGGTGGCTGGCACGACATGCCATTGGCACATGTGGCATGGTCGGCATGCCTTGGCGCGGTTTAGGCGTGGAAAAAACTAGGGTTTTGGCATTTGGACAAAGGTTACCATGCGTGGGTTTGTGACCTTGGACGGTTAAGATTTGCATCTAAGATAGAAGGGTGGCCATTGATTGTCGCACGCCTTCTTTTTGGCAGCCGTGATGGGAAGGCCCGCATGGTATGGTTTAGGCGCGGAAAGGTGGCTGGCACGAAATGCCTTGGCGCGGTTTAGGCGTGGCCAAAACTAGGGTTTTGGCGTTGGGCCAAAGGTTACCATGCGCTGCTTGGTGACCTAGGACGGCTAAGATTTGCATCTAAGATGGAAGGGTGGTCGTTGATTGTCGCACGCCTTCGTTTTGGCAGCCGTGAGGGGAAGGCAGGCATGGTATGGTTTAGGCGCGGTAAGGTGGCTGGCACGGCATGCCATTGGCACATGTGGCACGGTCGGCATGCCTTGGCGCGGTTTAGGCGTGGACAAAACTAGGGTTTTGGCGTTGGGCCAAAGGTTACCATGCGTTGGCTGGCGACCTTGGAAGGCTAAGATATGCATCTCAGTTGGAAGGGTGGCCGTCGATTGTTGCAACTCTTCGTTTTGGCAGCGAGCGGCATGTAGCGGGGCCGGTATGGACTTGGCATGGAATCGTGGCTGGCATGGTTGGCATGCCTCGGCGCGGAGCTGTGGCTGGAATGACATGTCATTGGCACATGTGGTGCGGATGCCATGGTTGGCATGCCTTGGCGCGGAGACGTGGCTGGATGGTTTACCATTGGCACGGTCGTGCGGATGGCATGGTTGACATGCCTTGGCGCGGAGATGTGGCTGGCACGACATGCCATTGGCACATGCGCCTGGCATGGTTGGCATGCCTTGGCGCGGAGACGTGGCTGGCATGGTTTTCCATTGGCACGGTGGTGTAATAATTTAGGGTTTGGTGTACTAAGGTGTTGTCGGTCAATACTAAGGGTTCTACCGTGGAACATGACACATACATATGTAAAAAAAAATATGGGTACCCTGGTAATTCTTACGTAGGCGTGTTGAATGATTCAATAAATCCTCTAGTGGTCCTAGTGACGTCATGTCAGATGTAAGTCTTTACGATTTTAAGCCTAAGCTAAAAACCACCATCAACATCATTGTAGGGCGAAAACTGTAAAAGTACGTCTACCTGACCCGGCATCAGAAGTAGTCGACCTCGATATGTCTATATTTCGCAAGGAATTTGGAGAATATATCAGAATCTGATGAGTGCCTATGTCTCTCTTCATATTATATTGAAAATCAAGCTCCTAGATGAATTGTTCACTAGTATAGAGCCTAATGAGTATCTAAGTTCCTAGTTGCATTACTCACTAATGCCGGATCCTGCCGAGTATTCACTCTATGCTATGTTCCCCAGCCGAACTCTTGATGTTAACATGACATGACAATTAATATTCGCCCGCAACTGAGTAACATGAATTTCCGAAGTGTCGGGATTAAGATATGCACGGAAATACTCAGTTAGAGGCACGCAAAGTTATGATGACCTCTGAAACATAATTAGTGAATTTGTATGAACGCACAAAATTCACCAGAAATTGATTGATTTTGTGTCATCTCACAAAATTCAATCTTTCTAACCTAACTTAATTAATTTACAAAAATTAGGTTTTTTGTGCCCTGCGCAATATCTCAAACCCTATTGGTCGAGACCAAACCTAGGTAAGCTAGGAAATTGATCCGCCATGAAGGTAGTAGAAGCAAAGTCCTACCATAAATTGGAAAACAAAAAATAAAGAGGAGCTGCGGCAAATAGGAGCAGCAGCAAGAGGAGGCGTGACCGCGCCATTCGGCCAACCAATTCACCTCAGCAGGCGCCACCTGTGGCCGGCCGAAAACACTCCATATTGCTGCTTGCCTCCCCCTTTCTTATCAACCAATCAGATCGCTTTAAACCCTCCACACACTTTTAAATAAAGTTGGAAGTCGGTTGGCGATAGGCCTAATTCCTTAAGGAATCTAATCTAGACTGCCCATGTCAGTCTCAAAAACGATCACGGCCACACGATTTGGACACTCGATTTATCAAGCTTAGCTGCTCCCTAACGCGACCTAAAAAGCATCACCATACACATCGGCGCGCCCACTAATGCCTTGGACAAACAGAATTTTTCCAATTCGCAAGCAGAGACACCAAACGTTTACCCAAAGTAGGTCGGCTGCGTGAGTTATAAACCCTAATTGCTATTAAGCGACATTACATTACTGCCGCAAAATGATCTTGGCCGCTCAACTTCGTCAGTCGGATTGACCGACCTAGATTCGACCTTAATCAACGTGCAAGGAGCGAATACGTTCACCAGCGGCCCATCTATTGTGTTGGACGATCGAATAATTCCCAACGCGGCGCCAACACCAAAAACGTTGGCCCTAACACGGCTTTTATAAAACCTAAATTAAATCTATAACATTCATTAACTGCCGCAAATCAAGATGTGGCGCCAAACAAGATGTGGTCGTGACGAACTTTCCGGCCAAACTTCTATTCTAGGCGCCAAACAAGATGTGGTCGTGACCATTAGCCGCTCCTCTTCCATGAGGAACACTCGGCCAAGCCATGACCTTCCCATATGGCTCCCAAACGATCGTCCAAAAGGGGCTGGTCGCGCTGCTTACATGAAACATTCTCGGAAGACGACAATAGCTGTCTCACATAAACTATTAGCTTCAAAGCAATTTTCAAGTGATCGAATGATCAATACGAAACATTCCGAGCCTACATCAAATGACTGTCTCACACAAATCATGTAAGATGTTACAAGGCGATTTTCACATGATCATGTTTTGACTTTCGTCAAGAATAAAAGATGAACTTGGTTAAAGAGAAAGATTACCAACACATATTTCGAGAAATACATAAGAGAGATAAACTCGGCTCGAAATACCAAATGTGTATGATTGAAGTCTATATAGCAATATGACTTTTTGTCTCAAATAGGAGATAAAGTAGATAGATTTTGAGTGATAGATGAGTTCAAGTCACCACATACCTTTTGTTGATGAAGTTCCACAAGTTCCCCTGAGTAGTTCTTCGTCTTCATTCGATGAACGACGTGGAGTCTAAATCTCAACTACACTTACTATCCTAATATGAAGCTTAGCTATAAGTAGACTAGAAATCAAGACTTATAGTTTTGGAAACTAAACTTGACAAACAAGCTTGAGATAGCAATGCTTGCGAGTTCGACCCAGCAGTGATTTAACAATCTCCCCCTTTGTCAATTTTATTGACGAAACTATCAATATATATGGATTACAAAATAAATAAACTTTGTAGCTTCTCATCCAAATGCTTGATCTCATTGGTTCTTCAACATTACTCGAAATATTCGTCACTTCCAAGTACTCCAATGATTCTAAATGTGTTCAACTTAGCATCATAGTTGTTGAAGATCCGTAGCAATAACAATGAGAAAACAATAGCTCTCAGTCATTGTTATATAATGTCATAGTATTATTACACAACATTAAAGTTCAATTGTATCACAACTTTGACAACAATACTATGGTGATATGTATCACTCCCCCTTAGTCAATACTTCATCTCACATAAATATCACTCCCCCTTACATAATGATCCGTAAACCATATGTATTTGTAGTGTGAACTACACATTAATTCTCCCCCTTTTTGTTAATATAAATTGGCAAAGGTACGAAAACTAGTAGGATCCTAATGAAGTTTCCATAGAGATACTTCATGACCAAAAGAGAATCACATATCAACTTTGTTTATATGCAATCATATAGTCGAACCTAAATGCATTCATCAAGGAGTTTATAAAGATACAAGATAACCCCTATAATATTCCACACCCGCACTCCCCACAAAGATATGGCAATTAAGCACAAGTTCAAATAAGAACTCTCCCCCATATAATGTCATTCCCGAAAGAACAACAAGAGAGACCTTACTTTTAAAAGAAAAGAAGGATTTCTTTGGACATTAACAAATCTCATGAAACATGAACTTGTATCCAAAATACTCAATTAAATTAACCACAAGAGAACCCATGATTAGTTTAATCAGAAATGCTCAACATAAGAAAACATACGGAGCGACACAGTATTTACACAAAGATGTGGATTATGAAAACCAATACTGCGGAATATTCAAAGATTCATTCTATTTTTCATCACTATTTGCATTGAGACATATAATAGACTTAAATTTTTAAACAAAAGTTCATCCTATATTCCATCAATATTTGCATAATGACATAATATGCTTAACTTTTGTTTATCAAAAGTTCATTCAATCTTTTATCAATAAATGATATTACGAATGACGTAACTTTTTACAACGTATGGGACAATCATAGTTCACGGACGCAAACACACATATCCCATAACAGGTTGTAGTATATAAAACCATAAAGATTAATGCTGCAAAATTATCTTCCAAATAAACTTTAGAATTTAAATAAATAAATCTAAAAATATTGCAATATGAAAATCGTTGAAAATAGTTATGTATACTCACAATAATGGTTATTCCAAACCCTAGTTATCCTTCTTAAAACATAAGAATAAATTCTCATAAGAAGTTTCCTAGACAAAGATTAAAAGAACTAAAACACTTCAAACGATCACAAGCTAAAGTCAGCGTTCATGTACGGAAGCTTCATGGGTTTCAAGACCTTCAAGCTCGTGACAGACAGAAATGACCGCATCTTCGCACACAATACACTTCTTGAGACGATTCTTAACATGTGTCTTCATGAGAGCAAGGTCAGAGTTAACCTTTTTCAACTTAGTTCTTAACATATCAAGGTTTTTTAAGGTATCAACAAGAAGCAGTTTTGCATCGTTAAACTGACCGATAAAATCTTGAACAACTTCAGCAAAAATCTCTTCATCATCCTCAAAGTCTGAAAGAATATCAGGAGATTTAGTAGAGGTGTCATTGACTTCCTGGTGTGAAAATGGGAAGCACACAAAACACTTGCAAGTATACAAGGTCAAGATTTGTAATAAAAGGGTGAGTAAGGGTTTGTCCACAGGGAGAGGAGCATATGAGAAGTTTTCCTAGGCTAACAAGAGTGGCAATGCACTATGGCAGTGAGCTAAAGGCAAACAAGGTTTCAGGCATACAAACAAGAACACAAGGTAAAGCAATAGAGAAACAGGCTAAGAACCACAGCAGGGAAAGATAAGCAAAGAACCAAAAATGCAGGGTAAAGCAATAAAGAGCAGTTAAGAAAAGCAACAAACAACCAAGGCTTGGCAGCCAAGGGCAAGAGGCAGGATTGTGCACTGAATTCAGTGCACAGTAGCTACAAGGTGCAAGAAAATAAAAAGCAAGAAAATATAACTGAAATTGCAAACACACAGGACTTGAAATTATAATTGACTGAAAGAGAAGTGGTGGGTAAGCCAAGGCATATGATCCACCTTGTGTCCTAATCAAGTGACATGGTCTAGGTTATGTTCATTCCTAAGCATACAACTAGAAATGGAAGAACACCAACTTGCTCACTAGTCTACCCCTAGCATTGGCTGTCTTTTGACAGTACAGCCAATCACAGGCTCTATGAGCATTGGCCTCTCTCATTTACACATTCAAAACATAGCAACAGGAAGTAACTATCCTAGCTCAATTACTCTTGACAGTGCACAAGGCTTCACTGAGCCTTGGCCTGAAGCTGATTAGCTCATGCTAACCATGTAGTGGCAACATACATACATCATATGAGATAATTCGTACACATTTAGCAACATATCAGATAACTCAAAACATAAGCAAATTCTCAACTGTAACTGACAAGCACTGAAATTTTAAGTTCATAAAAATTTGTCTCCAATTCTCTACTGGCTAGTCCAGAGAGGTAAATAGTGTCCCCCTACACACTTCACATAACATCCATTTATACCCATTACACCTTTTTGGGTTTTCCCCCAATTTTCCCCCAAAATCAGTAGAACTAGGGTTTGGTGAAATTGATTTACCTACTGTTGATGAGATATTCGCTCCATCTCGTCGACCCATTCTTCTATTTCTCTTCCTGAGTCATCTCCCGCTCCAATTGCTGCTCTAACATCAACTTATATCTTCAATTTCTCACCTAGGGTTTCAGTGAGCAGAGATGAGAAATTGAGGAGATTAGTTGATGTAAAACGTGATAGTGATGATGGGTATAGGTAGAGTGATTTGGGGAGAAGATAGTGGAGTGATTTGGGGGAAGGTAGTGGTGATGGAGACGGACATGGTGGTGGTACGGGTTCTGAAGGAAGAAGAGATGGAGAAGAAAGAAGAAAGGTGCGTTTGGCTGGGTATAGGGTGTTCGATACTTGGGTGTTAGGCGGGCGTATCGAGTTTGATGATCTGCGACGCTGAGCCGATGGATGGGAAGATGGCAGAACAATCTGACGGCGAGATGGAGTGAAGCTTGTAGCGACCGCTGGATTATATAATACAACAAAATCAACGACGCCAGATGGAGTTAGGTGTTGTAGTGTTAGGCGGAGATATCAAACTTCGATGTACAGCAAGGGAGCGACCGTTGGATTCAACTACCATCTAATCTGAAGGCTTGGAATTTCAGCGCTGTGGTGCTTGGCAGAGACTTCAGATTTTGATGTTCTATGAAGGAGCGACCGTCGGATGCTTCTGAGAACTGATCTGATGGCTGAGAACGGAGGCGCTTTTGTGTGTAGAAAAAGAGGTTGTGCGCACCATTCTTCGCGGTTTCCTTGCGTGATTTCTCCCGGCTTTTCACTACTTTTCTGCTCTTTTTGCTTCGCGACTCATCCGAACTTTATTTATTACCTAAAAAATGCAAAATTAATTAATAAAAACATTTATTCTTGAAAACAATGAAAATACAGAATATGGGATAAAATGTAGAATTAATGCACAAAAGATGAGTTAAAATGCCAACAAAAAGGGATAAATATATACAATATTTGGCACTCAACAAATACCCCCAAACCTGAATTTTACTTGTCCTCAAGTAAAACAAAACTAAGGAAATCCTAACTATACCACTGTCGCTGGTCTCTCGAATGAATTTAGCGTATGCACTAAGCCTTTTAAACCACTAAGTGTCCCTAGTGGACGAGTTGAAGTCTCGTGAAGGTTTAGACGTACCTACAAAGTTCTAGGTCAAAATATAAGCTCAGATTCCATCAAATGTGACATGTGCAAAACAGTTTAAGCTCACAGCAAAATGGAGATGTCAATCTAGCTATCGAAGGCACAATCCTAGCACTGATAACAAAAAAAGACATGTGATAAGAGTGTAAAGTGTATCTACACATGTGTAAAGAAAGATCTGAAGTCATGACTACTAATCACCAAGAGATAGTTTCTCAGGCTAAGAACTGAGGTCGAAATCTAGCTAGCTGTCCGGACTTTACGAGAATTGTGAATGAGTTGGAGGTATTTCACAATTACTCGCGTTGTACATCAATGGCATACACCCTCCTTGCTTATTACAAAAACAACAAAATGACTCTTTACATGACTCTTATTTACATTGACTATTCTCTTTTTATTTTTGGAACAAGAGATGATGGAATTGATAAATACTTGATTTTTTTGTATTTTTCTGATATATTTTTTTTTTTTTTTTTTTTTTTGTAAGGAAACACTTTTGATAATACAAAAGAAACAAAAGATTACATGACACTTTGCAAGAGGTAGCCCTTTTTGATGCACCCAGTTAAATTCGATGGTTGTCTTTCTTAATGTAACCTCCACCTTCTATCCCAACCAACCAAAGAACAAGCTAGTCAAGTTTCGTTCAGTATTCTAAAGTGATTGGCAATCGTAACTTCCTATCAAACACCTTGAAGATCGAGGCCATACATGTATTGGTAGATCGTGCGCGTGCAAATTTCTTATCACTATGTGAATTGTGCTAGAATCAGGGTGCCTAAATATCTAGACTAAGACTCCTAATAAAAATACATATTTGCACAAGAGTCAACATTTCAAGGTAAATGAGCTCCATTTTTATGATTTTTTCATTTTTTAATTTTTAATTTTTTTTGAATTTTGATTTTTCAATTTTTTTTGGAATTTTTCAATTTTTTCAAAAAAGAAGGAGTTCGTTTTCAATTATAGCAAATTATCATGGTATCTACTCTATACCCCCAAACCTAAACTAAACATTGTCCTCAATGTTTCAAAATATGGAAAGAATTATAAAACAATATATGAAGAGGAACATGCTGAGTAGAGTAAAAGGAGAGAGAATACCCGATTGTACGGTGGTAGCTCGATTAAAACTCCGTTATTCAAGGCAAAAATCCATCATATTAGGAGTCACAATGGATGAGCACAAAATATACAAAGGAAATTTAACTAACACATTATCTACAAGAAAATTTGGTTTTTAATGGGATTGGACTTTTTGGAAAAAAATTTGGTTTTGATGGGAAAACGAAAAATTTTGGTTTTTAGGGAAAGATTTGGAAAATTTTTGGTTTTTAGGGAAAGAGTGGACCAGTTTAGTCCACATAGACTGGGTCCTCCAGGTTGGTTGTTTCAATGTCGGGTGGAAATGGCTCAAGGAATGGCTTTAATCTCTGCCCGTTGACTTTGAAAACGTTCTTGTTGGAGACATCCTCCAGCTCTACAGCTCCATGAGGAAAAACTGTGCGTACTAGGTACGGACCCTTCCATCTGGAACGCAGTTTTCCTGGAAAAAGATGTAATCGGGAGTCATACAGCAAGACTTTCTGACCAGGAGTGAAGGATTTGCGAGAATACGCTTGTCATGAAACATCTTCATCTTTGCTTGTACAGCTTGGCACTGTCATAAGCCTCATTTCTCAATTCTTCCAACTCGTTGAGTTGAAGTTTCCTTTGAATTCCAGCTTCGTCCAGAGAAAGTTCAGCTCTTTGATTGCCCAGTAGGCACGATGTTCTAATTCCACAGGTAGATGGCACGGCTTTCCATACACTAGACGATAGGGGGACATGCCAATTGGTGTCTTATAAGCTGTTCTATAGGCCCACAAAGCATCATTCAATCTCAATGACCAATCTTTCCTGGACGGGTTGACCGTCTTCTCCAGAATGTGCTTAATTTCCCTATTAGACACTTCCACTTGTCCACTACTGGGGTGGTACGGAGTAGCAACCTTGTGAGTTATGCCATACTTGCGTACTAAAGACTCAAAGTACTTGTTACGAAAATGTGAACCGCCGTCACTGATGATAGCTCTAGGGGTACCAAAACGTGAAAATATGTTCTCCTTTAGAAATGAAAGTACCACCTTGTGGTCATTTGTTCTGGTTGCTATGGCTTCTACCCACTTAGAAACGTAATCAACTGCGACTAGGATGTACAACTTGCTGTCAGACATGGGAAATGGACCCATGAAGTCTATCCCCCAAACATCAAAAATCTCCACAATCAAAATGGGGTTCAATGGCATCATGTTTCTCCTCGAAATGCTTCCTAGCTTTTGACAGCGTTCACAAGCAACACAATAATCATGGCAATCCTTGAACAATGATGGCCAATAGAATCCACACTGCAAGATCTTTGCAGCGGTTTTCTTGGCACTGAAATGGCCTCCACATGCTTGGTCATGACAGAAAGATATCACATCTTTCTGTTCAGTGTTGGGGACACATCTCCTAATGATTTGGTCTGGACAGTACTTAAACAAATATGGGTCATCCCAAAGGAAATGTTTGACTTCAGCCAGGAATTTAGAGCGGTCTTGTCTCGACCAACGTGAGGGCATCCTACCTGTAGCGAGGTAGTTAACAATATCAGCAAACCAAGGAAGGTCTGAGATAGACATCAGCTGTTCATCTGGGAATGATTCTCTAATCAGCTCACATTCATCAATAGACTCTAAAGTTAATCTAGACAAATGATCAGCAACCACATTCTCACAACCTTTCTTATCACGGATTTCGAGATCGAATTCCTGTAATAAGAGTATCCATCGAATAAGGCGAGCTTTAGCATCCTTCTTGGAAAGAAGATACTTCAAAGCCGCATGGTCTGTGTATATGATGATCTTAGACCCTATCAGATAAGATCTAAACTTGTCTAATGCGAAAACGACGGCAAGCAATTCCTTCTCGGTAGTTGAATAATTGAGTTGGGCATCATTAAGGGTTTTGCTAGCATAGTATATCACATATGGTAGTCTATCAACTCGCTGTCCTAAAACAGCACCAACAGCATAATCAGAGGCATCACACATAAGTTCGAACGGAAGCTTCCAATCGGGTGGTCGGACTATAGGAGCGGTGGTGAGAAGGGTTTTTAATTCCTCCCATGCCTTCACACAAGCAGCATCGAAATTGAAGGCAACATCTTTGGAGAGAAGACTGCACAGAGGTCTGGAGATTTTGCTGAAATCTTTGATGAATCGCCGGTAAAAACCAGCATGACCTAGAAATGATCTGATCTCCTTCACAGAGCAAGGTTGTGGTAGATGTTGAATGAGGTCAACTTTAGCTTTATCCACTTCAATTCCTTTCTCTGAGATGATGTGTCCTAGAACTATTCCTGAATTCACCATAAAATGGCATTTTTCCCAATTTAGAACAAGGTTCTTTTCTTACATCTGGATATCACGAGGGCAAGATGCTTCAAACATTCGTCAAACGAGGAACCAAAAACAGAGAAATCATCCTAAAGATCTCGAGAAAACTATCTATCATGTCAGAAAAATGCTCATCATGCAACGCTGAAAATAGCAGGTGCATTACACAACCCGAAGGGCATACGTCTATAAGCAAACGTCCCAAATGGACACGTGAATGTAGTTTTTTCCTGATCTTCCGGAGCAATGTGAATTTGGTTATAACCGGAAAAGCCATCTAGAAAACAGTAGTGACTGTGTCCAGACACACGTTCTAGCATTTGGTCAATGAAAGGGAGCGGGAAGTGATCCTTCCTTGTTACGTGTTCAACTTCCTGTAGTCGATGCATACTCGCCATCCTGTGATTTACGAGTAGGGACTAATTCATTCTTGTCGTTCTGAACAATAGTAATGCCTGACTTCTTAGGCCACTTGAATGGGACTAACCCATTTGCTAGCGGGAATTGGGTATATGATACCTGCATCAAGTAGTGTTCAGGATCTCTCCTTTGACTACATCTCTCATGTTAGGGTTAAGTCTCCTTTGCATTTCCCTCGATGGTTTGGCATTCTCTTCAAGTTAATGTGGTGCATGCAAAGGGGGACTAATTCCTTTGAGATCTGAGATGGTCCATCCTAAGCCTCTTTGTGTTCCTTAGTACTTCTAAAAGCTTACGTTCCTCCTGTTCCGTGTCTAAACATGAAAATATGATAGGTAAAGTATCAGAAGACCTAGGAATGCGTACTTCAACGTACTAGGCATGTTTTTCAATTCTAGCTTGGGTGCTCAACAATGGATTGGAATAAGCTTGGAATCAGAGTAAGGGTGGTTCCACTTCATATTTCCTTTCAGTGATGTCCATTTGAGGTACAGATTCGAGCAGAGATAGGACGTCACTACAGTATGCATCATCATGTAAGGGTTAAAGTTCCCATACATGCTTGAAAGGGGTCGACGGATAGAATGTTAGTCAACGAATCTTGCATTAATCCTTCATCATATTAACTTCATGCACCATCATCAAGATTCACAGGTTTGACTAATATCGAACACATTCAATTCTACCGTCATGTTACCAAAGACAGTTTTAACATTCCATTCCGACAATTAATGATCGCGTTGGACGTAGCCAAGAAAGGACGTCCTATATGACATGTGACAGTCTGGGTTTTGTACAGGTTGAGTGTCTAAACAATGAAGTCTACGGGAAAAATGAATTTGTCAACCTTGATCAAACATCTTCGACCACCACGAGGATCTTGACAGATCGTCTGCCAGTTGTAGAGTGATAGATGTTGGGTTTCAACTCCCCAAGACCTAACTGCTCATAAACAGAAGAGGGCAGTAGGTTAACACTTGCACCTAGGTCGATACGCTTATTGACCGTGTGTTCTCCTATAGGCAGAAATTGTTGGACATCCTGATCCCTAAACTTGGGTAGTTCTTTTAGAATGATGGAACTCACCTGCTCAGCTAGAAAGCACGTTTTTGCACATTGAGCTTGCGCTTTTGAGTACACAAGTCTTTGAGGAATTTGGCATAAGCAGGATTTTGCTTGATTGCTTCAAGAAAGGAATGTTGATGTTGACTCTCTTGAACAGATCTAACATCGCATTGTAATGGGTACTTTCTGTTGATAGATCAATCTTTGAGGAAATGGGAAACAGGAAGATGAGTTGGCAAAGGGACATTCACAGCAGAGAATTGTCATATTTTCCAACTTGCTCAGATTCTTTGTTTTCTGGGGTTGTGGAGACAGCGTGGAATTCGTATCAGATTCATAGGTTCTCCCACGTTGTTCTCGATGACTTTACCACTTCGGAGGGTGGTAATGGCATGGATTTGATCAGGTGAGGTTTCAGTGCAGGATGTTGTGCCTGTTTGAAATATCCTCTTTGGATTTTGTTGGGTTGGCTCGGAAGTTTACCCTTTTCTCTCTCACATATTTGATCCATCTTTTGATCTAGATTTTTCTGACTTGCATCAAACTCTGGAACATTTCCTCTAGGATGGACAATCTCTTGTCGGTATTGTGTTGAGGATATGATTGTTGTTGAGAGTTTGATTTGTTGTTGAGGTTTCTCGGGTGTTGAAACCTTGATTGTTCTGATATCCCTGATTGTTTGATAGCTCTGATTGGGTTGAGATGGTCCTCCCTGAGTGGGTCCTTTTGACCATGAAAAGTTAGGGTGGTTTCTCCATCCTGGATTGTAGGTCTGTGAATAAGGGTTATGCTCTGGTTTTTGAAACATGGCATGTGCCTGTTCAAGCCTAGACTCCTGGACTGCAAGCAGATCTGGACATTTTGGAATTGATGGTTGGGGTCGTTACAAGCAGCACAAACAGACGAAGCGACATGTTCTCGGAGAGTAGTGGTGGAAGGTTTTGAATTTTTATGTAGTTCTAACTCTTCTAATCTCCTAACTATTGATGGCCATGTTTGCTCTACCCTCAAAATCCGCTTCAATCCTAAAAGCCTTTGCTTCGGATGTAGTCTTTCTGGTTTCACGGATGGATTCCCACTGTTGCGTCTTTTCAGCTACTTCAATTAAGAAGTCCCAAGATGCGTCAGCAGTTTTATCTACGAATAGACCATTACACATCGACTCAACCGTTGTTCGGGTGGAACCATCTAGACCTTCATACAAATTTGCACAAGTCTCCATTTTTCAAAACCATGATGGGGACATTGGAGCAATAATTCATTGAATCTCTCCAGGTATCTAGCTAAGGTCTCACCTTCTAATTGTACAAAGCTATTCAGACTTTGACGAATTGTCGCAGTCTTGTGGTTCGGGAAAAAACTTTTTGAAAAACTCCTTTGTAGGTCATCCCATGTCATGATGGATTGAGGCTGTAAAGCATAGAGCCAGGCCTTTGCCTTATCTTTCAGGAGAAAGGAAAAAGCCTTAACTTCAGGGTTTCGTCGGTCATTTGAGTGAAACGCAGAGTTCCACAAATTTCCTCGAATTCTCTCACGTGGTGGTACGGATTTTCATTCTCAACACCTCTAAAAATAGGAAGCATCTGTATTGTGCTAGATTTCAGCTCATAATGGCCATTAGCCTCGGGCAGCAAAATACAAGAAGGTTGACTGGCTCTAGTTGGGTACATATAATCCTTGAGAGTACGTGGTTCTCCCATTGTTTCTGGTTGATCTGGACTGTCTCCCTCAGAACTTAGAATTTCGATAGGTTCGTCTGGATTAATTCTAACAAGTCTGTTTGTCTGGTCTCTGTAGGTCACAATCATGTCCTAATAGGTACCTTAACTAACATGTTGGTCAGACAGAGCAATCGGAAACAGTTTGGTCCACAAGGGTTATGAAGATTTGGTTTTGAATGGGTTTTGGTTTAAAGAAGGGGTTTTGTTTTTGGTTTTAAAAAATTTTGGGCTTTGGAAAAAAAATTTTGAACTAAACCTAGCATAAATTATCACAACTCATAAAAGAAAATAAAAACAATAATAATAATTAAAACAAACCCATAAAAGAAAAAAAGAAAAATAAAAGAAAAATAAAAGAAAACAAAAAAAAATAATTACAGTCCCAAATAAGAAAAATAAAGAAAAGAAAAAGAAAAATAAATAAAAATTATTACAATCCCAAATAAATAATTAAATTAATTATTACAAGCCCAAATTTGAATTTAAATGAGGCCCAAGTGGGTTAACTCATGGGTTAGGCTTACTTGTTTTTTGGAGGGAAGCCCAAAAATAGGCTTTTAGTCCCCTTTTAGTTGCACAGCCCAGTTGGGCTTTAGGATCGTCCTAGCAGCTCACGTCCAAGCCCAGCAGCAACAGGTGGAGCAGAGCCCAGCAGAAGCAGCAACGAAGCCCAGCTCACAGAAGACCACGAGCCCAGCAACAAAAGGAGGCAGAGCCCAGCAGCACTTGGTGAAGCCCAATTCAGAAAAGTACAAGCCCACTAGAAGAGGGCAGAGCCCAGCAGCTTCACTTCAGTTGGCAGCCCAGCATCTTCACTTGGCAGCAGCAGTTGCTTTGGTTCACCAGCAGCAGCAACAGCACAGCAGCAGCAGACTTGGCTTGGCAGCAACAGCACAGCACGCTTGGCAGAGAAGGCACCAGCACCAGCAGCAACAGCCAGCAACAGCAGCAGCAGCTTGCAGCAGGCTTGGCAGCAACAACAAATAATGCACAGCTCCAGCAGCAGTTAGCAAGTGAACAAGATAACAATGAACACACACAACTATGCAAGCACAACAAGGCCACAACAGCTATGAAAACTTCAAAAATATGGCAGCCAGCTCCCCGGCAGCGGCGCCAAAAACTTGGTGTGAAAATGGGAACACACAAAACATTGCAAGTATACAAGGTCAAGATTTGTAATAAAAGGGTGAGTAAGGGTTTGTCCAGGGAGGAGCATATGAGAAGTTTTCCAGCTAACAAGAGTGGCAATGGCACTATGGCAGTGAGCTAAAGGCAAACAAGGTTTCAGGCATACAAACAAGAACACAAGGTAAAGCAATAAGAAACAGTAAGAACCACAGCAGGGAAAGATAACAAAGAACAAATGCAGTAAGCAATACAAAGAAAAGCAACAAACACCAAGCTTGGCAGCCAAGGGCAAGAGGCAGGAGTGCACTGACTTCAGTGCACAGTAGCTACAAGGTGCAAGAAAATAAAAGGCAAGAAAATATAACTGAAATTGCAAACACACAGGACTTGAAATGATAATTGACTGAAAAGAAGTGGTGGGTAAGCCAAGGCATATGATCCACCTTGTGTCCTAATCAAGTGACATGGTCTAGGTTATGTTCATTCCTAAGCATACACTAGAAATGAAGAACACCAACTTGCTCACTAGTCTACCCCTAGCATTGGCTGTCTTTTGACAGTACAGCCAATCACAGGCTCTATGATATTGGCCTCTCTCATTTACACATCAAACAAGCAACAGGAAGTAACTATCCTAGCTCAATTACCTTGACAGTGCACAAGGCTTCACTGAGCCTTGGCCTGAGCTGATTAGCTCATGCTAACCATGTGTGGCAACATACATACATCATATGAGATAATTCTACACATTTAGCAACATATCAGATAACTCAAAACATAAGCAAATTCTCAACTGTAACTACAGCACTGAATTTTAAGTTCATAAAAATTGTCTCCAATTCTCTACTGGCTAGTCCAGAGAGGTAATAGTGTCACACACTTCACATAACATCCATTTATACCCATTACACCTTTGGGTTTTCCCCCAATTTTCCCCCAAAATCAGTAGAACTAGGGTTGGTGAAATTGATTTACCTACTGTTGATGAGATATTCGCTCCATCTCGTCGACCCATTCATTTCTCTTCCTGAGTCATCTCCCGCTCCAATTGCTGCTCTAACATCAACTTATATCTTCAATTTCTCACCTAGGGTTTCAGTGAGCAGAGATGAGAAATTGAGGAGATTAGTTGATGTAAAACGTGATAGTGATGATGGGTATAGGTAGAGTGATTTGGGGAGAAGATAGTGGAGTGATTTGGGGGAAGGTAGTGGTGATGGGACGGACATGGTGGTGGTACGGTGGTTCTGAAGGAAGAAGATTTCGGAGAAGAAAGAAGAAGGGCGTTTGGCTGGGTAGGTGTTCGATACTGGGTGTTAGGCGGGCGTATCGAGTTTGATGATCTGCGACGCTGAGCCGTGGATGGGAATGAAACAATCGACGGAATGGAGTGAAGCTTTAGCGACCGCTGGATTATATAATACAACAAAATCACGACGCCAGATGGAGTTAGGTGTTGTAGTGTTAAGGCGGAGATATCAAACTTCGATGACAGCAAGGGAGCGACCGTTGGATTCAACTACCATCTAATCTGAAGGCTTGGAATTTCAGCGCTGTGGTGCTTGGCAGAGACTTCAGATTTTGATGCTCTATGAAGGAGCGACCGTCGGATGCTTCTGAGAACTGATCTGATGGCTGAGAACGGAGGCGCTTTTGTGTGTAGAAAATGAGGTTGTGCGCACCATTCTTCGCGGTTTCCTTGCGTGATTTCTCCCGGCTTTTCACTACTTTTCTGCTCTTTTCGCTCCGCGACTCATCCGAACTTTATTTATTACCTAAAAATGCAAAATTAATAAAAAAATTTATTCTTGAAAACAATGAAAATACAGAATATGGGTAAAATAGAATTAATGCACAAAAGATGAGTTAAATGCCAACAAAAAGGATAAATATATACAATATTTGGCACTCATCAAATACCCCCAAACCTGAATTTTACTTGTCCTCAAGTAAAACAAAACTAAGGAAATCCTAACTATACCACTGTCGCTGGTCTCTCGAATGCATTTAGCGTATGCACTAAGCCTTTTAAACCACTAAGTGTCCCTAGTGGACGAGTTGAAGTCTCGTGAAGGTTTGCTTAGAGTACCTACAAACTAGGTCAAAATATAAGCTCATTCCATCAAATGACATGTGCAAAACAGTTTAAGCTCACAGCAAAATGGAGATGTCAATCTAGCTATCGAAGGCACAATCCTAGCACTGATAACAAAAAACATGTGATAAGAGTGTAAAGTGTATCTACACATGTGTAAAGAAAGATCTGAAGTCATGACTACTAATCACCAAGAGATAGTTTCTCAGGCTAAGAACTGAGGTCGAAATCTAGCTAGCTGTCCGGACTTTACGAGAATTGTGAATGAGTTGGAGGTATTTCACAATTACTCGCGTTGTACATCAATGGCATACACCCTCCTTGCTTATTACAAAAACAACAAATAACTCTTTACATGACTCTTATTTACATTGACTATTCTCTTTTTATTTTTGGAACAAGAGATGATGGAATTGATAAATACTTGATTTTTTTGTATTTTTTGATATATATATTTTTTTTTTTTTTTTTTTTTTTGATAAGGAAACACTTTTGATACATACAAAAAAAACAAAAGATTACATGACACTTTGCAAGAGGTAGCCCTTTTTGATGCACCCAGTTAAATTCGATGGTTGTCTTTCTTAATGTAACCTCCACCTTCTATCCCAACCAACCAAAGAACAAGCTAGTCAAGTTTCGTTCAGTATTCTAAAGTGATTGGCAATCGTAACTTCCTATCAACACCTTGAAGATCGAGGCCATACATGTATTGGTAGATCGTGCGCGTGCAAATTTCTTATCACTATGTGAATTGTGCTAGAATCAGGGTGCCTAAATATCTAGACTAAGACTCCTAATAAAATACATATTTGCACAAGAGTCAACATTTCAAGGTAAATGAGCTCCATTTTTATGATTTTTTCATTTTTTTTTAATTTTTTTTAATTTTGATTTTTCAATTTTTTTTGGAATTTTTCAATTTTTTCAAAAAGAAGGAGTTTTGTTTTCAATTATGGCAATTATCATGGTATCTACTCTATACCCCCAAACCTAAACTAAATTGTCCTCAATGTTTCAAAATATGGAAAGAATTATAAAACAATATTGAAGAGGAACATGCTGAGTAGAGTAAAAGGAGAGAGAATACCCGATTGTACGGGTAGCTCGATTAAAACTCCGTTATTCAAGGCAAAAATCCATCATATTAGCAGTCACAATGGATGAGCACAAAATATACAAAAGGAAATTTAACTAACACATTATCTACAAGAAAATTTGGTTTTTAATGGGATTGGACTTTTTGGAAAAAATTTGGTTTTGTTGGGAAAACGAAAATTTTGGTTTTTAGGGAAAGATTTGGAAAACTTTTTGGTTTTTAGGGAAAGAGTGGACCAGTTTAGTCCACATAGACTGGGTCCTCCAGGTTGGTTGTTTCAATGTCGGGTGGAAATGGCTCAAGGAATGGCTTTAATCTCTGCCCGTTGACTTTGAAAACGTTCTTGTTGGAGACATCCTCCAGCTCTACAGCTCCATGAGGAAAAACTGTGCGTACTAGGTACGGACCCTTCCATCTGGAACGCAGTTTTCCTGGAAAAAGATGTAATCGGGAGTCATACAGCAAGACTTTCTGACCAGGAGTGAAGGATTTGCGTAGAATACGCTTGTCATGAAACATCTTCATCTTCTGCTTGTACAGCTTGGCACTGTCATAAGCCTCATTTCTCAATTCTTCCAACTCGTTGAGTTGAAGTTTCCTTGAATTCCAGCTTCGTCCAGAGAAAAGTTCAGCTCTTTGATTGCCCAGTAGGCACGATGTTCTAATTCCACAGGTAGATGGCACGGCTTTCCATACACTAGACGATAGGGGGACATGCCAATTGGTGTCTTATAAGCTGTTCTATAGGCCCACAAAGCATCATTCAATCTCAATGACCAATCTTTCCTGGACGGGTTGACCGTCTTCTCCAGAATGTGCTTAATTTCCCTATTAGACACTTCCACTTGTCCACTAGTCTGAGGGTGGTACGGAGTAGCAACCTTGTGAGTTATGCCATACTTGCGTACTAAAGACTCAAAGTACTTGTTACGAAAATGTGAACCGCCGTCACTGATGATAGCTCTAGGGGTACCAAAACGTGAAATATGTTCTCCTTTAGAAATGAAAGTACCACCTTGTGGTCATTTGTTCTGGTTGCTATGGCTTCTACCCACTTAGAAACGTAATCAACTGCGACTAGGATGTACAACTTGCTGTCAGACATGGGAAATGGACCCATGAAGTCTATCCCCCAAACATCAAAAATCTCCACAATCAAAATGGGGTTCAATGGCATCATGTTTCTCCTCGAAATGCTTCCTAGCTTTTGACAGCGTTCACAAGCAACACAATAATCATGGCAATCCTTGAACAATGATGGCCAATAGAATCCACACTGCAAGATCTTTGCAGCGGTTTTCTTGGCACTGAAATGGCCTCCACATGCTTGGTCATGACAGAAAGATATCACATCTTTCTGTTCAGTGTTGGGGACACATCTCCTAATGATTTGGTCTGGACAGTACTTAAACAAATATGGGTCATCCCAAAGGAAATGTTTGACTTCAGCCAGGAATTTAGAGCGGTCTTGTCTCGACCAACGTGAGGGCATCCTACCTGTAGCGAGAGTTAACAATATCAGCAAACCAAGGAAGGTCTGAGATAGACATCAGCTGTTCATCTGGGAATGATTCTCTAATCAGCTCACATTCATCAATAGACTCTAAAGTTAATCTAGACAAATGATCAGCAACCACATTCTCACAACCTTTCTTATCACGGATTTCGAGATCGAATTCCTGTAATAAGAGTATCCATCGAATAAGGCGAGCTTTAGCATCCTTCTTGGAAAGAAGATACTTCAAAGCCGCATGGTCTGTGTATATGATGATCTTAGACCCTATCAGATAAGATCTAAACTTGTCTAATGCGAAAACGACGGCAAGCAATTCCTTCTCGGTAGTTGAATAATTGAGTTGGGCATCATTAAGGGTTTTGCTAGCATAGTATATCACATATGGTAGTCTATCAACTCGCTGTCCTAAAACAGCACCAACAGCATAATCAGAGGCATCACACATAAGTTCGAACGGAAGCTTCCAATCGGGTGGTCGGACTATAGGAGCGGTGGTGAGAAGGGTTTTTAATTCCTCCCATGCCTTCACACAAGCAGCATCGAAATTGAAGGCAACATCTTTGGAGAGAAGACTGCACAGAGGTCTGGAGATTTTGCTGAAATCTTTGATGAATCGCCGGTAAAAACCAGCATGACCTAGAAATGATCTGATCTCCTTCACAGAGCAAGGTTGTGGTAGATGTTGAATGAGGTCAACTTTAGCTTTATCCACTTCAATTCCTTTCTCTGAGATGATGTGTCCTAGAACTATTCCTGAATTCACCATAAAATGGCATTTTTCCCAATTTAGAACAAGGTTCTTTTCTTTACATCTGGATATCACGAGGGCAAGATGCTTCAAACATTCGTCAAACGAGGAACCAAAAACAGAGAAATCATCCATAAAGATCTCGAGAAAACTATCTATCATGTCAGAAAAAATGCTCATCATGCAACGCTGAAAAGTAGCAGGTGCATTACACAACCCGAAGGGCATACGTCTATAAGCAAACGTCCCAAATGGACACGTGAATGTAGTTTTTTCCTGATCTTCCGGAGCAATGTGAATTTGGTTATAACCGGAAAAGCCATCTAGAAAACAGTAGTGACTGTGTCCAGACACACGTTCTAGCATTTGGTCAATGAAAGGGAGCGGGAAGTGATCCTTCCTTGTTACTGTGTTCAACTTCCTGTAGTCGATGCATACTCGCCATCCTGTGGTTGTACGAGTAGGGACTAATTCATTCTTGTCGTTCTGAACAACAGTAATGCCTGACTTCTTAGGCACAACTTGAATGGGACTAACCCATTTGCTATCGGGAATTGGGTATATGATACCGCATCAAGTAGTTTCAGGATCTCTCCTTTGACTACATCTCTCATGTTAGGATTAAGTCTCCTTTGCATTTCCCTCGATGGTTTGGCATTCTCTTCAAGGTTAATGTGGTGCATGCAAATGGTGGGACTAATTCCTTTGAGATCTGAGATGGTCCATCCTAAGGCCTCTTTGTGTTCCTTAAGTACTTCTAAAAGCTTACTTTCCTGTTCCGTGTCTAAACATGATGAAATAATGACAGGTAAAGTATCAGAAGAACCTAGGAATGCGTACTTCAACGTACTAGGCAATGTTTTCAATTCAAGCTTGGGTGGCTCAACAATGGATGGAATAAGCTTGGAATCAGAGAGTAGGGTGGTTCCACTTCATATTTCCTTTCAGTGACGTCCATTTGAGGTACAGATTCGAGCAGAGATAGGACGTCACTACAGTATGCATCATCATAGGAATCAGGGTTAAAGTTCTCCATACATGCTTGAAAGGGGTCGACGGATAGAATGTTAGTCAACGAATCTTGCATTAATCCTTCAATCATATTAACTTCATGCACATCATCATCATCAAGATTCACAGGTTGTTGACTAATATCGAACACATTCAATTCTACCGTCATGTTACCAAAAGACAGTTTTAACACTCCATTCCGACAGTTATGATCGCGTTGGACGTAGCCAAGAAAGGACGTCCTAAGATGACAGGAATGTGACAGTCTGGGTTTTGTACAGGTTGAGTGTCTAAGACAATGAAGTCTACGGGAAAATAGAATTTGTCAACCTTGATCAAAACATCTTCGACCACTCCACGAGGAATCTTGACAGATCGGTCTGCCAGTTGTAGAGTGATAGATGTTGGTTTCAACTCCCCAAGACCTAACTGCTCATAAACAGAATATGGCAGTAGGTTAACACTTGCACCTAGGTCTAATAACGCTTTATTGACCGTGTGTTCTCCTATAGTGCAAGAAATTGTTGGACATCCTGGATCCCTAAACTTGGGTGGAGTTGTTCAGAATGATGGAACTCACCTGCTCAGCTAAGAAAGCACGTTTTTGCACATTGAGCTTGCGCTTTTGAGTACACAAGTCTTTGAGGAATTTGGCATAAGCAGGGATTTGCTTGATTGCTTCAAGAAAAGGAATGTTGATGTTGACTCTCTTGAACAGATCTAACATCTCATTGTAATGGGTACTTTTCTGTTGATAGATCAATCTTTGAGGAAATGGGAACAGGAAGATGAGTTGGCAAAGGGACATTCACAGCAGTAGAATTGTCAGATTTTCCAACTTGCTCAGATTCTTTGGTTTTCTGGGGTTGTGGAGACAGCGTGGAATTTGTATCAGATCATTAGGTTCGCCCACGTTGTTCTCGATGACTTTACCACTTCGGAGGGTGGTAATGGCATGGATTTGATCAGGTGAGGTTTCAGTGCAGGATGTTGTGCCTGTTTGAAATATCCTCTTTGGATTTTGTTGGGGTTGGCTCGGAAGTTTACCCTTTTCTCTCTCACATATTTGATCCATCTTTGATCTAGATTTTTCTGACTTTGCATCAAACTCTGGAACATTTCCTCTAGGTGGATCTCTTGTCGTATTGTGTTGAGGATATGATTGTTGTTGAGAGTTTGATTGTTGTTGAGGGTTTCTCGGGTGTTGATAACCTTGATTGTTCTGATATCCCTGATTGTTTTGATAGCTCTGATTGGGTTGAGATGGTCCTCCTGAGTGGGTCCTTTTGACCATGAAAAGTTAGGGTGGTTTCTCCATCCTGGATTGTAGGTCTGTGAATAAGGGTTATGCTCTGGTTTTTGAAACATGGCATGTGCCTGTTCAAGCCTAGACTCCTGGACTGCAAGCAAATCTGGACAATTTTGGAATTGATGGTTGGGGTCGTTACAAGCAGCACAAACAGACGAAGCGACATGTTCTCGGAGAGTAGTGGTGGAAGGTTTTGAATTTTTATGTAGTTCTAACTCTTCTAATCTCCTAACTATTGATGCCATGTTTGCTCTACCCTCAAAATCCGCTTCAATCCTAAAAGCCTTTGCTTCGGATGTAGTCTTTCTGGTTTCACGGATGGATTCCCACTGTTGCGTCTTTTCAGCTACTTCAATTAAGAAGTCCCAAGACGCGTCAGCAGTTTTATCTACGAATAGACCATTACACATCGACTCAACCGTTGTTCGGGTGGACACATCTAGACCTTCATACAAAATTTGCACAAGTCTCCATTTTTCAAAACCATGATGGGGACATTGGAGCAATAATTCATTGAATCTCTCCAGGTATCTAGCTAAGGTCTCACCTTCTAATTGCACAAAGCTATTCAGACTTTGACGAATTGTCGCAGTCTTGTGGTTCGGGAAAAACTTTTTGAAAAACTCCTTTATGAGGTCATCCCATGTCATGATGGATTGAGGCTGTAAAGCATAGAGCCAGGCCTTTGCCTTATCTTTCAGGGAGAAAGGAAAAAGCCTTAACTTCAGGGTTTCGTCGGTCATTTGAGTGAAACGCAGAGTTCCACAAATTTCCTCGAATTCTCTCACGTGGTGGTACGGGTTTTCATTCTCAACACCTCTAAAAATAGGAAGCATCTGTATTGTGCTTGATTTCAGCTCATAATGGCCATTAGCCTCGGGCAGCAAAATACAAGAAGGTTGACTGGCTCTAGTTGGGTACATATAATCCTTGAGGGTACGGTTCTCCCATTGTTTCTGGTTGATCTGGACTGTCTCCCTCAGAACTTAGAATTTCGATAGGTTCGTCTGGGTTAATTCTAACAAGTCTGTTTGTCTGGTCTCTGTAGGTCACAATCATGTCCTAGTAGGTACCTTAACTAACATGTTGGTCAGACAGAGCAATCGGAAACAATTTGGCCCACAAGGGTTATGAAGATTTGGTTTTGAATGGGTTTGGTTTAAAGAAGGGGTTTTGTTTTTGGTTTAAAAATTTTGGGCTTTGGAAAAAAAATTTTGAACTAAACCTAGCATAAATTATCACAACTCATAAAAGAAAATAAAAACAATAATAATAATTAACAAACCCATAAAAGAAAAAAGAAATAAAAGAAAAATAAAAGAAAACAAAAAAAATAATTACAATCCCAAATAAAAAAAAAAAAGAAAAGAAATAAATAAAAATTATTACAATCCCAAATAAATAATTAAATTAATTATTACAAGCCCAATTTGAATTTAAATGAGGCCCAAGTGGGTTAACTCATGGGTTAGGCTTACTTGTTTTTGGAGGGAAGCCCAAAAATAGGCTTTTAGTCCCCTTTTAGTTGCACAGCCCAGTTGGGCTTTAGGATCGTCCTAGCAGCTCACGTCCAAGCCCAGCAGCAACAGGTGGAGCAGAGCCCAGCAAGCAGCAACGAAGCCCAGCTCACAGAAGACCACGAGCCCAGCAACAAAAGGAGGCAGAGCCCAGCAGCACTTGGTGAAGCCCAATTCAGAAAAGTACAAGCCCACTAGAAGAGGCAGAGCCCAGCAGCTTCACTTCAGTTGGCAGCCCAGCATCTTCACTTGGCAGCAGCAGTTGCTTTGGTTCACCAGCAGCAGCAACAGCAACAGCAGCAGCAGACTTTGGCTTGGCAGCAACAGCACAGCACAGCTTGGCAGAGAAGGCACCAGCACCAGCAGCAACAGCAGCAGCAACGCAGCAGCAGGCTTTGCAGCAGGCTTGGCAGCAACAACAAATAATGCACAGCTCCAGCAGCAGTTAGCAAGTGAACAAGATAACAATGAACACACACAACTATGCAAGCACAACAAGGCCACAACAGCTATGAAAACTTCAAAAATATGGCAGCCAGCTCCCCGGCAGCGGCGCCAAAAACTTGGTGTGAAAATGGGAAGCACACAAAACACTTGCAAGTATACAAGGTCAAGATTTGTAATAAAAGGGTGAGTAAGGGTTTGTCCACAGGGAGAGGAGCATATGAGAAGTTTTCCTAGGCTAACAAGAGTGGCAATGCACTATGGCAGTGAGCTAAAGGCAAACAAGGTTTCAGGCATACAAACAAGAACACAAGGTAAAGCAATAGAGAAACAGGCTAAGAACCACAGCAGGGAAAGATAAGCAAAGAACCAAAAATGCAGGGTAAAGCAATAAAGAGCAGTTAAGAAAAGCAACAAACAACCAAGGCTTGGCAGCCAAGGGCAAGAGGCAGGATTGTGCACTGACTTCAGTGCACAGTAGCTACAAGGTGCAAGAAAATAAAAAGCAAGAAAATATAACTGAAATTGCAAACACACAGGACTTGAAATTATAATTGACTGAAAGAGAAGTGGTGGGTAAGCCAAGGCATATGATCCACCTTGTGTCCTAATCAAGTGACATGGTCTAGGTTATGTTCATTCCTAAGCATACAACTAGAAAGAAAGAACACCAACTTGCTCACTAGTCTACCCCTAGCATTGGCTGTCTTTTGACAGTACAGCCAATCACAGGCTCTATGAGCATTGGCCTCTCTCATTTACACATCAAAACATACACAGGAAGAACTATCCTAGCTCAATTACTTGACAGTGCACAAGGCTTCACTGAGCCTTGGCCTGAAGCTGATTAGCTCATGCTAACCATGTAGTGGCAACAACATACATCATATAAGATAATTCAACACATTTGCAACATATCAGATAACTAAAACATAAGCAATTTCAACTGTAACTGACAAGCACTGAAATTTAAGTTCATAAAAATTTGTCTCAATTCTCTACTGGCTAGTCCAGAGAGGTAAATAGTGTCCCCTACACACTTCACATAACATCCATTTATACCCATTACCAATTTTGGTTTTCCCCCAATTTTCCCCAAAATCAGTAGAACTAGGGTTTGGTGAAATTGATTTACCTACTGTTGATGAGATATTCGCTCCATCTCGTCGACCCATCTTCTATTTCTCTTCCTGAGTCATCTCCCGCTCCAATTGCTGCTCTAACATCAACTTATATCTTCAATTTCTCACCTAGGGTTTCAGTGAGCAGAGATGAGAAATTGAGGAGATTAGTTGATGTAAAACGTGATAGTGATGATGGGTATAGGTAGAGTGATTTGGGGAGAAATAGTGGAGTGATTTGGGGGAGTGTGTGGTGATGGAGACGGACATGTGGTGGTACGGGTTCTGCAGAGGAGAGAGATGGAGAGAAAGAAGGGTGCGTTTGTTTGGGTGTAGGTGCTCGTCGCTAGGGTGTGAGGCGAGTGTATCGAGTTTGATGATCTGCGACGCTGAGCCGTGGGATAGGGAGATGAAAGATCAATCGGACGGTGAGATGAAGTGAAGCTTGTAGCGACCGCTGGATTATATAATACACAAAATCAACGACGCCAGATGGAGTTAGGTGTTGTAGTGTAAGGCGGAGATATCAAACTTCGATGAACAGCAAGGGAGCGACCGTTGGATTCAACTACCATCTAATCTGAAGGCTTGGAATTTCAGCGCTGTGGTGCTTGGCAGAGACTTCAGATTTTGATGCTCTATGAAGGAGCGACCATCGGATGCTTCTGAGAACTGATCTGATGGCTGAGAACGGAGGCGCTTTTGTGTGTAGAAAATGAGGTTGTGCGCACCATTCTTCGCGGCTTCCTTGCGATTTCTCCCGGCTTTTCACTACTTTTCTGCTCTTTTCGCTCCGCGACTCATCCGAACTTTATTTATTACCTAAAAATGCAAAATTAATTAATAAAAATATTTATTCTTGAAAACAATGAAAATACAGAATATGGGATAAAATGTAGAATTAATGCACAAAAGATGAGTTAAATGCCAACAAAAAGGGATAAATATATACAATATTTGGCACTCATCAAATACCCCCAAACCTGAATTTTACTTGTCCTCAAGTAAAACAAAACTAAGGAAATCCTAACTATACCACTGTCGCTGGTCTCTCGAATGCATTTAGCGTATGCACTAAGCCTTTTAAACCACTAAGTGTCCCTAGTGGACGAGTTGAAGTCTCGTGAAGGTTTGCTTAGAACGTACCTACAAAGTTCTAGGTCAAAATATAAGCTCAGATTCCATCAAATGTGACATGTGCAAAACAGTTAAGCTCACAGCAAAATGGAGATGTCAATCTAGCTATCGAAGGCACAATCCTAGCACTGATAACAAAAAAGACATGTGATAAGAGTGTAAAGTGTATCTACACATGTGTAAAGAAAGATCTGAAGTCATGACTACTAATCACTAAGAGATAGTTTCTCAGGCTAAGAACTGAGGTCGAAATCTAGCTAGCTGTCCGGACTTTACGAGAATTGTGAATGAGTTGGAGGTATTTCACAATTACTCGCGTTGTACATCAATGGCATACACCCTCCTTGCTTATTACAAAAACAACAAAATAACTCTTTACATGACTCTTATTTACATTGACTTCTCTTTTTATTTTTGGAACAAGAGATGATGGAATTGATAAATACTTGATTTTTTTGTATTTTTCTGATATTTTTTTTTTTTTTTTTTTTTTTGATAAGGAAACACTTTTGATACATACAAAAGAAAAAAAGATTACATGACACTTTGCAAGAGGTAGCCCTTTTTGATGCACCCAGTTAAATTCGATGGTTGTCTTTCTTAATGTAACCTCCACCTTCTATCCCAACCAACCAAAGAACAAGCTAGTCAAGTTTCGTTCAGTATTCTAAAGTGATTGGCAATCGTAACTTCCTATCAAACACCTTGAAGATCGAGGCCATACATGTATTGGTAGATCGTGCGCGTGCAAATTTCTTATCACTATGTGAATTGTGCTAGAATCAGGGTGCCTAAATATCTAGACTAAGACTCCTAATAAAAATACATATTTGCACAAGAGTCAACATTTCAAGGTAAATGAGCTCCATTTTTATGATTTTTTCATTTTTTAATTTTTTTTTTTTAATTTGATTTTTCAATTTTTTTGGAATTTTTCAATTTTTTCAAAAAAGAAGGAGTTTCGTTTTCAATTATGGCAAATTATCATGGTATCTACTCTATACCCCCAAACCTAAACTAAACATTGTCCTCAATGTTTCAAAATATGGAAAGAATTATAAAACAATATATGAAGAGGAACATGCTTGAGTAGAGTAAAAGGAGAGAGAATACCCGATTGTACGGTGGCAGCTCGATTAAAACTCCGTTATTCAAGGCAAAAATCCATCATATTAGAGTCACAATGGATGAGCACAAAATATACAAAAGGAAATTTAACTAACACATTATCTACAAGAAAATTTGGTTTTTAATGGGATTGGACTTTTTGGAAAAAAAAATTTGGTTTTGATGGGAAAACGAAAAATTTTGGTTTTTAGGGAAAGTTTGGAAAATTTTTTGGTTATTTAGGGAAAGAGTGGACCAGTTTAGTCCACATAGACTGGGTCCTCCAGGTGGTTGTTTCAATGTCGGGTGGAAATGGCTCAAGGAATGGCTTTAATCTCTGCCCGTTGACTTTGAAAACGTTCTTGTTGGAGACATCCTCCAGCTCTACAGCTCCATGAGGAAAAACTGTGCGTACTAGGTACGGACCCTTCCATCTGGAACGCAGTTTTCCTGGAAAAAGATGTAATCGGGAGTCATACAGCAAGACTTTCTGACCAGGAGTGAAGGATTTGCGTAGAATACGCTTGTCATGAAACATCTTCATCTTTGCTTGTACAGCTTGGCACTGTCATAAGCCTCATTTCTCAATTCTTCCAACTCGTTGAGTTGAAGTTTCCTTTGAATTCCAGCTTCGTCCAGAGAAAGTTCAGCTCTTTGATTGCCCAGTAGGCACGATGTTCTAATTCCACAGGTAGATGGCACGGCTTTCCATACACTAGACGATAGGGGGACATGCCAATTGGTGTCTTATAAGCTGTTCTATAGGCCCACAAAGCATCATTCAATCTCAATGACCAATCTTTCCTGGACGGGTTGACCGTCTTCTCCAGAATGTGCTTAATTTCCCTATTAGACACTTCCACTTGTCCACTAGTCTGAGGGTGGTACGGAGTAGCAACCTTGTGAGTTATGCCATACTTGCGTACTAAAGACTCAAAGTACTTGTTACGAAAATGTGAACCGCCGTCACTGATGATAGCTCTAGGGGTACCAAAACGTGAAATATGTTCTCCTTTAGAAATGAAAGTACCACCTTGTGGTCATTTGTTCTGGTTGCTATGGCTTCTACCCACTTAGAAACGTAATCAACTGCGACTAGGATGTACAACTTGCTGTCAGACATGGGAAATGGACCCATGAAGTCTATCCCCCAAACATCAAAAATCTCCACAATCAAAATGGGGTTCAATGGCATCATGTTTCTCCTCGAAATGCTTCCTAGCTTTTGACAGCGTTCACAAGCAACACAATAATCATGGCAATCCTTGAACAATGATGGCCAATAGAATCCACACTGCAAGATCTTTGCAGCGGTTTTCTTGGCACTGAAATGGCCTCCACATGCTTGGTCATGACAGAAAGATATCACATCTTTCTGTTCAGTGTTGGGGACACATCTCCTAATGATTTGGTCTGGACAGTACTTAAACAAATATGGGTCATCCCAAAGGAAATGTTTGACTTCAGCCAGGAATTTAGAGCGGTCTTGTCTCGACCAACGTGAGGGCATCCTACCTGTAGCGAGGTAGTTAACAATATCAGCAAACCAAGGAAGGTCTGAGATAGACATCAGCTGTTCATCTGGGAATGATTCTCTAATCAGCTCACATTCATCAATAGACTCTAAAGTTAATCTAGACAAATGATCAGCAACCACATTCTCACAACCTTTCTTATCACGGATTTCGAGATCGAATTCCTGTAATAAGAGTATCCATCGAATAAGGCGAGCTTTAGCATCCTTCTTGGAAAGAAGATACTTCAAAGCCGCATGGTCTGTGTATATGATGATCTTAGACCCTATCAGATAAGATCTAAACTTGTCTAATGCGAAAACGACGGCAAGCAATTCCTTCTCGGTAGTTGAATAATTGAGTTGGGCATCATTAAGGGTTTTGCTAGCATAGTATATCACATATGGTAGTCTATCAACTCGCTGTCCTAAAACAGCACCAACAGCATAATCAGAGGCATCACACATAAGTTCGAACGGAAGCTTCCAATCGGGTGGTCGGACTATAGGAGCGGTGGTGAGAAGGGTTTTTAATTCCTCCCATGCCTTCACACAAGCAGCATCGAAATTGAAGGCAACATCTTTGGAGAGAAGACTGCACAGAGGTCTGGAGATTTTGCTGAAATCTTTGATGAATCGCCGGTAAAAACCAGCATGACCTAGAAATGATCTGATCTCCTTCACAGAGCAAGGTTGTGGTAGATGTTGAATGAGGTCAACTTTAGCTTTATCCACTTCAATTCCTTTCTCTGAGATGATGTGTCCTAGAACTATTCCTGAATTCACCATAAAATGGCATTTTTCCCAATTTAGAACAAGGTTCTTTTCTTTACATCTGGATATCACGAGGGCAAGATGCTTCAAACATTCGTCAAACGAGGAACCAAAAACAGAGAAATCATCCATAAAGATCTCGAGAAAACTATCTATCATGTCAGAAAAAATGCTCATCATGCAACGCTGAAAAGTAGCAGGTGCATTACACAACCCGAAGGGCATACGTCTATAAGCAAACGTCCCAAATGGACACGTGAATGTAGTTTTTTCCTGATCTTCCGGAGCAATGTGAATTTGGTTATAACCGGAAAAGCCATCTAGAAAACAGTAGTGACTGTGTCCAGACACACGTTCTAGCATTTGGTCAATGAAAGGGAGCGGGAAGTGATCCTTCCTTGTTACTGTGTTCAACTTCCTGTAGTCGATGCATACTCGCCATCCTGTGGTTGTACGAGTAGGGACTAATTCATTCTTGTCGTTCTGAACAACAGTAATGCCTGACTTCTTAGGCACAACTTGAATGGGACTAACCCATTTGCTATCGGGAATTGGGTATATGATACCGCATCAAGTAGTTTCAGGATCTCTCCTTTGACTACATCTCTCATGTTAGGTTAAGTCTCCTTTGCATTTCCCTCGATGGTTTGGCATTCTCTTCAAGGTTAATGTGGTGCATGCAAATGGTGGGACTAATTCCTTTGAGATCTGAGATGGTCCATCCTAAGGCCTCTTTGTGTTCCTTAAGTACTTCTAAAAGCTTACTTTCCTGTTCCGTGTCTAAACATGATGAAATAATGACAGGTAAAGTATCAGAAGAACCTAGGAATGCGTACTTCAACGTACTAGGCAATGTTTTCAATTCAAGCTTGGGTGGCTCAACAATGGATGGAATAAGCTTGGAATCAGAGAGTAGGGGTGGTTCCACTTCATATTTCCTTTCAGTGACGTCCATTTGAGGTACAGATTCGAGCAGAGATAGGACGTCACTACAGTATGCATCATCATAGGAATCAGGGTTAAAGTTCTCCATACATGCTTGAAAGGGGTCGACGGATAGAATGTTAGTCAACGAATCTTGCATTAATCCTTCAATCATATTAACTTCATGCACATCATCATCATCAAGATTCACAGGTTGTTGACTAATATCGAACACATTCAATTCTACCGTCATGTTACCAAAAGACAGTTTTAACACTCCATTCCGACAGTTGATGATCGCGTTGGACGTAGCCAAGAAAGGACGTCCTAAGATGACAGGAATGTGACAGTCTGGGTTTTGTACAGGTTGAGTGTCTAAGACAATGAAGTCTACGGGAAAATAGAATTTGTCAACCTTGATCAAAACGTCTTCGACCACTCCACGAGGAATCTTGACAGATCGGTCTGCCAGTTGTAGAGTGATAGATGTTGGTTTCAACTCCCCAAGACCTAACTGCTCATAAACAGAATATGGCAGTAGGTTAACACTTGCACCTAGGTCTAATAACGCTTTATTGACCGTGTGTTCTCCTATAGTGCAAGAAATTGTTGGACATCCTGGATCCCTAAACTTGGGTGGAGTTTTGTTCAGAATGATGGAACTCACCTGCTCAGCTAAGAAAGCACGTTTTTGCACATTGAGCTTGCGCTTTTGAGTACACAAGTCTTTGAGGAATTTGGCATAAGCAGGGATTTGCTTGATTGCTTCAAGAAAAGGAATGTTGATGTTGACTCTCTTGAACAGATCTAACATCTCATTGTAATGGGTACTTTTCTGTTGATAGATCAATCTTTGAGGAAATGGGGAACAGGAAGATGAGTTGGCAAAGGGACATTCACAGCAGTAGAATTGTCATTTTCCAACTTGCTCAGATTCTTTGGTTTTCTGGGGTTGTGGAGACAGCGTGGAATTTGTATCAGATTCATTAGGTTCGCCCACGTTGTTCTCGATGACTTTACCACTTCGGAGGGTGGTAATGGCATGGATTTGATCAGGTGAGGTTTCAGTGCAGGATGTTGTGCCTGTTTGAAATATCCTCTTTGGATTTTGTTGGGGTTGGCTCGGAAGTTTACCCTTTTCTCTCTCACATATTTGATCCATCTTTTGATCTAGATTTTTCTGACTTTGCATCAAACTCTGGAACATTTCCTCTAGGTGGACAATCTCTTGTCGGTATTGTGTTGAGGATATGATTGTTGTTGAGAGTTTGATTGTTGTTGAGGGTTTCTCGGGTGTTGATAACCTTGATTGTTCTGATATCCCTGATTGTTTTGATAGCTCTGATTGGGTTGAGATGGTCCTCCTTGAGTGGGTCCTTTTGACCATGAAAAGTTAGGGTGGTTTCTCCATCCTGGATTGTAGGTCTGTGAATAAGGGTTATGCTCTGGTTTTTGAAACATGGCATGTGCCTGTTCAAGCCTAGACTCCTGGACTGCAAGCAATCTGGACAATTTTGGAATTGATGGTTGGGGTCGTTACAAGCAGCACAAACAGACGAAGCGACATGTTCTCGGAGAGTAGTGGTGGAAGGTTTTGAATTTTTATGTAGTTCTAACTCTTCTAATCTCCTAACTATTGATGCCATGTTTGCTCTACCCTCAAAATCCGCTTCAATCCTAAAAGCCTTTGCTTCGGATGTAGTCTTTCTGGTTTCACGGATGGATTCCCACTGTTGCGTCTTTTCAGCTACTTCAATTAAGAAGTCCCAAGACGCGTCAGCAGTTTTATCTACGAATAGACCATTACACATCGACTCAACCGTTGTTCGGGTGGACACATCTAGACCTTCATACAAAATTTGCACAAGTCTCCATTTTTCAAAACCATGATGGGGACATTGGAGCAATAATTCATTGAATCTCTCCAGGTATCTAGCTAAGGTCTCACCTTCTAATTGCACAAAGCTATTCAGACTTTGACGAATTGTCGCAGTCTTGTGGTTCGGGAAAAACTTTTTGAAAAACTCCTTTGTGAGGTCATCCCATGTCATGATGGATTGAGGCTGTAAAGCATAGAGCCAGGCCTTTGCCTTATCTTTCAGGGAGAAAGGAAAAAGCCTTAACTTCAGGGTTTCGTCGGTCATTTGAGTGAAACGCAGAGTTCCACAAATTTCCTCGAATTCTCTCACGTGGTGGTACGGATTTTCATTCTCAACACCTCTAAAAATAGGAAGCATCTGTATTGTGCTTGATTTCAGCTCATAATGGCCATTAGCCTCGGCAGCAAATACAAGAAGGTTGACTGGCTCTAGTTGGGTACATATAATCCTTGAGAGTACGTGGTTCTCCCATTGTTTCTGGTTGATCTGGACTGTCTCCCTCAGAACTTAGAATTTCGATAGGTTCGTCTGGGTTAATTCTAACAAGTCTGTTTGTCTGGTCTCTGTAGGTCACAATCATGTCCTAGTAGGTACCTTAACTAACATGTTGGTCAGACAGAGCAATCGGAAACAGTTTGGTCCACAAGGGTTATGAAGATTTGGTTTTGAATGGGTTTTGGTTTAAAGAAGGGGTTTTGTTTGGTTTTAAAAATTTGGGCTTTGGAAAAAAAATTTTGAACTAAACCTAGCATAAATTATCACAACTCATAAAAGAAAAAAAAACATAATAATAATTAAAAACAAACCATGACAAAAGAAAAAAAGAAAAATAAAGAAAAATAAAAGAAAACAAAAAAAATAATTACAGTCCCAAATAAGAAAATAAAGAAAAGAAAAAGAAAAATAAATAAAAATTATTACAATCCCAAATAAATAATTAAATTAATTATTACAAGCCCAAATTGAATTTAAATGAGGCCCAAGTGGGTTAACTCAGGGTTAGGCTTACTTGTTTTTTGGAGGGAAGCCCAAAAATAGGCTTTTAGTCCCTTTTAGTTGCACAGCCCAGTTGGGCTTTAGGATCGTCCTAGCAGCTCACGTCCAAGCCCAGCAGCAACAGGTGGAGCAGAGCCCAGCAGAAGCAGCAACGAAGCCCAGCTCACAGAAGACCACGAGCCCAGCCAACAAAAAGGAGGCAGAGCCAGCAGCACTTGGTGAAGCCCAATTCAGAAAAGTACAAGCCCACTAGAAGAGGGCAGAGCCAGCAGCTTCACTTCAGTTGGCAGCCCAGCATCTTCACTTGGCAGCAGCAGTTGCTTTGGTTCACCAGCAGCAGCAACAGCAACAGCAGCAGCAGACTTTGGCTTGGCAGCAACAGCACAGCACAGCTTGGCAGAGAAGGCACCAGCACCAGCAGCAAGCAGCAGAGCAACAGAAGCAGCAGGCTTTGCAGCAGGCTTTGCAGCAGGCTTGGCAGCAACAACAAATAATGCACAGCTCCAGCAGCATAGTTGCAAGTGAACAAGATAACAATGAACACACACAAACTATGCAAGCACAAACAAGGCCACAACAGCTATGAAAACTTCAAAAATATGGCAGCCAGCTCCCCGGCAGCGGCGCCAAAAACTTGGTGTGAAAATGGGAAGCACACACAAAAACACTTGCAAGTATACAAGGTCAAGATTTGTAATAAAAGGTGAGTAAGGGTTTGTCCACAGGGAGAGGAGCATATGAGAAGTTTTCCTAGGCTAACAAGAGTGGCAATGCACTATGGCAGTGAGCTAAAGGCAAACAAGGTTTCAGGCATACAAACAAGAACACAAGGTAAAGCAATAGAGAAACAGGCTAAGAACCACAGCAGGGAAAGATAAGCAAAGAACCAAAAATGCAGGGTAAAGCAATAAAGAGCAGTTAAGAAAAGCAACAAACAACCAAGGCTTGGCAGCCAAGGGCAAGAGGCAGGATTGTGCATGACTTCAGTGCACAGTAGCTACAAGGTGCAAGAAAATAAAAAGCAAGAAAATAAACTGAAATTGCAAACACACAGGACTTGAAATTATAATTGACTGAAAGAGAAGTGGTGGGTAAGCCAAGGCATATGATCACCTTGTGTCCTAATCAAGTGACATGGTCTAGGTTATGTTCATTCCTAAACATACAACTAGAAATGGAAGAACACCAACTTGCTCACTAGTCTACCCCTAGCATTGGCTGTCTTTTGACAGTACAGCCAATCACAGGCTCTATGAGCATTGGCCTCTCTCATTTACACATTCAAAACATAGCAACAGGAAGTAACTATCCTAGCTCAATTACTCTTGACAGTGCACAAGGCTTCACTGAGCCTTGGCCTGAAGCTGATTAGCTCATGCTAACCATGTAGTGGCAACATACATACATCATATAAGATAATTCATACACATTTAGCAACATATCAGATAACTCAAAACATAAGCAAATTCTCAACTGTAACTGACAAGCACTGAAATTTTAAGTTCATAAAAATTTGTCTCCAATTCTCTACTGGCTAGTCCAGAGAGGTAAATAGTGTCCCCCTACACACTTCACATAACATCCATTTATACCCATTACACCTTTTTGGGTTTTCCCCCAATTTTCCCCCAAAATCAGTAGAACTAGGGTTTGGTGAAATTGATTTACCTACTGTTGATGAGATATTCGCTCCATCTCGTCGACCCATTCTTCTATTTCTCTTCCTGAGTCATCTCCCGCTCCAATTGCTGCTCTAACATCAACTTATATCTTCAATTTCTCACCTAGGGTTTCAGTGAGCAGAGATGAGAAATTGAGGAGATTAGTTGATGTAAAACGTGATAGTGATGATGGGTATAGGTAGAGTGATTTGGGGAGAAGATAGTGGAGTGATTTGGGGGAAGGTAGTGGTGATGGAGACGGACATGGTGGTGGTACGGGTTCTGAAGGAAGAAGAGATGGAGAAGAAAGAAGAAAGGTGCGTTTGGCTGGGTATAGGGTGTTCGATACTTGGGTGTTAGGCGGGCGTATCGAGTTTGATGATCTGCGACGCTGAGCCGATGGATGGGAAGATGGCAGAACAATCTGACGGCGAGATGGAGTGAAGCTTGTAGCGACCGCTGGATTATATAATACAACAAAATCAACGACGCCAGATGGAGTTAGGTGTTGTAGTGTTAGGCGGAGATATCAAACTTCGATGTACAGCAAGGGAGCGACCGTTGGATTCAACTACCATCTAATCTGAAGGCTTGGAATTTCAGCGCTGTGGTGCTTGGCAGAGACTTCAGATTTTGATGTTCTATGAAGGAGCGACCGTCGGATGCTTCTGAGAACTGATCTGATGGCTGAGAACGGAGGCGCTTTTTTGTGTAGAAAAAGAGGTTGTGCGCACCATTCTTCGCGGTTTCCTTGCGTGATTTCTCCCGGCTTTTCACTACTTTTCTGCTCTTTTTGCTTCGCGACTCATCCGAACTTTATTTATTACCTAAAAAATGCAAAATTAATTAATAAAAACATTTATTCTTGAAAACAATGAAAATACAGAATATGGGAAAAAATGTAGAATTAATGCACAAAAGATGAGTTAAAATGCCAACAAAAAGGGATAAATATATACAATATTTGGCACTCAACACTTCCACAAGAGATCTTTTCTCCTCTTCTTCGAAACCAAAACCCTTATCAAGAAAACCTCTTGCAAAGTTACAGGATCCCGAAGGAGATGCCATTCTTGACAAGAAAAATAACCTGGAGTACACAGACTCTTCAAAAGTTTTTATTTAAATGATTTCTCAGGAAAACATATTTTAGGGTTTCCAAAGTTGGTTTGTGATATGTACCATGAGTACCCGTACGAACGAAAACATGGCCCATTGGAGAAAAGAACCAAAGAAACGAAGGATGCAATCCAAAGAGATTATTTGCAAAGCAGTATTTTGCCGAGTGAAAAAATTCACAAGTCTTTGCTCGATAAATTTTACACTATCACAAGAGAAAAATTTAGAGCATAAGAGTAGCAATTTTTGACACAGTAAAACTTCAAAAAGAATTAAAAAGTTTTGTCAAAACATAATACAAATACTTATGCAAACATGTTTGTGAATGATAATCCAACTAGGAACGATAAGAAAATAGCTAGAGAATCAGAAAACACTTTGCCATCAAGTATACCTGACTATATCTCACTCAGCCAGGAATTTTCGTGAGTGAGATTTCAACCTTATGATTAATTAGCACAAGTATGAGCCTTGAGCTCATCAAATGAAAATTGTTTTTGGTTAAACCTCTTTCTCCTGATCTTTGGAGGAAAACCCTTTTGATGCAAAAAGTTATCATAAAACTTACTATCATCAAAATACGACACATAGTATGTATTCTTACCTGAAGAATGTTGACTAGAGGGAATTGACAGCCTGTTAATGATTTCTTTATATCCTTTAATTATCAGATTTAGGTTGTCTTCCATATCTCCGTTTTTTTTTCCTTCTTTTGGTACCTTTTTCACATCAAGAAAAAAATTATCTCTCTTTTTAATAGAAGAAGATCCTTGAGTTCTTCTTGGACGAATTGGTTTAGGAAGACTGTTTCGCATTTGAACATTTGAGGAACACATCGAACTGACTTTCCTGGTAGGGTACACAGGGTGAGTACTAAAACAAATTGGTCTAGACATACGAATGTCAGTTACACCTTTGAGAATTAAATCTAAGGTGTGTTGAAGACGAACAATAGAATTGTCATTCAACCTAGATTTTCTATTTTGTTCACCATGTCCTTTTGAATCACAAAAGAGACACACTTTATGATCACCTGAGTGATTAGACAGAAGAGTCTTAACACCATCGTTGGGAGATGTCTTCCTTCCATGTGATGTGGATATTCCTTGATTAGAGGAAGACACACGCACATCCTTTTCAACATGAAGGGATTTCGATTTTGCTTCTGGAACTGAATTTTTTATAGTTCAGAAGCAATTGGTATAGTGGACTCTTTGGAACATTCTTGAATAGAGAGTTTACTCAAAAGAAGTTCAATTCCCAAAGCATCCTTTTTGAGTTTTTCCTCAAGTAGAGTTCGTGAAGAACAGACTGAGGCGTTTTCCTCTCGAAGGACCTTTAGAAGAGAATCACACTTATTTATCAACAAGGATATTGACTTTGTGTTTCAACCGGTTGACATTATCAGCCTGGATTCTAACAAGTTCTAGAATCACTGTACTCTCTTTGACTGCTTCCCTTTCAACTTCGGAGTCAGACTCGTCAGTAAGGTAATCCGGGTAACACTTGACAATGGAAGTCTGTTTCGTTGGAACACTAAGTTCTTCTATATTTGAGATTGAAAAATCTTTCTCTTTAATAAATTTCATAGAAACATAACTTTTATTTCTGGTGATGCGTTTATCAGAGATTACACTTTTTTTCCATATTCAGATTGCTACAAACACAGACTTATGAGGTATAAATGTGTTTGCCTTCTCTGATACCAATTGAAAAAGCGGGGGTCTAACAACCACACCCAATATTTCATTTAGCAATATGTATGGACAAACTCCAATATAATTCCAATATAATCAACTAGACAGTCAGACTCAATCAATGGAAATATATCCAAGAGTTGAATCTCAAGTTATCAATTCAATCTGCAATCAAACAAATAAGAATTTTTGAGCCCAATTGAATATGAGAAATAACTTGGATGCTATGAAAAAACCAATATCCAAGTGTTAATCAATTTAATCAACAACCAAAGGTCGGATTCAAAATTGATTGAACTTACGCACAACCTATGATATTTCAACTATATAAACAAACATAATGCGGAAAAGAAATAACACAGACACCAGAAATTTTGTTAACGAGGAAACGGAAAATGCAGAAAAACCTCGGGACCTAGTCCAGATTTGAACACACTGTATTAAACCACTACAGACATTAGTCTACGACAAGTTAACTTCGGACTGGAATGTAGTTGAGCCCTAGCCAATCTCACACTGATCAAGGTGCAGTCGCGTTCCTTACGCCTCTTGAACCATGTCGGATTCTGCGCACTTGATTCCCTTAGATAATATCACCCACAACTAATATTTGCTACGAACCAAAGTCGAAGACATGATAAACAAATCTGCATCACACAGAAAAGTCTATTGAATAGATAAATCTGTCTCCCACAGATATACCTACGAAATCTTTTTCGTCTTTTGATAAATCAAGGTGAACAGGAACCAGTTGATAAACCGAACTTATATTCCTGAAGAACATCCTAGTATTATCAATCACCTCAAAATAATATTAATTGATTAACGAAACAAGATATTATGGAATCAAAAACGATGAGACGAAGATGCTTGTGACTACTTTTCAATCTTGCTTATCGTAGATTAAATCTCGAGAAAATCTTAAAGAATATAGTACTCAATCAGGATAGAAAACAACAATATTAGAACACGCAACTACAGAGAAAATAGTTGGGTCTGGCTTCACAATCCCAATGAAGTCTTTAAGTCATTAACCTATATGGTTTTAGAAAAACCTAAGGTTAAAGGAGAATCCACACAGGAGGTGCGGGGATTAGGTTTCCCAGTTTCTAGAGTTCTCCTTTATATAGTCTTCAAATCAGGGTTTGCAATCAATGCTACCTTGGTAACAAAGCATTCAATATTTACCGTTAGATGAAAACCTGATTAGATTCAAGCTAATATCTTTCAACCGTTAGATCGAACTTAGCTTGTTATACACAAATGAAATATACCATCGTTTAGATAAAGGTAACCGTACCTAAACGTGTACACTTAGTTGGTTCAACAATAGTTAACCAATGGTTAGCCATATGAGCACTTTCATATCAACCTAATTCATCTTTATCATAACTAGTTCAAATGACTCAAATGAAACTAGTTAGAGAGTTGTTCAATTGTTTAAATTCTCATATAAGTATACAAGACACAATTGAAGCAAAATTGATTTTGATTCACTCGAATTATTTCATTAACATTATAGCCACGATTTGCAAAAGATTTAATTCCTTATTGTATAAATGTATTAGTTCAAAACAAACCGATTTTAGAACATTACCTACACAAGTATGCAAACGTGTACACATACTTAAGTAGCCAGACTGAGTTCGGGTTTCGCCAGTACGTGAACGGGTACGCACACTAGTAATTTTCCAAACTATAGCAGAAATTCATGGACTTGAACTTCCGTCAGTATGCATACGGGTACACATACTTAAGTCTGAACTTCCATCAACCAACCAGCACGCGTACGAGTACGAGTACGCATGCCATGGTTCCCGGACTTGGACTTTACACAAATGTGAATACACACACTATGTTTATATCCAATCATGGTTATATGTTTTAAACTCTCATTTAAATCATTGAAACATTCTATAAAGACGATAATAGCTGTCTCAAACAACTATTAGCTTTAAAGCAATTTTCAAGTGATCGAATGATCAATACGAAACATTCCGAGCCTACATCAAATGACTGTCTCACACAATTCATGTAAGATGTTACAAGGCGATTTTCACATGATCATCTTTTGACTATCGTCAAGAATAAAATATGAACTTGGTTTTAGCGAAAGCTTACCAACACATATTTCGAGAAATATATAAGCGAGATAAACTCGGCTCTAAATACCAAATGTGTATGATTGAAGTCTATAAAACAATACGACTTGTTGTATCAAATATGAGATAGAGTAGATAGACTTTTGAGTGATAGATGAGTTCAAGTCTCCACATACCTTTTGTTAATGAAGTTCCACAAGTTTCCTTGAGTAGTTCTTCGTCTTCATTCGATGAACGACGTGGAGTCTAAAGCTCAACTATACTTACTATCCTAATCCTAGACTTACCTATAAGTAGACTAGAAATCAAGACTTATAATTTTTACAACTAAACTTGAAAAACAAGCTTGAGATAGCAACGCTTGCGAGTTCGACCGAGCAGTGCTCTAACAAGAAGTAGTGTTAAAAAGTATGCAACGCTTTTTGTGTAATCTGCAACGCTTTTTGTCTAATCAAGCAGCCAAATCTAGCCTATAGGCTTAGTCTAAATATAGTTAGGTTTTAAGTCCTTGACGTGCAATACACAAGTATATGTGCAGCTTGCAACATGCATCAAGCTTCTTTACTATGAAATAAAATCATAAATAATATTTTTATGTTTAATTGGTTCTTTTTATGTGTATCAAATCATTTGAGCTCTTATGAAACAAAAGATTCAACTATTACTTACTCGTATAAATTTTCAGTGTGTATCTTAACTATTCATATTGCTTACTACAATGTCTTCTTCTAGGTCGTAGCTGAATATGCGAAGTCTAACCGTTCTTCTTGCAAGCAGCGCACCAAAGTGATTCCTTCATAGATTATGCTTAGTTAACAGTGATTGGGGATTTGATATGACAAAATGGCATCATATGATATGATTATCAATTGTTTCTCTACAAGTTGCTTATGTGGATGATATAGGTTCCTACTGACTAATTTTGTATTTTTATTTACTAAATGTTCTCACTTCACCTGGGTTATAGAGAAATCATCAAGATGCGCTGAAGAAGCTACTGAATGGTGAGCCATTGCCGATAAAAGTAAGATGATTTAAGATAAGCTTATGCAGTTTGGCTGTGTTGTATTCCCAATGGCATTAAACTCCCGAATATTTTTTTAATCTTTTTGGAAGGGTCCGAAGTGGCCAACATTATTTTAATAGTTTTTATCTGTTGTATCCTTGTCTACTTCTAGTTACAAGCAGCTTCTTACTGGTCTCTATCTCAGGTTCTTAAATTAGATGAAGATGCACTAGATGAACTCCTAAGTAAATCAAAGACATCAAAGGTAGATACCTCTGTATTTCTTTTTCTGCTCAAATGTATGACTGTAGTAAGTACACTAGGTTGTTCTCTTCTCTTTTTTTTCTTATCTTTATTTAAAAGTTTGGTTAAGTAGATCTTAGTTGGATCTTTCAGGTATTTCTCTCTTATTCTTCTGTCATTTCTGCAATAAATGCAAAAAGCTCTCTATCACGTTCATCACTAAGTGCGCAAAGTCTAGCCGTTCTTCTTGCAAGAAATGCAGCGAGGAAATTCCTACGAAGTCGCTGAGATAAGGATCAGTCGGTAAAGAATGAGGAATGATGTGACAAGATGGTATCATTCAGCTTACTTTCCCACTGATTCACAACCTATCATTTATGCAGATGAGATTTATGGATTTTCATCACTTGAAGTTTGTGTTGCTCAAAGTTATGGTTGTTTTTTAAGTTCATTTCTAAGTTTTTGTGCATTTTTTCTTTTCAAAGTTTCACATGTTAGCTTTTGGTTTCAGATTGTAGACCAAGAAGCACTGTCAAAGGTAATGGATGGATTTGATCAATTTCCTAAAGAGGTGAGGGCTCAAGCTATAATGTTGATATCTTATAGTTTTGCATCATCTTATTAACTTAATTATTTGGTTTTAGCGGGACATGTTAGAATTTGAGCCAATTGATTTAGTTATTATACTGTAAACTTTATGAGTTTTCATCCCACTAAACCAATTTAGAGTGAACATGTTGTGGTTGAAGGGAGCGATGTCCAAAGATCCATAGAATTTAAAGTGAATAATTGTGTCTCCAAGTGTTAGTTCTGTAACTTCCTTGATGTCGCGAATCTACTTGAGATTACATGCCTCTTTTCAGTACGAGTCATTACCACTTGTAGCCATTTCACTGACATTTTCTCTGGTCTTTTACATTTTCAGTTTGCAATGGTGTTTATCAATAATGAAATTATAATTTGGAGTCTAAAAACCTGTGTTTTCGTGTATGTGCAGGTTCAGGTTGCCATACATATTTCTGTTTAGATTTCATTCCCGTCTTTGTAAACTATCTGGCCTTAATACTCTTTATATATGATACTCAATATGCATTTGTCTGTTGTTATATATACTGTATACCTATACACTGGTGAGGAAAAAACTGTTAGTACTCTAGTACATATATGTATCATGCACCTAATTCTTAAGTCGCCACTCTTTGGTTTCTATTACCCTGCGTATATTCAAGGTGTAGTGGAGTATTGTTCGATGTATGTTATTTTTCATATATCTATCAAGCATGCAAATTAAAAGTCATGAACTTTGTCTAATATGGTTTTTAACCTTAAAAATCAAAGATGCTACAAACAGTTAGAGCTAAGTTGGAACACATTATTTCTCAATTGGCTGTGTAAATTGCTAAGAAAAGTGTAGCCATAGAAGACCTGGTATCTAAGTTTGCAGATGAGCATTTCTGGTTCAGCTCTCCATATCGTCTTCTTTTTTATTAATTTCATCAATTGACGGTTTGGAAATTAACACCATTTACATGCTTAGTGTTTATAGTTCATGAGCATGTTTATATTTAATGCTTTTCTGGATTCAAATTAACTATATGGGAGAGTTGTTGTTTGTGTACGTAGTTTGCATGTTTTGAATCTTGTTCTTAAGAATAACTGCAAAATTTCAACGATTATGAAAGAACTGGAAAAAAGAATCTAGGTAATTACAGGGGTAATTGGTACAGGAAACTGAACTTTGACTAGGTCAACAAAGTCTGACCTACATATTTTTTTCTGCAAATTTTAGTACCAGAAAAAGGAATACCTGTCCGGGAAAATTAATGTGTTTATAAGAAAATTCGTAACGGCTCGCAGCTGTTACGAATCAAAAAAATTTCAACGGCTTACAGCTTTTGCAACCAAGTCGTTGCGACTTGATTTCGCAGCGGATGATTTCTGTTGCTAAATCCGAAATTTGGTATTGTGGAAACTGGTTTCTTCTGGTGTTATATTAGGTTTAGTTTGGTTTCACCAATGTTTAAACTAGGATGACATTCCCCATCATGTGTGTGTTTCATTGTGTAGATTCATATATGGCTTCGACCATGTTGTTGATATGGAATTCTACGATAACTCATATTATTATGGTGTTATAACTGGTGTTATTGTTATAGTGCTTGACTTGATTCTTACATTAAGCAAGTTTCAACTATGTATGCTTCTTTTACATCGACTTTTTCAAAAAAAATTATGAGTGAGCCAAGAGAAGATGCAATAGTTTGTATGGAACGGAGGAAACAATAAAAATTACTGGTATGGAGTGCTCATATGAATGGTGGTGATATATAGTTATGAAATTCTAGCGTAGCTCGAGTTCGATTAGAAGTTTGTGTTGTTGTTGGACGTGATTGTGGAAATAGGTGGATTGATGATGACACCATTTAGACTTGACCGTAAAATGAAGTGGTAATTATGGATAGAAGCTTTGAGTAGCTGTATGAGTTTATAATTATATATACAATAGTAATACTTATTTATTTAATTTTTTGTTTACTTTTTTTTCTTTGTATATACCACTTTTTTCGTCTTGCATGTTCCTGGGATATATATGATTATATGGCACAGGAAAATTATGAACACTTGTTTCAATTATTAATGATATTACGAGAAAAATAATTTGTTATATTGGGTTAGCTACATTAAATAATCATGTGGGTCCAAATTCTAGTTGATCCCGGAAACGCTTTAAAAGAAAAAGAAAAAAAGGGATATTTCAAATAATTGCCTCTAAAATCGGGCATATAAAAGGTGAAATTTCGAGCAGAATATCCAAATTTGGATATTTGGATAGTATTTTTGAATCCTTAGATATTTGAACAATATTTATTTCGTATGTCTCTTTCGTCCAGGAATTCAATAATAAAGGTGAATCAACAATTTAGGGTTGGCAACTTGACAATTTTTAAAAGAGGGCACGGCTGAAACTGCCCAAAATATGTGAGAACAGTGAGCCGTAATTCTGACCAATAATCACGGTTTAGGGGGGTATTTATTATATTTTCTGACACGGGGATGACAATTTAATTAACTGAATTTTTAAATGGGGCGCATTTGAATTTCCCTTAGTAGATTGAATAACAATTTGAAAGAAGTCGGATGACAAATCCACATAGTAAGACACTCTGTTAGAAAAAAGAATGCTTCTCTAGCTGTTATACATGATGAGGTATTAGACAAGAAAATCACTTAATTTGGTATTTGTTGGTGGACGTATAAGCTTGTTGGATATTTGGATGGTTACGTGAGCTTAATATGCAAAATATACAAAGATTTCAGAGACTTTGAACCGAAAACGTGTCGTTCAAAAATTAGAACAAATATATATGAATGGAGGACCACCACCACCACCACCAAACATGCATTAGACAAGGATAGATATAGGATTGACTACTGAGAAGATTATAGATATTGAAAGATAGGGACTGGATTGGTTATTTTTAACCACTGGCAGTTTTCGGTTTGTCAAATGAATCACACCACGATTGAATAACCTAACAACTTTTTATTCTATATTTCTGAACCAGGAACCTAATAATTTTGAAGACTCCGTTACATGTATATACTTAAGACATTAGCCCAAAGTCTTATACGATAAGGATTCGGACATCAATATCAGTCCCAAAGCGTTTTTGGACTAATGTAGCTAGCTAGGGGTTTTTGATGCGGTCCTTGAGCGCTGATAGCAATGAACAGAACAGCTACTAAGTGGCATCGGTTCAGTAGTGGGTTGAGTAACCAAAAATACGGTTTAGTCCAAAAACGCGTCAAGAAGTAAGGATTAGTCCATCCCGAGTTAACTAGGTACAGTTTAGTCAAAAAGTAATTTAAAATATGAAAAATATACATATAACCTTCCTGATTTACAATTTAGTCCAAATATTTATAGTTTAGTCCAAAATGACTCATGATGATGTCAACAATTTTAAATAATATAAAAATAATTAAAAAACGATTTATCTTTTGAACCGTTTGTCCAAAATACATAAATTTTATATATTCGGAAAGCTCTTTCCGAGAGCTACAAAACGAGTATCCATATGACCATATAATTCTTTTTTTTTTAAAATATTAGTTTACACTGGTGTACAAACATGTACACATCTACATAGCAAGCATGCTATTCAAATCAAAAAACCAAAAAATTGTCCATCTGCAAAAACTGTTCGTTGTTCTTCTCCACTTTCTTAACCTCCCTCGGAAAATACCTAAACACATAACAAGCATGCTATTCAAGTTGAAAAATCCATAAACTCGCCCATCTAATCATCTCATGATATCAAAAAAGTACAACTTAAGATTTCATCAAGAATTAGTTTTTTATATTTTGGAGAGAGCACAATGTTGTACAATTATGTACACACCTAAAAAAATCTAACATCCATACCCAAAAAACAGTCCGTTTACCACAAAACATGCATCTATTATTGAATAGCACAATGGTGTACAACCATGTACACACCTATAAAAATCCCAATTACATACCTGCTAATCTGATGTCCACTCCAATACCCTGGGAGAGTATAATTTTGAAGCATGATCTGTAAGTAGATTAATAAGAAAAGATTTAGGCTTCAGTGTGTGTAACATTCAGATCACTGATAAAATCTCACTGAAATCCACTAAGATATAAAATCTATCATCATTAGCCTGTTAATCACTTGTGCATTTGACATAAAATCAAATCAAACCAGAACATGACTTTTACAGATACTTAAATGGATAAGAAACTTTTAATACTACTCCCCGAAACAATAAGGAAATGTGACAGTTATTTTGATACAAATAAGTTATTGAAGAACTAAGAAAACCTGCAACGCTAAATGACAAAAATTTAGCATGAGCATTGGGTCTTTTTTCATCATCGTGTATTTCAGAAAATCCCGGGTGCAACATGCAGATAATTCAAAAAAAAATAAAAAATGAACAAATAGATGTAGAGGGTGAGCACTCAACAACTATGTTAATACCGAGTCCCTATATTATTGATAATCGGACACAAACATATTTTTTCACGGGAATTACATAGGTGCACCAATATATGTACCCTGCGAAACATGCATAAAATCGATCATTCATAACCACACACACATCTATTTTTTAATGGGAATTACACGGGTGTACCAATATGTACACCCCTAAAAAACATGCATAAAATCGTCTACCTAGGCACCAATGATATCCATATTGGATAAACATAATATGGAAATTCAGATGGATTTGAATCATCAGCCTACGCAAACCTTGTTATAGGCTTGGTCACTCTACCATTTTGAGCTTAGGAATCCCTAAATTTAATACGTAAAACTAAAACTGATTGACGCCAAAGACATGTCAGTAATAATACAGTTTTGAACCATCAATAACACGTGTACAACTATGTAAACACAATCAACCGATGTGCATCAATGTAGACATTAACAATAAACATGTGTATAATTATGTACATATTAGGAACCGTTATGAAATTACCGTAGTCATACTGACTTCCTTATGCACAAGGTCCTTCAGTAAATTATGAACTCCAAATCATAAAAAATAGAGAATTTGTAAGTAAGAGTTCAATCGTTTGACAGGGAATATAGAAAATGAGTTAAAGTAATGCAAGCCACATCAACTGCTGCCACTGCGGGAAATCTACTAGTAATTAACGAAAGTTCAATGAGACAGTGGTATCCTAGTTCAGAAGCGATAAGATGTGGTTGGTACGATCAACTTCAGTAATTTGCTTCAAAAAGAATCCACATGTGGTACGATTATGTGCACATTAATGATCAGCAAGTGTACGATTAATACACTTTAAAAATCAATATGTGTACAATTATGTACACATTAATAATCAACAATTCAATAACATCATGCCACAATTGCACTTACCAGTTGTTAGTGCAGCAAATGGGGAACATTTTCTATGAGCAATCTTATTATCGTGCGACCTAATTATACCAAAAAATTAAGAGTGGAATCAGCAAATTAACCAGATAGAAAAAAAATTAATATGGAACAAAAAGCTCATTCAAAAAAGAAATCGATAATCTGCATACTGTAAACGTCCAAGTTCCTTAACCCTGTCTTAACAATAACAATTCTTCAATGGTATTTCTTTCATTTACCTAACCATGCATTTTCCGATAAATAAACACTAAACAGAATTTGAAACTCTATAGTATGAGATTGTGCGCATTAACCATTAACAGGTGTACAACTAAATGCACATTGACAATCAACAGGTGTACAACTATGTACACTCCATAAATCAACATGTGTACGATTGTGTACACATGCGACTCTATTACAGGTAATTTGTTCCCAGATAATGGCTAATCCTTGACAGTTCACAATTCTCCATGTCTTTGGACCAGAACTAATAATAATTAAGCGTCAACACATGTGTATAATAATGTACATATTAATATTCACCGTGTATGCAACTAAGTTCACATATACAACACATGTAGGCAGTTTCTAGTTTGAGTAAAATAGGAAAGTGATAATGCTAAAGGTTCAGAAATATGACTTGCTTTCGTATAGTTATATACAACTTATCAACAAAAAAACATAACAAGCCAAGATGCCAAAAATAGGAGACTGGTGATAATTAAATTGAAACATAAAGATTTTTGGGTTTACAAACTGATAGACACATTTTTGTGTCCGATTTGTCTCGATTCTATATATTGTTAGGGCTCATTTTTGTACTTATTATGGTGTTTTATTTATTTGTATGTATTTTTTGCCAATAAACATTTTTGGAAAAAATTGGCTCGAAAAGTTGTCGGAAAGCACCCGGAGGACACTTGCTATTCGGACCCCCGGTTTGGATAAGGGGCACTCCCAGGACACCCCTACTCTGGATAGGGGGCACCCCCTTTCTTTATCATTTAAAAACCAGAAATGGCGGAAAATAATTTTTTTCGCGTGAAGATTATCTGAGTAGTTGGAAGCCGAGTTTTATGGGATAGGAAGGGGGACTTCGATATGCCAACTTTAAGGGAGGATCAATACGTGTTTATACACGTCAGAGTAGAGCTTCAGGTCGATAAAAATGGAAGATATCTTCTCGGAGAAGGTGTGGGCCCTGTTTCAGATAAACACGACTTAGATCGTGTTTTTGGAGCAAATTTGTTGGAGTTGGACGTGGAATATGATGGATATAATCCCGTTAGTCCAAAACAGGGAATATATGGCGGCCAGATTCGAAAAAGAAGGAGTTTCCGTCGAGTTTAGACAAAACAGAGTCTTGGAGAGATACACGGACTGTGTTGGTTTTATTTCAGGAAGTTATGTGTAAAAACAGGCAGGATATCTTCCTTGATATTTCAATATATCCTTAGAAGGGTTTGGAAGAATTCAGACTCTGTGATTGACGCGTAAAGAAGAAAGAAAATAGATAACTCCGAAACTTGTTGTGGAGATAAACCAAGATTTTGTGGGAGATTTAATCGAGCCGTGGCCTGTAAAAGGAGAGGGGATAAGTCATATAAGGGATACGAAGCCTTTTAGAGAAGTTTATAACACCACAGAGCTCCAGATATCGAGTTGCAGGAAAATACCTTATTCTGCTGCTGCTGCTAACGAGGAAGAACACGAAGAACATTGACGCACAAGTATCTGTCGCAGAAAACTATCGCTATTCAATAGCAGAACCCATCTATCGTTTATCAACAGTAATTGCATTAGGTCTTTAGATATTGTTTCCTCTTTGTAACAGAGATTCTGCAACACCTTTACACTGTTGCGAATCGGCTATGTTATCACTTTTTCACCTCCTTGTACACTTTTGAGCTATAAAAACATTTTTTGAGAACATGGTTAATATGAGGAGCTAAACCTCATTGTTGAGGCGCTAGAGGAAGCTATTTTTCCAACAAGAAGTGGTATATTCTCTTTTATCTATTTATTGCAATTTTATTATGATTATTTTCCTTGAACTAATATCGAATATGATTTTTATTTGAGTAATTGTGATCTATTTTGATGGGGTATGCTTATTTTAAGACTTTTGATGCTTCATACTTGGTATTTGCAATTATTGCTTTTGAAAATCTACTTATTGCAATAGTAAGAATCAAATTGAACGAGAAAATTGCATGAATACAAAGATTGGATTAAATCACCTTAAACTTGGAAAATAGTGGAATCTTAGCCTCAGTGTTCTTTTAATATTGATACCAATTTTGTCAGTGTTTGTTATAATTATTAGTGAGTTTTCTATTTATTTTTGAATTTAAGTCTAAAGTTATCCTTCACAAGTTCGAGAATCGAATCACTTTTTACCACTATCTACAAATCACATCACAAATACGGATTTTGAGAATATAAATATATATTGGGTTTCATTAAGTCATAGAAATCATGCTGATTATTTCATACACTGCATGTTTTTGTTCAACTAATCTTGTATCGGTCAACATGCATGGCCATCCCAACTAATCATACTCCCAAAAAACCTACTTCAGTTCTTAACCAACATAACCCATTCTTCGCTAAATGAGAACTGGTGAGAGATATTCATGCAAAAAATATAAATATTAAGATGGAGTGAACAGCCTAGCAAATCCTAGGTTGAGTTTTTTATGATCCTTATGTGAACTCCATTGACCAATGCAGGGTCACGTATCAATATTGGCTTTGTGACCATAGCATTAGAACGAGCAAAGATCATAACACCAAGAGGCCAAGTATGATCCTAAGAAATTATTGCGTTAGATGTCGTCATCAAACAGATCTTATAAAATAAAATATCCAATCCAAGAACCAACATGTGCCATCATTAACAATCAACAGGTCTACAATATGTAAACGTCAACGATCAGCAAGTGTACAACTGTGTACACATTAAAAATAAACATGTGTACAATTATTATGTACACATTAAAAATCAACATGTGTACAATTATGTACTAAAAAATCAGCATGTGTACAAAAACAGAGACTTAATCCTAATAAGTATGTACTGGCATGAGAGGATGATCCCTAACAATTTATTCACTGCAAGTTCTAATAGTTTGTTAACACATAATTGAATTAATGTAATAATATTTATATGTGGAGCATAAAACAGAAAAATATAGTTAAATAGTCGGATTGAGACACAGAACATTCAAAGGTGAGAAGAACCGAACCATATAAATCAAAGATTTTTTCTAGTTAGAAAAGGTACCTTCAAAGCAAACTCATGCGGTCTTGTTAAATGCCAGAACCAAAGGCAATATGGTCTTGTAGAGTATGTTATAGGCAAAGAATATTACTCATGAATGAACTTGGCTTGATGGACGAGGTAATAATCGATCCTGAAGCATACCAAGTGAATATCTCAATCTGACCAGGAGTATCCACGAGTACATAATCGAGCTGATCAGCATGCTTCTCAATCACTGATACAACCTGCAGAGGAAGACAAACCCACAACACTATAAAGAAGCCAAAAACATTGTACATTACAACAAAAATACTACAGTAAAGACCCCATCATATCCAATTTTCATCTTAACATTGTATAATACCTGTCCATATTAGTGCTTTCCCTAATTTTTGGTTTGTATTATAAAATATAGTTCTGCAAGTGTACAACTATTTACACCTAAATAATTAACATGTGGACAACTATGTACACCTTAATAACATAACATGTGTATACAAAAATTTACACATTAATGCTTTCCCTAGTTTCTTCGACTTCAAAATAAATAACATGTGTACAGCTGTGTACACCTAAATAAGAATAAAATATATAAAAGAAAAATAAAAAAAATGAATAGTACTGACAACCCTTTTCTATCCTGTTGGTGGATTATCTATCTGTGCTTTTTAATCTTTATTAAATGATGAAACTATTTTGTTATTCTTAGCAGTTAAAAGAAGTAACATTCAAAGTGGCGATGGGTAGTGGGCACATGTGATAAAATAGTTGAATTGTTAAACTTTAAATTTTTGAGGAGCTTATTATTTCATTTCAATAAAATCAAACAAAAAGCCTAAAGTAACGAATACAAATCAAACAGATCATGCATTATTCACTAAGTGTTCTCTTTCACACTTCACATCTTACATACCTTACTCATATGCGATCCAAGAAATTTCCATTTAGAAATCATTGTCTCTAATAAGATTGTCAATACTATCTCAACAACCTTACGTTATAGGGTGTTTTTCACAAGCTGCCAAACGTAAACGGACACACGGGTTTTTAAATTAGAAGACTAATACATTGAGCGAATGGAGAGGCATGGTTGAGTGAAAAAATAATAAAGGAACAACAAACGACACAAGCTAAAGTTACAATTCTTACACTATCAAGGATTACAATGTGCCCATAATAAAAAGTCTAGTGTCAATGAAAACATGACATCTATGATAATTTGAATCATAGACAGTAGAAAAAAGTTAGTGCCATGCAAATTTTGAAGCTTGGTAATGAATTATAATATATTATTTTATCATCCATTTTGTTGAGAAAAGTATCAAACATGTCATGGGTCCGACAACAACAACATTTTCAGTCACAATTAACTGGAGAAATAAACAATTTCCTGTTGAGTGCTAGTACTCGGACCTCCCTTGGTAAACCAAAATGAAACCGCACATGTAATACCAATAAAATCAACAGCGCAACGTCGAAATCTGATAAGACCACGTCTTATCGGTCATGTCAACGTTGTTGACCCGATACGGTACTTGAGCATATGTGGCCTTGTTGGTCCATTATATGGGTCAAGCCTATCCAAGTTATGGAAACCATCTTGGCTAGCCATGCAAAGCGGGACAACAACAAGCTTTATAGTTTACTATTTAGTTATTTAATTTATTTAGAATTTTTATTATGAAAAATAGTTATTTTATTAGAATTAGGATTTATATTAAAAGTAATCTTTTTAGGGTTTGTTTTCTTATTTCCCAAGTAATGTAGCCTATAAATAGGTTTTTTCCATTCATTTATAATTAACAAGAAAAATATTAAAAAAAGTGTTATTGTTTGGTTGATTGATTCTTATAATCATGAACCTTTGAGCTTGTTTCTGATGGCCGTGAATAAGAAACAAACCGTTTCTTATCATTGGTCTCAGACAAGTTCTTTCATATCCAGCTTTGGTGACTATCAATATTTCCATTATCGTCAACCATCATCGCTTCAATCCATCTTCATTCATCTGTCTACCTTACCCATTACCACCACCGTCTTTCTCTCTACCCATCCACAAAAAAAAAAGAAAAAAAAAAAGAAAAAAAACGGACGGAAAAAGGAAGGAAAAGAAAAAGGTTTGAGAAAAACGAAGGAAAAATTTGCAATCAAGTTCAACGTGTTCTAGTTTCGCCAATCAGTTGTTGCAATATACTCGCATCGAGGAGATCAAACACGTGAAAGGTCAGCGGCTTTATTTGTGCTTGATTCGTAGTAAGGTAAAGGCTTTGTTAGTTGTTTAATTAGTAACTTTCGTACCAGGTCAGGCTTTCATCTACCACTTACCACTGTAGTCTGCATATCTGATTGTACGAGCCCTAGCTTCACCGTTTCATTCTCGAATTTCGGGTTGAGCTATATCTTCTGGGTTGAATTCTCCACTTAATCCTTTCAAACCCTAGTTATTTTATTTGCATACATTTGTCGTCTTTGCAAATCAATACCTAAAATCTAGGTTCCTAAGGCTACGTGTGTCGTCATCTGTAGCCAGCAGTGGTAACAATAAAACTACGAAAAAACATCAGCTTCTTCGTAAGCATACTCTGAATGCAGTTTGGCAAATGTTCATAAGCAATTAGGTAGAGTTGGGTTAGGAAGTAATGCAATTAGGAAAACATTTACCTAATTGCATTCAGAATATGCTTATGAAGAAGCTGATATTTATGTAATGTAATTAGGCAAACGTTTATGAAGAAGCTGATGTTTATGTAATGCAATTAGGCAAACGTTCGGTTACTACGAAATTTATTGTTACCACTGCTGGACTTATATATGCATATGTGCAATTAGGCAAACGTTCGGATACTACGAAATTTATTTCTTGGCGAATTAGGTAGAGTTCGATTACGAAGTTTCAAAGGTAGAGTTCGGTTACAAAGAAAACTTAACATTTTTGCGAACGAACCGAACTTTTGGATTTCTCATTATTTTCGTAAACTAAAGTTCGGTGATATCCTTATTTTGCGAAGGAACCGAACTTATGGACTTGTGTTGTTCTAATACAAGGAGTTCGATTAAATATATTTTTTGCGAATCAACCGAACTCTGAGTTCGGTTAAGAAAAAAATAATTCGTGATAACCGGACTTTTTGCGACGAAACCGAACGTTTTGCGACGTAACCGAATTTTTCTCTGAAAAAAATCCATTAAACCTCTCTACAACTTCCATTTTCAACTCATTTTGATGATTACTTCTCATTTATTCAACCAAAAATGAATGACAAGTAATGGGTTTGTAAGAATATCTTTGTTAATGTTTTAAATTAAGCTATATATATAGAGGTGGTGGTGGTTGGTGGTGGTGGTAATCAGAGGTGGTGGTGGTAATCGGTGGTTGTCGGTGGTGATAATCGGAGGTGGTGGTGGTGGTAATCGGCGGTGGTGGGCAGTGGTGGTGGGAGGAGGTGGTGGTTATATATATATAGGTGGTTATTAGGTTGGTTTTAAATTAAATTAGGTTAAGGATAGTTAGTCATTTCAACACTTTAGGACACCCCTTATAACTATAGGGAGGGTGGCCTAATAAAACCATGGCCCCCTCAAAAAAAACCATGGCCCCTAAAAAATCATTCTAACAATTTGTCTAAGCCTGTCTAGCCCAACTACCAGTTGTAAGCCCGTTTATCCCAACCATCAAGCCCACACCAAACCGACGGTTTCATCCAATTTCTATGTCAGTATGTTCTGTTGGTACAACAAATATCGCAACAAAAACTCCTCTCCGATTCTACCAATTTTTGATGGCGCGGGTGCAGTAAAATGGTTATTTGAAGTGGAACTTATTTGAGTCTAATGATATTGCACCACATGGGAAAACCGTAATAGCCGTTGTACATCTTGAAGGGGATGTGTGAACGCATAAATCACGAAGCCATCCACGTGTTCACAAACAATATTCGCATACAGTCTAATTCTAGAATTGTACGCTGTATGTGTAAAGGGGATGATTATATCAATTCATCGACTCGAAGCCTTCGAGCTTGTCATTGTCTAGTCGAATATTATCATAAATAATGTTCGTATAAAGGAATAAACAGAGAATCAAGTACAAATGTAAAGCACATGTAGATCAACGCTGAATGTAAGGTGTTGAAATGTAAATAAGACAAAGATTTACGTGGTTCGGCACTAAGGCCTACATCCACGGGGCTGGTGTTTCACTATGTATTGAATGATTACCAAGATAGTCGAATAACTTTAGAGTATACATAGGTATGCGGAAGTAGGGGGATTACTTACTCTTCTTATTTCTCTCTCCTATATTCTCCTATAATTGCTCTGGATTGATCGACCCCCTTTTGTCTTGGTGGAGACGGGTATTTATAGGGTTGAAACGTGGGTCATACTTCTGAGAAGCCGTTGCAACCTTATCTTCTTGTGCTTTGTGTCCATCACGCAGAGGTCTTCGTCCTTTACAATGCCCCCTGCGTTCCATGCTTGATCACGAAGGGTTGTCCTCGTTCGTCCTATGGGTTGATTGACACGTACACTGCTCAGAGTGTTTAATGCGGGTAGTTGAGACGTTTGCTCGTGTCAGACAAGTGTCTTCTGTCCCTGTCACATCCGTGTCAGTCAGATCTTTCCTCGCCGTTGATCTTGGCTCTTTCTGGGGATAAGAGAAAGTAGATCTTTGGGGGCTATTTGGTGCTCCGCAGTAACATCATACTTCGGTACACCTTAATTTTCTACCATCGGATTATCTGGACGAAGATCTGATGCTGATGGGACATGCTTCTTGGTTGTAAGCGTGTCTCATCATGTTTTGATGGCTTGGTTCGCATGCCTTCCACGTGTTTCTTCATAAACACGTGGCTGATGGTTAAATATGTACACACAATTTGCCCATTTTCTTCTGACTTAGGTATTAGTGGGAGTTTAGAAGAAAAATAACGTTACATATTCCTCATATCTCTCCTAATAACTTCCCCTAAATATTCTGGCACGTTTCCCAACCCATGTAATAACTGCATTCTTAAAAGGAGGGGACGGTTACGGTTCTGCTCCCAAGCTTATTAATAAGAGAGAGAATGTGAAAATTTTCTAGAAATAACTTTCATTATCTCCCTGTCAGACTTCATATATTTTTTTCCAGAGATTTTTGTTCTTTCTCCTTGTTCTCTAGCCATTAAGTGCTCCTGTCTTTTCATTGATCACGCCCTGCTCCTGATTCTTTCTGATTCTTCTGCCCTTGCCTGTTTTTTTGGTGTTTGTCTTATTCTTTGTGGTGCTGTGAATTCCTTCTATATAGGTATGGGTTTTTTTTCACTTTTTCTGTTGTTTATTTGTCCATCTTCCGTTGTTTGTATCGAATTGTTTATCTTCTGCTGCTGTGACTTGTTTGTTTTGTGATGAAGAACACATATGTCGAAGCATATATGCTTTTCCCATGTTCTTCTTTACAAAGCGAATATGCCAGTATTTTGATTGATTGATTGTTCTCTGGCTTTAGAGTTTTTGGGAGAGACTAAGATAAACTGTCATTTTATGGGTTTTTTGATCTTTGGTGGCCCCCTCGTATTCACCTCTAAACTGTTTTTGTGTTTCCTCGTAGCTATGTCTGATCGTCTGCGGGTTCCTTACCAGACCCCGCCGTCTAGTCCGCCAAGATCCCCTCCGCATCAAGATTCTGACAGATATCCACTTGGGGAAGGTCCTTACAAGTCTTCGCAATCGGATCCTCGGGGTCATAGGGTTTCATCTTCCTCTGGTGCGAAGGTTTTGCCTACTAAGAAAGGGGATGTGCCGAAGGGTTCTTATGGGTCTAGGTATGCTGTTAACCATGCCCCTTATCGTCCTCGTGAAGATTCTAGGAGTGCGAAGGCTCCCCCTCGTGATGACTCTAGGAGTACGCGGGCTCCTCCTCCTCGTAAGGAAGCATTGGATGTTCCGCCCCTTCGTTCTATGGCTCCTCCTTCAGTGCCTCCGCAGAAATCTTTGCCGCCTCCTACCACGGTTTCTTTCAAAGGGAAGTACTCCAAGGGTACTATGTCGAGAGCTGATCCGTCTAAAAATCTTCCTTCTAAAAGGAAAGCTTCGGAATTGAGTCCTACTACTGACTCCGCAGACGAAGAAGAAACTATCCCCGTGATATGCTGCATTTCCGTTGGTAAGAAGAAGGTCACTTTCAAGCATATTGATCTTGAGATGTTCAAGGAAAAACATGAGCTTCAAGCTTTTGAGGTTCGCTTCTATGCCCCTGACGATGATATTACTTATGAGCTCCTTGCTAAGTATCATTTTGACGAGTTTCATCTGTTGACTACGGTTGGAGCCTTCGAGGCGGGTCTCATGTTGCCCCTATATAAGTCGGGTGACTCCTTTTATTATGACGTGTTGGCTAGTCGCGAAGGCTCTTCCACGAACACTCATAATCGTTCCGTGTCACAACTATCTGGGAATTATCTACGTTCACTGAAGGAATGTTACCTGCGAAGCAAGGGGGAGACTATGATGACCTGCTATGTTCCAAATCCTGCTGAGAGAGAGTGGTACACTCCTCAGAATTTTAACAGTTCCTTTGGGGATTATGTCAACAGTAGAAACCGTAAGCCGTGGAGTGTTAGTCTTCGTAATATTGCTGCTCCCCGTGGTGAAATTCGTCTTTTGAGTGAGGTGAGTGATGCCAAGCTGAAGTATGTTCCTGGTACCGAGGGATCTGCTAAATGGAAACTCTTTCCTGCTCTTGAAAGGATTAAGCGTGACCATGATTATGAATGGCATGCTACTGTTATTGAGGTAGTTGGTCCTTGGGCTTATGGTTGGATTCCTGGTCCGCGCGGCTGGCGTCCTTCTGAAAACAGCAAGCCTCGTGAAACTCCTCCTGCTCGTTATGGAGATTTCTGTCCTTGGCGTCCGAATTTCGCGGGCATGAATTTTCCTTACGCTCTTGATGTCGTTGATGGAGATGAGGAGGAGGGTTCTGGTGCTACCCATCCACCGAAGAGTGCTGCTGCTGCCAAGGTATAGTTTCTTCTTATACTCTCTATTCTATTTGCCCCTTTTTCCTTGCTTGAAATAATTTTCATTTTTGAAGTGAGGGAAAAAATGAGCCTTTGTGGGGATGTGTACTGGTTTGTAGGTGTCGAAGAAGAAAAAACTTGGACCCAAACACTCTTCTGTTGTGGTTACCGGTGAGGCTGAGGTTTATGAGGAGGTTACGAGTCCTATAAACGAAGGGTATGCTGAGGATGAAGAAATGTCCGATGGAGAAGAGCGTACCAACACTGCTCACCATGATGACGAAGGTGGTAATGGTGAAGAAGAAGTTGTCGCGAGTGGTGATGATGAAGAAGGAATTGCCGCGGGTGGTGATGGTGAGTCTGAGGGAAATATTACCATTGGTGGTACTGGCGGGGGTGGATCTGCCCCTGTTGGCGATAATATTGTTGGTGTGGGTACTTTTCCCGTTATTTCCCCTGAATTTTCTTTCGGTAGGATATATTCCGCGGGGGAATCCTTTGATGTGGATGTTGCCATGGGTCTTGCCGAAGACTTCTCATTGCTTTCCCCAAATGATGATTGGGATGTTCTTGGGGATATTGGTAAATAATATGCCACCGGTCAGCAGGCTGAAAACGACGGTGGTCATACTGAGGCTGGTGATGTCGAGACTTGCGCGAGTGAGGGGAGAACAGCCAAAGGGAAGTCTGCGGTTGAATCTCCTTCAGAGGATTTCCCTTACTCGCTAATGCCTGAAGGCGAAGATGCCATTTTGGCTTGGCTTAAGAAGAAAATCTGATGTTCGTCCCCAACCCTGCCCCAGTGGTCCCTGGTGAGAAGAATTCTGACGCTTATACTCGTCAGATGATGCAAGTGTCTTCTGAAGTCCGCGTTGCTGAGATGTGGGAGAAGAATCTGAGAGCTTCAGAAGCTAACCTAGTGGTTGACCCTCCCTCCTCTGTTGCTGATATGATGGCCATAGCTGATGGGTACCAATACGGTTTTCCCCAGCAGCGTGTCTTAGAGGTAAATCCTTGTACTGATTCCCTCATGATACGAACATTGTATTCTTCGCGATATCCGATCCCTTGGGTATAATAATGTTTGTGTTTGTGACATAGATGATGAGGAGCGAACATTGTAACCATGTTCTATACCAATTCTTTAAAGCAAAGTCTTTAAAGTTGGAGGCTAAGCTTCGTCATAGAGAAGAAGAACTATCTGCGGCGAGATGGAAATAAGTGAACTGAAGGGTCGCCTGAAGGAAAAGGAGCGGCTGGGTAATGCCGAGGAGAGTCTCCGTTCGGAACTTGCTATAGTCCGCAACGAATTGGAGCAAGCTCGCAGAAATGTATCGTCCCTCACAGGTTCGTTTTTTATTGTCTTTTACTCCTCGTGATTCCCTATTTGTACTTTGGTGTTCTGTCTCAGTCTCCCCACCCTATCTTCAGTGGGTGGAGTCCCCGAGCATATTCGGAAAGAAAGGGAACGACAGAAATCCCGCATTGCAGAGTTGGTGGGTAAGTTGAAAAGCGAAGCCGTAAAGTGGAATGCTCGTGCTGATGAGCACAACGCCTTAGCAGCTGAGTGGCGTGAAAAGCGAACACTGATGGTTGATATGCAAAATAAGTACAATCATGACCGTTGTCTGTTTAATGGTACGCTGCTATGGACGCGTGACAACCTGCGTGATGCTCGAGGACATGCTTCGGACTTAGAGGCTAGAGTGCGCTTTTTGGAAGGAGAGTTACAACAGGCTCGTTCTTTCTTAGGCCCCGGGGTTAGGGATAGTATGCTGCATCTTTCCGAGGAAAGAGATAATGCTAGGGCTGAGGTTGGTGCTCTTAGTAAAGCCCTAGCAGCGTCTCGAGCTGATGTTGCTCGCCAAGTGGAATCTGAAAGAGATCTTGAAGTGAATGTGTATCGACTCCATAAAAGGATGGGGAGATGAATGACGAAGTCAACCATCTTCGTCACTTGGATTCAATGAAGCAGGTAGACTTAGACGCGAGTCAATTTGCTCTTACGAACCTTCAAACGGATTATAAGAAACTATCCGACGAATATGACTTTCTTGATGAGGCTCGGGACGCAGTTGTTAATGAGTATGAAGAGGCTTCGGCTAATGTCGAAGGTATAACCTCGTTTTATCGAGTGTGATTCTGTTATTTCTTTTTTAACCCCTTGGTATTTCTTGTTTTCAGCACTCGAGGGACAGCTTCACGCAGCAAATGATGAGCTTAAAAAAACTCAATCTGCCTTAGTGCAGCAGGAAGGACAAGCCAACTATTTCAAAGGGTTGGCCGCGTCTCGTGAGGAAGCAGCGGAGATTGCCTCCAAAGAGGCGGAACGCCTATCTGCATTGCTGTCTCAGGCCAACCAGCGGACCGCTGTTATCACTTATAAAGCTCGATGTCAGTTGGCTGAAGAGACCAACAAAGTCCTAGATAAGATTGAACTTGATCTTAAAGTCGAACATGGTCTTGTCAAGAATTATCCGCGTCGTCCCCTTCCCGCGCCCTTGCCTGGTTCTTCTGGGCCTTCTTCAGGTGGTAGCGTACCTTCATCTCGCAGAGACAACCCTGTTGATGGAGCTGTATCGTCCAAGTAGATTTCTTTTATTAGTCATAGAAAGTTGATCCTTGTTGATTATATATTTCGGATCATTTTTTGATGTGTTTCCTGCTTTATCTTATTTGCTGAATCTTGTAATCAACTCTTTATGAAATGGATCATCCTTTTGGCATACCTGCGTTATCAATTCATCTTTATTTTAAGTATTGTGAAGTGTTAAACTAGAAATAACTTGCTTTGTAAAAAGTTGAGAGTGTTTGGGTGCGACACCGAAGGTAAATACCTTCGTGATCGTCTTGAGACCTGTCCCCCGCTGGCGAATCCTGGGCCAGAGGATTCCCAAACGGTGGGGGCCGAGGCAGCGTTCTAGGATATGGAATGCTTATTTGAAATATTTACATGCACCCATTCCGTCGACCCGCTGCCTTAAAATTGGTTGGGTATCTCTTTCTGCTGGGTGCCTTCCCCCTGGTCTTACACTCATAGACACTGATAGGGGAGCCCTGAGAGATTGTAGATTAACTACTTTCCCCAATATTGTTAATTTATTATGTAATGTACATGCGTTCACAGCGGGCCTTTTGACCATTTCGTTTGCTTGAAGATTTCCCAAAAAGTTTGTTTGATTGATAGGTTGAGGCCTGCTACTCCTCGTCCAGAGATAGAAACATGTAAAGCGGTTACGCTGCCTTCTTCTTCTGGTATTCTTCACGCAGATGCAAAGCTGCGTCCTATGGGTAGTACGGTTTGAGCCATTTAGCATTCCAAGGGTGCCGGAGGACCTCGCCTTTCAGATTGCGAAGATAGTAGGAACCGTTTCCCGCAATGTCGTGTATTATAAAAGGTCCTCCCCATGTAGGTGCTAACTTTCCCCATTTCTTCTCTCGTTGATACTGCGGGATTGTTCTTAGCACATACTGCCCTTCTACAAAATTTCGAAGCTTAACCTTTTTGTTGTACTCTCTCGCTAGTCTCCGTTGATAATTTTCCATCTTTTGCAATGTTTTCCCTCCTTCTTCCAGGTCGTCCAGTCTCTCTAACATCATGTCTGTTGTGAGATTTTTCTCCCATGCTTCGGTCTTTGTGGTTGGCATGAGGATCTCTGTTGGGATGACTGCTTCAGCTCCATAAGTGAGGAGAAATGGGGACTCCCCAGTGGCAGATCTTCGTGTTGTCCTGTATGCCCATAATACATTGTGTAGCTGTTCACACCATCGCCCCTTGTGTTCGTCTAATTGCTTTTTGAGGATAAGGGCGAGGGTCTTGTTAGTAGCTTCCGCTTGTCCGTTGCTTTGAGGGTATATGGGGGTGGACTTGTTTTTCCTTATTTTGAAAGTGTCGAAGAGCATGTCTATGTTTTTCCCCTGTAATTGTTTACCATTATCGGACACGATTTCCGCTGGTATGCCGAACCTGCAAATAATGTTTTGGAATATGAAAGTAAACACGTCCACGTCTCTGATCCTGGCTAAGGCTTTGGCTTCCACCCATTTACTGAAGTAGTCCGTGGCTACTATCAAAAATCGTCTTTTCCCTGATCCTTCGATGAAAGGCCCAACGATATCTATGCCCCATTTTGCAAATGGCCACGGACTATCCACAGAATTCAACGTTGTTGCTGGTGCGTGTATCTTTTTGGCGAAACGCTGACATTCTTCACATCGTCGGGACATTCTTGCAGCATCTTGTATCATTGTGGGCCAGTAATATCCTTGCATTTTTGCTTTGTCGGCTAGTGATCTCATGCCGCTATGATTCCCTGCGTCACCATAATGGATGTCGTTTAGAATTCGATGCCCCTCTTTCCTGGATAAGCAACGTAGTAACGGTCCGAGGAAAGATTTCTTGTACAGGATCCCATCCCGAAGATCATATCTTCCTACTTTGGAGAGTATTTTCCTGGTTTGTTTGTGATCCGCGGGTAAGGTTCCATCCTTGAGAAACGCATGGATCATCATTCTCCAATCATCTTCGTTGTTGAAATCTTCGTCTTGATTTGCTCTTGACAGGATATCTTCTTCGTCAAAATCGTCACGGATGTCTTCTCCCACCTGATCTTCGATATTTTCTTCCACTGTATCTTGATTTGTAGCAAAGGAAAATTGTGATGCAATCGAAGGCTCGTATACCCTTGTTATTTTGATAGCTTCGATACTCTTGTCCTTCAGCATGGATGATATATATGCTAGGGCATCCGCGTGCCTGAGATCCCTTCTGCATAAGTGCCGGAACTTGATGTTCGGAATTTGTGATGCCAATGTTTGGACCAAGGCCATGTAAGCTGAGGGGTGTCGTCGTACACATTGTATTCGAGCCCTATTTGCCGTATGACAAGCTGCGAATCACTTGTCAGTCTTACATCAGTTACCCCCATCTCTATTATTAAGCGGAGGGCATGTACGACTGCCTCGTATTCGACGATGTTGTTAGTATGCTCTTTGAATTCTAACCTGAGTGCCTGTACGATCCTTTCTCCAGTTGGGGTGGTGATGACAATGCCTATTCCTGCCCCTTCCTTATTTTTGGAACCATCAACGAAGACTTCCCATTGTCTTTGACTCGCGGGTTCGAGGACATCAACTGGATCCTTGCTTTCCTCGTCGGCTTCTGGTATTCCCCTAATCTCTTCATCGTTGTCCAGGGGGAGGTCTGCTAAGAAATCCGCCAAAACTTGGGATTTTTGGGAATGTTGAATTTCATGAATGATGTTGAATTGGTCCAGGTGGGTGTTCCACTTGGCTATTCTACCTACTTTTCCCGCGCTTTTGAGGACTGCTTCCAGTGGTGCTTTGCATGGGACGCGGATGAAGTGAGTTAGGAAATAGGTTCTCAGCTTTTGAGTAGCCCATACCAATGCCAGGATGAGTTGTTCGATCTTCGTGTAATTCCTTTCCGCAGAATTGAGGGTCTTACTGACATAATAGATAGGTTGTTCTATCTTCGTATTGGTTTTGACCAACACTGCGCTAACTGCGTCTTCTGTCGCTGCTATGTACAATGCCAAAACCTCATCAGGATCAGGCTTCTGCAGGATTGGAATTGAAGCCAGGTGTTCCTTGATTCTTTGGAAGGCTTCTTCGCATTCTGCGGTCCATTCAAACTTACTCCCTTTTTTGAGAATATTGAAAAAATGTTTGCATTTGTCCGAGGATCGGGCAATAAATCTGCCCAAGGCTGCTAAGGACCCATTGAGCTTTTGCACTTCTTTTAAATTCTTCGGAGATGGCATTTCCACTATGGCCTGAATCTTCGCGGGGTCTACCTCAATACCCCTTTTTGTTACCAGATATCCGAGGAATTTCCCTGAGGTGACACCGAAGTGCATTTTTCTGGATTTACTTTCATGTGATGTTTCCTCATTGCTTCGAAAATATCTCTCAGGTCCTGGTGGTGATCTTTGCGCAGCCTACTTTTGACGAGCATGTCATCAACGTAGACTTCTAGGGTACTACCAATCCATGGCCTGAAGATAGCATCGACCATTCTTGGTACGTTGCCCCTGCGTTTCGAAGTCCAAAGGGCATTCTAGTGTAGCAATAAAGGCCATGCGGGGTGTAGAATGTTGTGTGTAGTTGATCTTCTTCTGCCAGGGCTACTTGGTTGTAACCAGAATATCCGTCCATGAATGACAGCTCTTCGTATCCTTCCACTGCTTCAACCAGTTGATCTATGCTCGGCAGGGGATAGCTGTCTTTGGACATGCCTTGTTGAGGTTAGTAAAGTCGATGCATATCCTAACCCCTCCATTTTCTTAGGAACGACGACCATGTTGGAGATCCATGTAGGGTATTTGACTTCCTTGATGAAGCCTGCTTCTAGTAGTTTCCGAAGTTCTTTTTCTACTGCCTTATGATACTCTGGTGCAACTTTTCTTATTTTCTGCCTGAAAGGTGGCGTGCCTGGTTTGATGCGCAGCTCGTGTTGGATTATTTTCGGATCAATCCCCGGCATGTCTCCTAACTTCCAGGCGAATACATCCGCGTATTCTTTAAGTAATTTGGTTAAGGAATCTTCTTTTTTTCGTCCATTATGGTCCCTACTTTGATCATCTTCGGGTTTTCTTCCGTTCCTATGTTGATTTCTTTTACGGGCTCCACTGGTGTGAACACCGGCTTCGGGTCCCCAAGGACTGGGACGTTCTTTAATTGCTATTTGGTATGTTTCTGTCCTTCGTTGGCTGCTGAAGTACTTGCCTCTGTGTTAAGGACATTATCATCCTTTGTCAAGCCCTTCCTGTGGTTTCCTTGAGGAACAGGTCTATGGCCTTTTCTTTCGCAGCTTCTTTATTTTTGATCCTTGGGTTTTTCGCTGCTCTTCCTGTTCGTTGTTGATACGATCCTGAGTGGTGGCACTCTTTTGCAGAGACCCGATCTCCCTTGATTTCCATCACTCCCTCGGGTGTAGGGAACCTGAGATATTGGTAGTAAGTTGCTGCCACTCCCTTGAGTTTATGTACCCACTTTCGTCCAATAATGGCGTTATAGGGGGATGGGGCGTCAACCACGCTGAATCGTGTTTCTACTTTCATGGGCCCGGCGTTCACCTGCAACACGATGTCTCCCAATGGCTTTGTGGGCGCTCCGTTGAACCCGTAGATGGTGTAATAAGAGGTCATAGCTGTTCATCATGGAGCTTCATCCGTTTGAAGGCGTCGTAGAATAGAACGTTCACTGAGCTTCCCCCGTCGATGAGGATCTTTTTGAGGTTACATCCGGCCACTGGTAGTGTGAGGACCAAGGGATCGTTATGGTCTTCCATATCTTCTTCGATATCTTCAGTATCGAAGATGATAGGTGCGTCCATCCACTCTTCGTGCTCGTCCACCTCTACGCCATCAATCTTATATAATTCGCAGTGGTCTTCGAATTGCGTAGCCTCTTTCCTATCTGCGCTGTAAGTGAGGGCCCTGCGGCTTCGGAACACGAGATGGTGTTGATTGTGCGGTTTCCCTCTGGAAGTTGGACTTGCTTGGTTCGTTTGGATCTGTCCTCGGTGACCTCCTTTCGTATGTATTGCTTGAGTTCGCCAGCATCAATCAATTTTTGGATCATTATTTTGAGGTTTTTGCATTTCTCGGTCTGGTGTCCATTGAAGCAATGATACTCACAGTAATCTTTAGACTTCTCGGTTCTTGGGGGCTGTTTTCCCTTAGACCACGGCCACTCCAAATTTTCCCTTCCTTTGATCTCTCGCAAGATCCGAGCGTAGCTAGCATTGAGCTTCGTGTAAACCTGATCTTCGAATTTTCGATCGTCTTTTCGTCGTTCATCTCTTCGTTCCTTCCTATCTTCGTGAGGTCGTTCCACTGAGCTATTTCTTTTGGCCCCGCTGGTTTGTTCTGCGGAATTGGTACGGTGAGACCTCTGCGTTTGTGCCCTCGGGTTCTCACGCTGGATTTCTTCAAGACGAGCTACTTCTCAATAATTATTCGAATCTCCTTCTGTCTTAGGTACGCTTCCGTGGATCTCAACAAATAGTGGACTCATTCGGTCTAATCCCCACTTGTAGCAGTTGATGCTTACTACGGGATCCACACTCCCTATGGCTTGGCAGATCTTGTGCCATCTGTTGGTGTATTCCCTCGTGTTCTCCTTGTAACCAATTGCCAGAGAAAAAAGTTTATCCATTCCGGTGTTGACAGCTTTGTTGTACATGTAGGTTCTCAAGAATTTCTCTGCGAGTTGATCGTAGGAGTTGATGGAATCAGGTGGCAGGTTGTCAAACCAAGACAAAGCCGATCCCTTCAGACTTGATGGGAAATACCTACAGAGGACGGCGTCGTTTTGACTCCATCGGGCTAAGATACGATTATAATACCGGATATGTGCCGCGGGATCACTGGATCCGTCATAGCATTCAAAAGTTGGGACAGGGCACTTTAACGGAATGGGGGTATTTGCCAGGCGATGAGTTAGGGGCGTGGAGTTAGCTTCTTTCATCACCTCTTCAAGCCTTCCTCCGCCTTGTCTGGCTTTTAACTGCCTGATCTCAGCCATCATCTCATCACGCAGCTCCTCCATTGCGCGGTAATATCCCACGTTCTCATGCTCAGTTGAGCGTTTCTTTCTTCGAACTTCACTGTCATAATAGTCTAAGTCTTCGGCGGCATATTCCGGATCGGATGCACTGCTTCCCCTGCGGCGTTTGCTAGGATGATTCTTCGGTCTCGATTAGGCTCTGGTGCTTTAGAATTTGCTTCGTCCAGTTGTTGGCTAGTCTTCGTGCTTTGGGCAATCCTATCTTTCAAGTCTTGGTTCTCCCTGGCCAGAAGAGCTACGGCATCTGCGTAGACCTGCTGGCTCTTTTTCAATTCTTCGAGCTCTACCATCAGTCGGTGGGACTGGTTTGATCCCTGATTGGGAGTTCCGGCTTGTACCCCTACGGCCATAGTTCCCCCTTCGTCTACTGTGTGTATTAAGGGTGGCGAGGATCAGCTTCAATTGTTGGTATCTCCAAGTTTGGTCCCCTCGGTTGAGCTTCCACCCGCGGTACTAAAACCACTGGTATGGTTTGATTCTGACCGTTGGTTGACGGCATTCCGAAGACTGGTGGATGTGCGGGCTGATGTGTCATAGATTCTGCCCCTTCTTTTGTTGATGGATTTGGTTTGAAACCAAAGTCTTGTTAGCTTCTGTAGCCTGGAGGGCCGCAACAGTTGCGTTGTTCTTTGTGGCTGCTGCTTTGAGAGCCGCGGCTGCAATGGAGTTAGTGTTCATAGGTGAGGTGATTTCCGCAGCATCCTGCCTCTGAGTAGCTGTTTTAGCTTTGTCTCCTTTCTGCTTGCTTCGGGTCATGACCGGGGTAATCCTCGGTGTCTCCTTTGATGAGGCTTTGGTTTTTCCTGCCTCTAGTATTTTCCATTTTTAATCTTTTTCTGCATAGGGGAATAAATAAAGAGAACCAAAGATATCCACGAGGATCGGGTTAGTGCCATTCGTATCCGCAAAATTATTGGAATAGAAGGAAATGAGCTGCCCAAGGGCCTTAATAAAAGAGAAAATAAAGACTCCATCGGTCTAGTTTTGCAATACAAATCCTCTAATAAACAATCATGGACCTTGTTTTCAGACTACTTTTGAAAAGAAAACTCTTGAAAAGGCAGATCCGTCGCGAGAACTCATGAATCTGGATTATTAAGTCTTAGTTTTAAAAGAAAAACGCCTCACGTGCAAATCTGTGATAGATAGCCGTGGATTTGTCTGCTTTGAAATGGTGTTTGTGAAAATGAAGACCATGAACCCAGAATAAAAAGGTTTTGAAAGCACGCTGAACCCAGAATAAAAAAGGTTTTGAAAGCACGCTGAACCCAGAATAAAAAAGGTTTTGAAAGCACGCTGAACCCAGAATAGGGCACAACCAATGCGCGTTTAAGGTGAAATCACAGGATAAGATAAATCTTTTACCGGGACAAAGTCCCTGTTTCTAGCGCCAGATTGTGAACACATAAATCACGAAGCCATCCACGTGTTCACAAACAATATTCGCATACATCTAATTCTAGAATTGTACGTGTATGTAAAGGGGATGATTATATCGATTCATCGACTCGAAGCCTTCGCTTGTCATTGTCTAGTCGAATATTATCATAAATAATGTTCGTATAAAGGAATAAACAGAGAATCAAGTACAAATGTAAAGCACATGTAGTTCAACGCTGAATGTAAGGTGCTGAAATGTAAATAAGACAAAGATTTACGTGGTTCGGCACTAAGGCCTACATCCACGGGGCTGGTGTTTCACTATGTATTGAAATGATTACAAAGTTAGTCGAATGACTTTAGAATATACATAGGTCTGCGGAAGTATGGGGATTACTTACTCTTCCTATTTCCCTCTCCTATATTCTCCTATAATTGCTCTGGATTGATCGACCCCCTTTTGTCTTGGTGGAGAGGGGTATTTATAGGGTTGAAACGTGGGTCCTACTTCTGAGAATCCGTTGCAACCTTATCTTCTTGTGCTTTGTGTCCATCACGCAGAGGTCTTCGTCCTTTACAATTACCCTTGCGTTCCATGCTTGATCACGAAGGGTTGTCCTCGTTCGTCCTATGGGTTTATTGACACGTACACTTCTCAGAGTGTTTAATGCGGGTAGTTGAGACGTTTGCTCGTGTCAGACAAGTGTCTTCTGCCCCTGTCACATCCGTGTCAGTCATATCTCTCCTCGCCGTTGATCTTGGCTCTTTCTAGGGATAAGAGAAAGTAGATCTTTGGGGGCTATTTGGTGCTCCGCAGTAACATCATTCTTCTGTACACCTTAATTTTCTACCATCGGATTATCTGGACGAAGATCTGATGCTGATGGGACATGCTTCTTGGTTGTAAGCGTGTCTCATCGTGTTTTGATGGCTTGGTTCGCATGCCTTCCACGTGTTTCTTCATAAACACGTGGCTGATGGTTAAATATGTACACACAGGATGCATTAAGATGGTACAAGTGGGAAACTCTTTATATGGGATCTTGGCATAATTTTTTGTGTGGTATATTGTCTAAGTTTGGAGAAATGACTTACGAGGAATATCAAGCGACTAAAGTAGCTAAATATGAGCAAATTGAAGCAGTTCATGATTGCAACTCTTTGTCAACACACATGTTTTTCGAGGTTATTAAAGATGTTTGTTCTACGGATATTACCGAAGTGACAAGCAATGAGTCGAAGACAGAAGCGAAACAAGTTGTAGGTGTGTCAAAATCGGACCTTGGGGGCAAGGTCTTATTTAAGGAGGGTGAAATGATAAGGTCATATGTGGAGCCAATATCGGTATATATAGTGGACTTTGAGGGAAAAGTCCCATTTAAGGAGGGTGGAATGATAAGACCACGTCTTATCGGCCATGTCAACGTTGTTGACCCGATAAGGCACTTGAGCATATGTGGTCTTGTTGGTCCATTATATGGGTCAAGCCTATCCAAGTTATGGAAACCACCTTGGCTAGCCATGCGAAGGGGGACAACAACAAGTTTTATAGTTTAGTATTTAGTTATTTAATTTATTTAGAATTTTTATTATGAAAAATAGGTATTTTATTAGAATTAGAATTTATATTAAAAGTAATCTTTTTAGGGTTTGTTTTCTTATTTCCCAAGTAATGTAGCCTATAAATAGGCCTTTTCCATTCATTGATAATTAACAAGAAAAATATTAAGAAAAGTGTTATTGTTTGGTTGATTGATTCTTGTAATCATGAACCTTTGAGCTTGTTTCTGCTGGTCGTGAATAAGAAACAAACTGTTTCTTATCAAAATCGCTATCTTCAATAGCCAGGATAGCTTCCCACAAAAGTGAAGAATATCACACGCTCCAATTTTAGCTTCTTCAAGAAAAGCAATAAATTTACTCCATCTGTTTTTTGAAAATCTGGAGGGCTTATTAACAATCTCTTCTTCTCCATTGATAACAGTCACTTTAGATTTCTGCAAATTACATTTTAAAATTGTACGGTTAGGAGATAAAAATTTATAAAATCTATAGAAAGTTTCTTGAATGGGATTCTAATGAAAACAAAATTCATAAAAATGGTTTATTATTTTTCAGTTGATTATCTCGTGAAATCAAGTACAAATCCATGGAACAATTTTCAGAACTCTTGATATCGTTCAAAAATAATTGATCAAATAAAAATTGATTCTCACACATAGAAGTTACAAAAATTGAGATCGGATTTTAACAAAGTAGATTTAAATAGAGATATGAGACAAAATTCACATATATTGGCTGAAAGATAAAATTAACAAATAATTGAAATTAGTTATGGAACTTACTTTTCTTAACAGATGCAATCAGATTTTCTTGTTATATCTTTCGGTTGGTTGTAATTAAACTCACTTTTGAGATTTACATATTCATCGAAATTAAACAACACGGAAAATCATAGATTTCCGTAAATGAAATAAAGAATGCTTGATGTAAGGAAATATTGAGGGATAAACGGAGTTGAATGAACTAAATCTGAGATTTCCATAGACATATGAAACCTAAAGAACGGAAGAAGAAATGAAGAAATCAACATAAAATGAGATCAAGATGCTATATGAATCACGAATCTCTGTCGAAGAACAGCGACATTAAATCTCCCCTGGATCTGTCTCTCTCAATAAAAGAAAAAAATTTAAGATGTGAAATGGAATACCGAAACATCAAAAAGGTAATCAAGGTAATATGAAAAAAACACGCATTTTCTAAATCGGCTGAAATTTGGACTAACTCGTACAAATTTGGTCTAAACTATACGCGTGAGTGTAAATTAGGATTAACGAGTACTAGGCCTCAGAGGCTAGAACTTGAGCGTCCAAAGCCCTATAATTCTGAGACTAAACGTCACTTTCTACAATTTTTATCCCAGGAGGTACTTATTGCTCGTTTCTAGATTTCTTTTGACCGGCACATCCTGCACGAAACAAGTCAGAGCATGAGATTTTGGAGTAATTAGTCTAGGACCATCCAGTCCCTGTGTGTCTGTCCGACTGACCCAGTGACCATAATGGTAAGTAGTAGCCAATGACTCGGTCCTTCACCAAAGCTGGATATCATCATTTTAATATGCTGCTATTTATGACCATTGCCTTTCACGTGCCCAACAGCACAGCAAATCAAGGTTGTGAAAAAAAACAAAAATATCCAGCAACTCTTTAACCACTTCATTTGGACAAGTAAGTACAGTAAGTACACTTAACCAATCATCTCTGTATACTCTTTGTTCATGAATCGTGCAACCGTACAGCTGTTTAACTGATTCAATTAAATTATCTTAGTTTGCATTAATCTATCTCGATTCCGCTCATATATACTAGTAAACAAGAATAAACTGTAAAGTAAACTCTCTGGTCTAGTATGGTCTGCTCTGGTCTGATCTAGTACTAGTAGATGCATATATCAATGCAAGCCGAAAGCTGTCCGTCTATACTATATGCATATAATCTCCAATCTCAACGTTAGCCTATTGCATATTTGATGACTTTTATCCTCTCAGTCAGACAAGATCATGGTAATGGGAATAAGCTTAAACGAGATCTTACTTAGTAACTGATGCATGCACATTGTTTAAAACTGGCCATGTGGTTGTACTTGGGAAATTCAATGTACGGAAATAAGGCTGAATGTGCAAGAACTAATTTTATTCATTTTAGCCAGGCATGTAAATCCAATGTCAGAAAAACTTGGAATTACAAGGCGCGTAAGTTTGATTTGATATTACCCATTGGCCAAAAGTCGAAATCAACAATACTTACTTCGTATATGAATGGTCTTCGTTATTGAATTCTTCCTCCAACTCTTATTTATTCATTCAAGGGATAATTTTCAATGAAAACCTTATTGCAAGGCATGCTTTAGAAAGAATACAAAATGGAAAATAGTATAATTTTCTAAAATTTCAAAGCTAGTTTGACTTAATTTATTTTCCTTGTTCTCATTTAAAGCACTAGCATTAGAATCCCGGTACTATATAAACAACCCCAGAAGGGTTAAGCCTCTGCACACATCATTCTCTCTCTCTCTCTCTCTCTCCCTCTGTCTCTCTAGCTAGTTTTTGTGTACACTAAGCATCTCAGCTTAAGCTTGTTAAAGATTTATTAATTAATAAACGCGGAAATGGCAGATGTGTTGAGTGAAGAACAGACTTTGGAGTTTCAAGAAGCTTTTTGCTTATTTGACAAAGATGGAGATGGTATGTGCAAATACATATGTGTGTGTTCTTCTGACGAGTCTTTTAACCAAATCTTAATTTTTGTTTCTTCTCATGTTTTTGTAAAGATGGGTTTTTGATAACTGATTAATGAACTGCAGGTTGCATTACAATCGAAGAGCTTGCGACGGTAATCCGATCAATGGATCAAAATCCAACAGAGGAAGAGCTGCAAGAAATGATGAGAGAAGTAGATGTTAACGGGAATGGAACCATTGAATTCGTAGAGTTCTTAAATATCATGGCAAGAAAAATGAAGGTCAGTCATGTTTTTCTTAACCTTACTCAACAGTACACTTAAAATTCCATTTCAGGAGATAAATATGATTAATACTTGATCAATTATAAATGACAGGAAGCTGATGCTGAGGATGAGCTGAAAGAAGCCTTCAAAGTATTTGATAAAGATCAAAATGGATATATTTCTGCTAATGAGGTTAGTCACGTTCAATGGCCGATAGCCGTTGTGGTACATCTAAATATTTTCCATTTGGCACGACGACTCTCTTAAATTTTTATGTTGATAATAATTTGTTCATCTTTATGTTTTCTATATGAATGCAGCTAAGGCATGTCATGATCAATCTTGGAGAAAAACTAACGGATGAAGAACTGGAACAAATGATTAAGGAAGCTGATTTGGATGGTGATGGTCAAGTCAATTATGATGAATTTGCAAGAATGATGATGGCCGTTTGATTAAACATTTGGTCAAACTATATATTAATGTCTGATTAAAGAAAATATTATATCACCATATTTTTGTTTGAACATTTCTTATTTTTGTATGAATTTTCTTCTTAGCTTCTTTCTATTTGATATTTAGTGAGCTGGTATCATTGACTTATCATAGTTGTTGGTTACTCAAAATCACTTTACCTATTTTTGAAACTTTATTTCAATACAAAGGACCAATATTTATTTCAACAGGCAGCGTGGTCTGAAATTTTGTTTGTTAGACCGAGTTACATTCACATTAAACTCTCACATGTACGATGTGATGCAACTATTTCTCTATTTAATCCGATAAAGATATGTTTTTATGATGTTACACCGTATCGTCTGAGACACACATACACCTGTGTTTCAAGTGATTCTAAACTGCCTTCTTTATTATCGTTTTTAATGCAAACGGACATCATTAAGGCTTTAAAGTGTTTACAAGCACGGTAATCTTCCCTAATCATATTTAGCTTTTCAGCTGGAATGTTATTGAGAAAAACAAAAGCAGAATGTCATTCATAAAAAGAAAAGCGAATTTATATTTTCTAGTAGATCTCCGTTATATAATCTATCATTATATTACAAGTCTTCTTCTCATATGTTAGAGCATTGCTTAGTTGAGTTCATGAGTACTGGTATAATGGTATGTCAAGTATGGAATTATCAAATTTAGATGCCAAAACCATATATATAACTTGTACTACTAGAGTCAATTTGGGAATATCCAATTACCCGGAAGGTTGAAGACATGAAGTAAAGTCTTACAAATATACTAACTCAAATCACTAGGTCTTTTTAGGGGGTCAAGTTTTTGATAGATCCTATGTTCAATAAAGACTTACACAAAGATATTTTACTTCAACAACGGTTAGTAGATGAAGATTGATTTTGTTCCTATGATTATCTCCCTCTTTATCCTAACTTAGGCGAATAAAATCTTGACTTTTATATGAGAGGCTTGACCATTAATGATTGGTCAAAGTGCCGAAGGAATAAGCCAATAAAATTGTGTCTTGCAGTACTCGACAAAGGTTTCGGAAACTGGTTTGAAAAACTAAAGGCCAAAGGGTTGGGTTTTGTTCCTATATGCGTAGGTTTCGAAAACTAAAACATAAAGGTATTTTCGTTCCTTTCGATGGAAGTTTCAAAAATTGAAACTTGGAGTATTTTCAATCTTATCTGTTAAGGTTTTGGAAACCACTTTTTTTTTCGAGACTCTATGGTGAGGTTTCAGACACTATTCTTGTTGGTTTCAGAAACTGTATTGTTGGACGCAACTGTTTTTAGTTTTCAGAAACATTATCTGAGTGATTCGAAAACTACGGCCAAAAAGTAACCAACAATTACTTTTGTCATGTTTCAATTATTTCCATGTGCATCCAAGGAAAATTTTTCTACACAATTTTTAAACCATGTTTGGCTATTTTAGATACATTAGAAAGGGATCCCTTCATTTCCACTTAAAGGTATATTTTATCTTGTTATTGCAAGAAAGGTATTGAAATCATGACTCATGACAATCGAATCGTATGTTGAATCGCGATTCGAAGATTCATGGTAAAATTATAAAACGGTTTATTTTAACTTGTATCAATGTTTGTAGATTTAAAGAAATGTAATGTTGGCCTTAAATATAGTGATAAATATATAAAATTTACAAACAGTCATTATTGTCATCAATTAACAACGTGGAAAAGCAGTTTGTTGCCTTTTCGAATAACCTTGAGGTCCCAAGGTCGGAATTTCCTTTAATACTTTTTCTGTAATAATAAAATTTCATTCAAAAATTCAAGGAATCAGGTTGACTTGGTCAAGAATCGGAAATTGATCGTTGACTAACACGAGTCAGTAGAAAAGCGAGTCAATCTCGCGATCCGACTCGATTTCTGATTTGCATATATGACTCGTACGAGTCCAAAAACAATGATTGCAAGTTTGTAATTTAGGTAAGTTAGTGTCAACTAACGAGGGCTATTTGATATCAAAGTAAAAACTTTTATCAAACTTGAAAGTATTAATGTTTAAGATTGAAATGTTGTAATACTTAGTCTAAGCATTCATGGGACAGCTATACCTGCCATATACCATAATTATTGGTAGTCTTATTTAGTGAAAATGCATCATATGCAATAAGTAGCTTTATATGGTGGTAAATATAGTGGAGATACTGTGTAGTAGTTGCATATAAGGTATGCCTGAAAGACTTCTGCGGGATCAAGAAGCATAGGGAATATCTCTACTTCAGGAAGAAGATAAACTTATATCTAGGTCGCATATCAACATTGTTCAGCCGAAACCTAGATCAATAGGAACTTTGTAGAAGTGACCGGTTCTTATTTATTTTAACGTCATTTTCATTTGATATAAGGTCACTTAAGAACTTTCAGAAAGTTGATCGAACATGAGGAAAAACTATCTTTGATTGTCTAATCATATCTAGTATCTGGAAATTCATTGGAAGGATTCTACAAGATATTTTTGGTACGGTTGCAGATTAGGAATCAAGGAGTCAACTCATTGAACATAGAAAACTTGTATTTACAAGTTTCATATTCTCGTGATTTACGTTGAGTTTTGATCGCAAATGTGGAGATGATGGGTAGATCGGGGGGGGGGGGGGGGGTGTAGAAAATGTTGAAAATCACTGTGTGATGAGCTTTGCAGTGTGGATTTGTTGAATTATAATATGAAGGTTATACTTGTTAATGGAAATCTGATTATGATCTTCCTTTTTTATAGATGAAGTCATCTATTTATAGTTGTCGTCAACACACTGGTCCCTCGTAAGAAGCGGGTAGTTATGAGGGATTTGAGAAATAAAGGCTGTGGAGGAAGTGGTGAACTTCTGTCCATCACGTCATGGAAGCTTCTAGAAGTGTACGACCAATAATCCCTCATTATTTTAACCATCTATTACCGTTTCCATGACTTGTTATCTTCTCATCATGGGTGTGTTTCCATACTGCAAGTTGTTGTAAACCTCCACACTGGTACCGCAATAAAAATCCTCCATGTGACTTATTTGATGTCTCAAGAAAAATAGTGAATTCATGGACTACTACTATTTTGGTTAAGTCAGGAAAATAACCTGCTAAATTAGTGAGACAAGTTGCTTAGTTCACTAAGTGGTTAAGTAGAGGGATCGATGCCAAGTATAGTGCAAATAACAAGTCTAGTAATGACTCGGATATTTAGTAAGTCAGTGTCGATAAATCTAGAGATAAATTGTATTATCACGGCTATAACTCAGATGATACCATGATTGTCTGAATAAGGTTATTCTCAATGATGAGATAAATGGACAAATGTTATATATTTGATGAATCTTATCTAAGAGATTCATCTGTAAAGAATTTGTGGCTCAGGGCGTCGAGGAGGTAGCTTTAACTCAAAACATGTGCATGAGCACTAGGTAAGGTAAAATAATATAATATAGCGTTGGCAATAGTCTAGAGCTATGAAAAATATTGGCACTAGAAATAGGCTAGCGCCGTATGCATTTGGTGTTGGCACTGGAAAAGGCAGTGCCAAAGGATTTTAATGTTGGCACTGGCAAGGGCCAACTCCATAGGCCTTAGTGTTGGCGCTGGAAAATGACATCACTGAAGCATTAGATGTTGGCGCTGGCAAAGGATAGCACCATGAGCATTGTGTTGAAAGTACCAAAGGTCGGGGTCATAAGGCATTGTGTTAGCACTTTCAAAGGCCAGCGTCATAAGGCATTGAGTTGGCACTGGCAAAGGCCAATACATTAAGGTAATGGTGTTGGGGAAACAAGCTCCAGCGATGTAAGGCGTTGGTGCCATGATGTACCAACACTAGAAATCCTATGTTTATATCAAACTTAGTTCAACTGTGCGAGCCAGGTATTTTATTCGGTTCATAGAATTCAGCTGAGAATACTATCATAGAATCAATCAATATTCTAATACTGAAGATTTATGTCGATCTCATGAGTACAACAGTAAATTGATGTTATTCAAATAATAATTTGAACAAGGTATGTACACAGGACGAAAAGGAATTCAACCATGGAAATTCCGCGAATTGAGATGCGAGTCTAACGTAGATATTATATATATAGAATGCTGAGAATTCAACTGGGTGAAACCCCAACATATACTCCCTTCGTCCGGATTTTGTTGATAAAGTAGGTTGTTTTTTTTAGCAAAAGTGTACCAGAAATTCCATATTTCCCCCAAAAATTTCTTGATTATCAAGAATAAATCAAAAATTAGGATGTGAAAACTAGTATAGTAAATAAAGAATTTGGGAGATTGATGGTCTATATGGAGATAATTCAATTCCTTAGGAATTTTGCAAAACCCTAACTTATCAATTTATTCTGTACAAAGGGATTATATATTTATGGATAGGACATAAGGATCAGTAAGAATCCTCATGGCCATTGATAGAGCTTTTAAGTGTAGGCTATGTGTTTCTGATACAGGTTCAGGGGCGAACTTACTAGTTTTTCCCTTTTCAAAAAACCACCATTAACAGTATCAGAGTATGTTAACATGTAAAATATCTAACAATACATGTTTTAGCAATCCAACATATAAATCTAATTTTTGTTAGAGCATTGCTCGATTGACCCCAATAGGCATTTGTATGTCAAGTCTAGTTTTCAATTTTTAATGCCAAATTTCACCACTTAAATTGATTACTAAAGTAAGCTTAGTTAGATTTAACTTAGGACTTAAATTTTTTGAGATGGAGCCATAGTTATTTTTGAATATTTGAAGACGAAGAACTGAAAAACAAATGAAGACATTTTTCTTCGAAGTGAGGTTAATAACCATTGAACGACTATTTTTTTTCTTTTTAATTTTCAGTCTTATTCATTGAAAAAAATGACATGTGAAGTTTGCCTACATGGCTTTAGTATAAGGTGACTTGATCATTATCAATGACAATGTTCCAACAGAATAATATATGTTAGTTGTATATAGGTGCGAAGTATAGTTTTCTATACCTTCAATGATTTCTGCATAACGCTAATGATGTACTTGTTACTACTTAGTATTGAACTTTAAATAGTTAGATGTCTCAATTTATTTTGGATTCATGCTTTAAATATATGTTTTTAGAAATTTCTAAACTTACTAAAAACATATTTCAACTCGAATTAAGTTTCGTATTCGTATGTGTATTCATAATCCATTCCAGAACCAATTTCGGATCATGTTCTCGATTCAATTCTGATTTGTATTAATTTTGAATTTTCTGTTTTGTCGTTCTTAATTAACAGATTTCTATGTTTGTGCAAGTTGAGTATGAAAGTTGGGATGCCATGAAATATTAAACACAAGTATATAATATTTATCTATTAGTGTTCATATTCATTTTTTTTTTGATACGCATGGATAGATGTTACTTCCATTTAAAGATATTTTCATCAGGATTACTTCATGTTGACATCTTGTTTGCATCTTGATTATCTCAAGTATGTAATTGTGGAAAGCTAGTGATAACATATTAAAGTTATGGTTGTCATTTGTTAATTTTGAAGATTAATATTTGGTATTGATTTTATTTTCTATACTTAGCATTTGTATTTGTGTGCTTTACTTTGCCAGAAGATTGCACATAACTAGTTCACTTTCTTAACAAAGTACATGGATTTGCAACTAGCTAAATGTGGTAGTAATCCTAGTGGGATATATATCTCAACTATTAATATGAAATACATTTTGGACATAATTTATGAACAACAATACATTTTTCTTAATTACAAATGAGAAATTTGTGTTAATCTAATCCACGAATATCAAGATAATAATGTTTTCGGAAATGATCATTTATGAATATCCTTTAATTCCGAGAATGGCATATTTTGTTACAAAACAAGCCTTGGTATTGACCCTATAAATAGTGGAATCTTGTATGCTTACAAACTTATCCCATAAGACACCAAGTTGTGCGAATTTATTTAGAGTGTCAGTAGTCGTGATTAAGTTCCAGGCGAAACTCGATGAATTTTTTTAAAACTTTTTAGGATTAAGAATCTCTTAAAATATCGCTAGTGGGAAACTCTATTATTATTTAGTTTTCTTTGATTATAGTTGTGACTAACATGAAAAATCTTCTAAATAAGTTCTGGTTTATTCTATGATCTTTCTCTTCTGAAATAAGGACAATCAAGTACTTTGAAAATTTGAATATAAAGATTCAAGTAATTTAGAATCTGTGGATAGATTTATTGATTTTCCAACGTTAATAGACTTTGTTCTGTGTGGCAGTGGATATAGGAATCCAGTTATTTTGTAGATGTTACATTAAAGATTTTGAGGATTGGACTTAGATACAAAGATATTGGTTTGATAATCTTCTTGACTTGATTGACTGGGACGTACCAAGGAGTTTACTCTGTGAACGGAGTATCCTTGTTGATCAACAAGTGGTTTTTCCTTAATAAACATAAACCTTGTCGTAACAAGTAGTTTACTTTTATGAATTTTAGTTACTTTATAATAATTACCTTGATTGAAATTATCAATAAGTTTTATATATGATAGTATCTTGTGGATTCAGGTATCTCAAATCTTAAACTGAAGAACATTGACTTGGAGTATTTATCACTTTCATCTTTGTGTAATTTGACTATGTTAGATTCTTTCATTAGTTTTTCGTTTACTGATTTGACATCCTAAAGGAAATCTTAGTCGTCCGTTTGGAGACTGGGTAGTGATAGTCATTATTGAAAACGCCGGGGGTACCAAAATACGCCACCAACTTTTTCTTAGGAAATCTATATGGACAAACTCAACACAACTCTGCGAGTAAAAACTCAATAAAGGAAAGTGCCTAAAGTTATATCTCTCTCTCTTGTTGTTAGAATGTTTACAGAATTGAATATGTGAAACTAACTACAATGAGAGTTATTGGACGGTACCAAAGACCAATGTCCAAGGATCAATCAAGTCTTATCCAAATAATAAGGTTGAACCTAGATACTATAATTGATCAACGCACAACCTGTGATATTTGAATTATAAAGATAAAAAATATAATGGGGAAAAGAAATAACACAGACACTAGAAGTTTTGTTAACGAGGAAACCGCAAAAGCAGAAAAACCCCGGGACCTAGTCCAGATTGAACACCAAACTGTATTAAGCCGCTATAGACACTATCATACTACCAATTAACTTCGGTATGGAATGTAGTTGAGCCCGAACCCAGTCTCACACTGATTCAGGTACAATCGCGCTCCATACGCCTCTTGAATCCCAGCAGGACTCTGCGCAATTTGTTACCTTAGACGGTCTTACACCAACTAAGAGTTGCTTCAACTCAATTGAAGAATTTAAACCAAATCTGCCTCCCATAGATTAAGCCTATTTATTGATTTCCTGATTTACGATCTAAATGGATGATCAGATCAAACGATAGATCCAGGTGATGGAAATCTATAGCACCATAGACAAAAGTCTGGTTATCCCTAAAATCCAGACTTCTACAACCCGGAGCGCAACCTACAATATTATTCACCTCACAAGTATAAAACTTGTGCAATCAACAAAGTATGAGACGACGAGACTTTGTTGATTACTATCTATCTTGATTGATGGAGCAAGGCTCTACAAACAATCAAGATCAAGATACTCAAGTTATCAAGATAAAAGATAACTAGACATGGCTTCACGAATCCCAATGAAGTATTTGTAGTCGCTAAACCCTAAAAGATTTTCTGGACAGGACGACTATAAATACAACTAGGACACACCAAAAAGTAGTGTCAGGATTCAAAGATCCCAGTTTCCAAGAGCTTATATAGACTTCAAAGCCTAAGTTGCTTTAGGTTTAAGCTAAGAAAGCTTTGGAACCAAGCAACAATATTCACCGTTATATGAAAACTTTTAATCTTATTCACATATGCAAGATATACACTATGGTTAGATAAACCGTAACCAAACCATGTATACAGACTATGTTCAATATGGTTAGCCGAAACTAGCCTATTTGAACTTAAAATCTTAATACTCATTTTCATGTTCACAAGACATTAATATTGAGTCACAATTATGTGATCAAATGAGTCTAGTGTTAATTAGAGAATTGATCAAATTTAAATTATTTCAAGGAAATAATTTAATCATAATTGACATAGTTTGTAATGTACATAGTACAAGTACTTGAATTGTTCGTGAATCGGTTGAGTCATGGTACTGTTGATGGTGGTTAGTTCAGGGCTAAATTTGTAAAACCTTGCATTTAATGCACCGTCATTCTGCAAAGAAACAGAACCATGTAAAGTGATGAGTGTCCAACCTCTTCACTGGTGCATTTATTAAGCAATTCAATATGTTCATATGAAATTTATCCAGAATGGTGCATGTAGCAACAATCCCAAATATTCTGTAAATTTCGGCACCCTGCCTATATTATTCTATTAATATAAGTTTCTTTGAATGCTTTTTGTGTTATGTTCCCCGACCGAGCCCTTAATATTGATATGGCATGACAATTTGTGTTCATTCGCAGCAGAGTAGCATGAATTTCCAAGTATCAAGGTTAAGGTCCTTGCATAAAAGTACTCAATCAGAAAGCATACTGCTCTCTGGCAATAAATTGAAAGAACTTTGTGTCAGCACATGGAATTCAATCAATTTTTTGATAATTCACAAGATTTAGATATTACCCTGACTAATTTCCAAAAATTAGGGTTTTTCGCCCTACGCAGTATATTAGACCATGCTGGTCGAAACTAAGCTTAGAAAAGCTAGGCAATCAATCCGCCATGGATTAGTAGGTGCAGAATCCTACCCAAAAATCAGAAAACAACGAGTAAAAGAGGATCCGCAGAAAATGGGAGCAGCAGCAAAGGGAGATGTGGCCGTGTCAAAGGCCAGCCGGCTCCACTTACCAACTGCCACGCCCTGTGCTGCTCAACCGGCCCTCCTCTTTCCTATCGACCAATCAGGTCGCCTTAAACCAGCCACACGCACATGAGTTGTGGCTGGGACCATACTTGTCGGCCCTATTTCCCATCGACCAATCAGGTCGCTTTAAATCTGCTATGCGTACTAGAAGTGTGTCCACGCCCATGCTTGGACGACCCATCTTTTAACGACCAATCAGGTGGCTCTAAACCTGCTACAGTTTTAAAAGAGGAAAAATTGCGCCAGATGGTCACAATGCCAAATTGGCTTTCCAAAACCGCGCCAATGGCATGCCAAAGGTTCATGCCATGCCGCGTCAATGCATTAAATATGCATGCCAAACGTGCCACTTTGCCCCAAAAGCATGCCGAACGTGTCAACATGCCATAAATAGCGCGGCCACGCGCTAACCCACCTCCTGTTCGTGGTCAATGTCATAACAGACTTCAATTAGAGTATCCTAATCAGAAACACGACCTTGCTTTAGTGGTGTGAGTCAAAACCCTAATTTCCAGTCGTGGCCCAAATTACGCCACTTCGGACCCACAACAAGCAACGAGCCATGTGGGACCCAGGAAACCCTAAGAATGGCGTCATACCATAGCCACTCATAGCAACCCTTTCTCATGTGGCCGTTTCCATATTATGGCCTCGTTATAGTTCCTTTGGCATGGCTATGGCATCATTTGCACAAAACGTCACCGTCCTGTGGCCAAATGCCACACGCGCTAATTAGGGTTTCGATATGCCAAACCCTAATTTATCTAAGACTGCTACGCCAACCAAGCCGATTAATGCTCCCTAAGGCATTAAGTTTGATATGGCAACTAGAGCCAATATTGCTGAGCCATATTTGGGTCTAACATCAATGTGCCAAAATCTAGCGGCCATGGCTACGGCAGGCGCTGATTGCATCATTGTGCCACTGGCATGCGCTAAATATTCCATTACGCCATTGTAATGTGCCAATGGCGCCACCGTGCCATTATCAGGCGCCAACAAAATTTGGTCATAATCAATGGCCACCCTTTCTCATGAGTCACAATCTCAGCCTTCCAAATTCGCCACAGAATTGACAATCCTGTGGAAAGTCTTAGGCGACCAATCAAGACAAGCCTAATAGCATCACATGCTATTCTCTTGCGGCAAGTCTCCTGACTTTGATTTGCCACACATAGCAATTTGCTACACGTTTTCCATGAAAACACTTGAGACATCAAACATGTCACAAACTGGGGGATACTCATCAGGGTATTGGTATGGCGGTTTACAGCGTGCGGCGTGCAACACGCCCATTATAATAAAGTGTCAGAAAGTAGGGCAGTTAGTGGCAGCCATAAGTAGTGGGTGTAAACTAACCTGTCTTCTTCATAATGGGAACGTGGTTTCTAGCATTTACACACGACCCCACTTCTCCATCACTCAATCGTTCCCACTTTCTACGAGATCAGGGTGCGTTCAATTTGACTTGTATAAATAGGTTTTCAACCAAATAACAAGTTTTAGTTAGAACAACAACACAGTATCCAGAAAATACGAAAGAACTGATAGCTTACATTCCGCAAGCCAGTTCCAAATTCTGATACAAGTCATAAAATAGCCACACCTTAAGAATAAACCATTCTGATTTCAATACCTTCTTTGCTTACCTCCCTAAGACCAACCCTTCTCATTCACTTTGTGACCGAAGCAAGACTGGAACGACCATTTCTTGTGTTTAGGCCAGGATTGTATATATTTATCTCTCAAATCTAAAGTACTCCCGTGCAGTGCATTTGTTTTAGGTTTAGATTTGTTTCTCATCCACACACCCAAATTTACCAAAACCAGTTGTTGATGGTGGCTTTTAGTTCAGGGCTAAAGTTGTAAATTTCCTGTATTTAATATGGTGTCACTCTACAAAGAGACAGAGCCATATAGTGATGAGTGTTCAACCTCTTCACTGGCGCATTTATTGAGCAATTCAATATATTCACATGAAATTTACCCATAATGGTGCATGTAGCAACAATCCCAGATGTTCTGTAAATTTCGGCACCCTGCCTATATTATTCATTAATATAAGACTCATTGTATATTTTTCTGTACTATGTTCCTCGGCTTAACCCTTAATATTAATATGACGTGACAATTAATGTTCACTCGCAGCAGAGTAGCATGAATTTCCTGAAGTATCAAGGTTAAGGTCTTTGCATAAAAGAACTCAACAGGAAAGCATACTGCTCTCCGGAAATAAATTTAAAGAACTCTATGCAGAGTTCAATAAATTTTATGATAACTCACGAAAATATCCTAACCCAATTAATTTGCAAAATTAGGGTTTTGTGCCCCGCGTAGTATATCAGACCTTGCTGGTGGAGACTAAACCTAGGAAAGCTAGGCAATTGATGCGCCATGGATTATTAGGTTCAAAATCCTACCCAAAATCAGCAAACAAGGAATAAAAAAGAGGATCCGCGGAAAAAAGGAGCAGCAACAAAGGGAGGTGTGGTCGTGCCATAAGCCAGCCGACGCCACATGCCAATGGCCACGTCCCATGCTGCTTGACCGGCCCTCTTCTTTCTCATCGACCAATCAGGTCGCCTTAAATCCGCCACACGCACACTAAAAGTATGGCCACTCCCATGCTTGGCCGGCCTCTTTTATATTAACCAATCAGGTTGCTCTAAACTTTCCACAGTGTTAAAAGAGGAAAATTGCGCCAGATGGTCACAAAGCCAATTGGCTTTCCAAAACCGAGCCAACATGCCAAACGTGACATGTTGCGCCAATGAGTTGAACGTCATGCCAACATGCCACTCCGCCACGCCAAACGTGCCACTTTGTGGCAGCATGCCAAAAATGCCAACATGCCGTAAATAGCGCGCCTACTTGCTAACCTACCTCCTGTACGTGGCCAACTCCATGACGTGCTTAAATTAGGTTTTCTAATCAGAAGCACGACTTTTCTTTAGGCGTATTAACCAAAACCCTAATTTCCAGTTGTGGCCCCAATTACGCCGCTTTGGGCCCCAGGAAACCCTAATTTCCAGTTGTGGAACCCCAGGAAACCCTAAAAGTGGCTCCATGCTATGGCCACTCATAGCTTCCCTTGCTCCTATGGCCATCCTCATTTTATGGCTCTGTCATGATTCCTTTAGCGTGGCCATGGCTCCGTTTGCACAAAAAACGACAATGTGCCACGGCCACATGCCACACGCGCCAATTAGGGTTTCGATATGCCGAACCCTAATTTAGACAAGGTTGTCACGTCAACCAAGCCAAGTAATGCTCCCTAAGGCATTACGTTTGATATGTCAACTGGAGCCAATGTTTCCGAAGCCATATTTGGGTCTAACACCAATATGCCAAATTCTAGCCTTGGCCATGCCGCCAAGCCCTAATTTTGACCACGGCGCCAAATCCTAGCTTTGGCCATGCCACCATGTCACTGGCATGTGCCAATCGCTCTAGTATGCTATTAAAAGATGCCAACGGAATGCGTCCATAATCAATGGCCACCCTCTCACATGAATTACAATCTCAGCCGTCCAAATTCGTCACAGAATTGACAGGCCTATGGCAGGTTTTAGGCGACCAACAAGCCTAATAACATCACACGCTATTATTTTGCGGCAAGTATCCTGACTTTGACTCGCCACACATGTCTATCTGCTACTTAGTTGGCGTACAATTAATCAGAGTATCCAGGTCTTGTACACAAGACCCACTCAGCAATCTGCTACACTTTTCCATACTCGAGACATCAAAGATGTCACAAACTGGGGGATTCTCATCAGGGTATTGGTCTGGCAGTTTACAGCATGCAGCGTGAAACACGTCCATCATAAGAAAGTGTCAGGAAAACAGGGCAGTTAGTGGCGGCAAGAAGAAGTGGGTGTAAACAAATCCGTTTCCTTCATAGTGGGAACGTGGCAAGAAGTAGTGACTCTCACTTCCTACGAGACCAGGGTGAGTTCAGTTATGACTTGTATAAATAGGTTTCACCTATTTTCGACCAAGAAACAAGTTTTTGGTTAACAACAACACAGTATCCAGAAAACACCAAAGAACTGATAGAATTAACCATTCTGGTCCCAACACCTTCTTCGCTTCCCTCCCTAAGACCATCCCTTCTCCTTCACTTGGTGACCGAAGCAAGCATGGAACACCCATTTCTTGGTTTAGGCCAGGATTGTACAAATTTATCTCTCGAATCTAAAGTACTCCCGTGCAGTGCATTTGTTTAAGGTTTAGGCTCGTTTCTCATCCACACACCCAAATTTACCAAAACCAGCAGAAACTTTTTTTTACCCACAAACAATTGGAGACCATGGTGGGAGATTAATCTCTCGGTTGCAATAACAATTTCCAATTTCATTTTTCAATCCCAATTTCAAGATAGTTGAGCTCAGGTCCGGGTCAGCAAGAAATCCTGATGCGACCGGCGCTGAAAACGCCCTTGATATCAACATTCCTTCCGGTGACATCAATTTAACACATGTCAGCATGATCAACACACGCGACGTTGCAGACTCTACCACCAACACCAGCGGCGTAGGAAACATTCCGTCAGGCGTTACACCTCTGATCACTAGATCCAGAGCCGTTTCCCCCACCCCCATTGTTTCTTCAAATGTGACGCTCACAGATGTCACCATAGCCGCTTTCACTCCACCATCAGGACGAGAGACCGGAGGGTCCAGAGGAAGCCGACCCCCCTATTACCATTGTTGATTTGATGTAAATACAAGAAGTTATTGTTAAGGCTCAGAAGGATATGACCACAACTCAAAAAAAGCGAAACAATGAACATTCGAATGATTAGTCAAGGGATTCAGAATTCGGGCGTTGCGTTAGATTGTCATAAACCAAATGTGACTGAACATCAATTGGTGGATTTGTGCATTAATGCTTTCTGGGGACTCTGTTCACAAAACCATGCAATCTATGATGGAGCATGTGTGTGAGATTCTCTATTTCTCCAAGGTGCAGCGCCGAGATATATTTTCAACCCTCAACTGTGTTGCGTTGGCGCTTCGACCTTTGCTCCAGGAGCCACTTTAACGTTCTCTCCAGAAGCCGCTCCGCTTCAACTTTTATCTCTAGAAGCCGCTCCGCTTCAACGTTTCACCCCAGAAGCCGCTCCGCTTAAACTTTTCGCTCCAGGAGCCGCTTCAACGTTCTCTCCAGAAGCCGCTCCGCTTCAACGTTTCGCTCCAGGAGCCGCTTCAACTTTTCGCTCCAGAAGCCTCCGTTTCAACTTTTCTCTCCAGAAGCCGCTCCGCTTCAACGTTTCGCTCCATGAGCCGCTTCAACGTTTCGCCTCCAGAAGCCGCTCCTCTTATACATTTCGCTCTAGAAGCCACTTCAACGTTCTCTCCAGAAGCCTCCACTCCATCCCTCCAAGGTTCGTTCCCGTAGCCGCCACTCCTCCTTATCAAGGATTGTGATCGCAACCATCCAAGTCTCTTCTGATCACAGCTGCTGCCAAGAACCGCTGCTGCTCGTTCATTGATACCATCCAGAGCTTCACCATAGCAAAAACCACTACAAAGAATATTTCGTCCATGTGATGTTCCAAGCATCCCATCCAGGAGAGTACAATAAGCTTGTATGAAATCACAGAGGCGTGGACTCAAGGTGGCACAACCAAAGTAAGCTACACTTGGGGACTGAAGCCTCCTTCAGGTTTAGAAGTTTAAACGCAGTCACCGCCTTACTAGTGAATGCAATGGAAGCACATCTTCCACGAGAAAATAAGTTTAGGATAATTACACATGGGGACTTTTGTCACGCTGCTTACTCACGGGAGAGCCTGATACACACAAATCCCAATCATGCGCGAAGAACATGCCTAGCGGAGACAGAACTAAGTAACTATCCTTAAACTAAATGTTTTATATCTATTAGGCATATCAAATAAATTTTAGACCTCTTAGTGTTGAGATGTTCAAATTCCTCAATACTCACCATTGTGTTGCCAGACAAACTTCCTTAATACATACTTCCTCTTAGTGTTGAGACGTGAAAATTCCTCAACACTCACCACTGTATTTCCAGGAAAACTTCCTTAACACATCTCTCCTATTTGTGTTGACACGTTCAAATTCCTCAACACTCATCATTGTGTTTCCAGGAAAACTGCCTCAACACATCTCTCCTCTTAGTGTTGAGACGTGAAAATTCCTCAACACTCACCACTGTGTTTCCAGGCAAACTGCCTCAACACATACTTCCTCGTAGTGTTGAGACGTGAAAATTTCTCAACACTCACTACTGTGTTTCCAGTAAAACTGCCTCAACACATACTTCCTCTTAGTGTTGAGACGTGAAAATTCCTCAACACTCATCTGATAGACGCATTTATGTGTCTAATATATCTCAATTGTATATATTTTTAGTGCTCGATTTTGTACTTATTTTGGTTATTTTATGTCTTTATAGGTATTTTGGAGAAATAAGCGTTTGCGGCGAAATTGGCTCGAAAAGTTGTTAAAGGCACCTGGGAGGACATTTGCTATTCGGACTCTCGCTTTGGATAAGGGGAAACCCATTTCTAGGCATGTGCTAAAGGGACACCGATACTGGATAGGGGGAGGTAAGTTTCCTTCCCAAATTCAAAACACAATTTTGGCGGGAAACTGGTTTCATGCATGCTATCACTGGCAGATTTTCAACTCGATTTTTGGACGAGTTTTATGGAGATTCAACCTCTGTTTTTCGTTGGGCTGGACTTGTTACTTCATAACAGGGCTGGTAGAGGTGATTTTAAGGGCCAGAATTGGCTGGATAAGCCGTGAAAGTGGAAGAGAGCTAAACAGGGAAGAAGTCGGATATTGGGTCCTGTTTGAGTCGAATTTGGAGTCCCAGCGTGACTAGAGTGCAGATATACATTCATATAGATTCTACTATATCTAACTAAGATTTTGGGATAAGTTGGGAACTCACAGAAGCCGCGTAAGAAGACTTGGGAAGAAATTATCGTGACCTGCTTCCAAAGAAAAAAAAGAGATAAACCAAAAGATTTTGTGAAGATTTCGTGGTCCTGTTGTGTATAAAAGAGGTTGCCGCAAGTCATAGAAAAAAAAACCCTAGGGAGAAGTTTAGAGCTTCAGAAAAGTGTAAACAATCAACATCCAGAAACCTCTTCTGCTGCTGATGCCGCCATTGAAGAAGCTTGAAGAGCACGAAGAACAGACACCTAAAGGCAGTCGTTCCTCAACAGTATCAACGACAGTGGAAGAACGGTCTTAGAAAACGGAGACAGAAGCAGTTTCTTTGTATCGTTTATCTGTGACGCTTTCTGTGAGTCTTAAACTTCCTGTTTTAGTACTTCTTCATCTTTTAATCAACTTTTTGGCTATAATCATGTATCTTGAGAAAGTTATTAATATGAGGAGCTAAACCCCATTGCTGAGGCGATAGAGGAAGCTATTTTTCCAATAAAGAGTGGTATTTTCTATTTATCTTATTTATTGCAAATATTGATATGATTATTTTGCCTTGAATGATAATTGTTTGAATGATTTTCGTTAAGCGATTGTGATTTCTTTTGATATAGCATTCTTAGCTTAGGTTTTGATGCTTTATGCTCTGGATTTACAGTTGTTATTTTGGAAATCTACTTGTTGCAATAGTTGAGAATCGAATTAAACGAAAAAATTGCATAATATAAGTTTTGGATTTAATCGCTTTGAACTTGGAAAATAGTGGAATCTTAGCCTCAGTGTTCTTTTATTATTGTTATCGTATTCTTTTGAGTTTTCTATTTAGTTTTGAATTTAAATCTAAAAACATCCTTCACAAGTTCGGGTTTGAACGATACTCTATTTACCACAATCTACAATCACATCAATTTTTGGCGTCGCCGACGCGGATTTGCTTTTAGGGTTTTTAGACTTAGTTTTCTTTTATTTTTTTATTTTTTAGGTTTTTATTATTTTTGTTCTTTTTTACGTTTTTGGGTATTTGTCTTTTGTCTACAGGTTTTGGATCATAAAGCGAATTGAGCCAAGGAGTTTGGTGATTTCGTAAAGACTGGAACTTAAAGCATAAAGACTTGGAGCAAAAGATTAAAGCGAAAAGAACGGGAAAGAAGACAATTTCTTTTTAGATATAATTTTTTTAGGATTTGTTTATTTTTCTTTATTAAAAAAAAAGAGAGAGAACTGTATTAGGGTTTGCTATTTTTGTAATTTTTTTTTTCTTTTTGGACACTTGGACATTGGACATTATTATTTTTAAACCCTAAGGAAGGGTTGGTTTAATACAAACTGTGTGCAGGGAAGGACGGTGATTACGATATCACCTCGGCCCCTCGGGTTCGTACATAACATAGGAGTTGTGGCCCGAGTCGACTTCAGCGGTTCTTCGCCCGTCTGGTACGGGAGGTAAGTTTTTCGAAACACCCGCGAATCCCCTGTCAGCGGGTTTACTGTATTCCTTAAGGTGAATATATGCCGAGGACTTGAATACGGTTGCTTTTAATTCCTAGTAAAGGGCAAGGACTGGCCATACAAGATAAGGGTTCGGATTTCATCACCGTTCTCTTCTTGCCCGCCTTAGGAACACGAAACAAAACGCGAACCTAAGCCTAAAATTTTGACTAGAACGAGACCTATAGGGTAACGAGCTTAATAGGAAAGTCGTTCGAAGAATATTGGTTACTCTTTTGAGCATACTTCGAAGTTCTTGACGGTTTCTGTGAGTTGAATGCGTGACTGTGCCGCCTTGTAACCGGTGAGGCCTTGGGTATCAAAGCTCCACTGAGCTTCCCTCTCCTTGATTCAACTTACTTTGACTCGGATTGATTCCAGAGGGGTTTGCTCAGATTGTAACGAGTTCCTTTTCGAAAGAATAGAAGCTGGTCTAGTGACATTCTAAGTGGAGCCATCATGCTTTTTGTTTGCTAGAAATTTAGGTTTGATTTGGTCGAGTCAGCCTTGTTTTGTGTTTGCATAGAATTCCCTTCCTTATTCTGTTGCATGCCTGAACGTAAAAGAGACGCCGTAGGTAGATTTGTTAAAGAGAAACCTAGTAGTTCTAAGCGTCTTGATTACCTCAATTTAGAGAGTCCGATTCGTGAAGAGTCCGTTTTTAAACGTCCGTTTGAAGAGAAAATCCCTGATAGTCCAATAGCGCCAGAAATGGCAACTTTGAAAGCCTTGTTGAATCCTACTAGGACTACTCGTCCCTCGTGTATCAAGTTACCTGAAACTGAAGCAAATTATGATCTTAAGCCTGGAACCTTACAGTTGCTCCCAATCTTTTTAGGAAAAGAAAATGAAAACCCCTGTTTCCATGTTAGGGACTTTGAGGAAATTTGTAGTACCCTGAAAATTAGAAACCTTGATGATGATGCTATAAAACTCAGGTTATTCCCCTTTTCCTTAAAAGATAAAGCCAAGTCGTGGCTGTATAGTTTGGCTTCCGAATCAATTGAAACCTATGAACAACTTACATCCGCCTTTTTGAACAAGTTTTTACCTAGGCACAAAACCTCTTCTATTAGGACGCAAATCTGTACGTTTACACAACAGGAGGGAGAATCTTTGTATAGGTATTTGGAAAGGTTCAATGATTTATTAGCCCAATGTCCTCATCATGGTTTAGAAAAGGTTAGGTTAGTTCAGATCCTTTATGAGGGTTTAGATTACCCCACCACAACTACAGTAGAGTCCATGTATACAGGTGGGTTTGAAAACCAAACAGTTGATAATGCGATGACATACTTGCATGAAATCGCCGAAAAGACCCAACAATGGGAAAGTAATAGGGAACCCCAGAAAACAATTCTTCTAGGCAGAGGAAACGTTAATAGGGTAGAAGAAAGCTACGAATCAGATGCCAAAATTGCTGTTATAGCAAAAAGGTTAGAAGCTTTAGAAGTGGGTCATACTAGTGATAGAATAGAGCCTTTTTGGGAAGGAAATATTGTTGAACAACAAGCCAATGCTCTCTATAATAACACTAGGTTTGATAATCGTCAGAAGTTTGACCCATATTCAGAAACCTATAATCCTGGCTGGAGAAACCATCCCAACCTTTCATGGTCTAAGGGCCAGAATCAAGGTCAGTCTAGTAACCTCAAGCTCCCCCAGGTTTTGGATACTAAGAATCCTTCAGCCCCGCACAGTTTCAGAACCCTCCGGATAATGAAGATTATGAGTTTAGAAGAGTCCTTGCTTTGTTAACTCGTAACACTATGCAGTTTCAGCAATCGTTGCCAGGTATAGAAAAAATAAGAGAATAGGTCAGCTAACTCTCAGCTATTCCGAGTTGAAAAACCCAGGTTAGTCATATAAATGAGTCTTAAGAGAAGAGGTAAGTTTTCCTAGTCAAACTAAACCCAACCGAGGATCTCATGAAGTAGGTGCACAACCATCGAATCAGTTGAATGCTATAGAACCCTCAGGAGTGGTAGGGTAGTAGACAATCAGGTAACATGCCCGAACATACTGTAGTTCACCCCTCAGGATCTCATCCTCAGGACGCTAACTTAGGGACTGATAAAATTCCAATGATGCTGACTCGATTCCTGAGGTCTGATCCTGTGCCTAGATCCAGCCCCATTTCCCCAGCTGTTAGCACCAACAAAGAAGGAATCAAACTTTAATGACATATTGGAGGTTTTTAAGAAAGTTACCATAAACCTTCCTTTACTAGATGCAATTAGGCAAATTCCTGCTTATGCCAAGTTCCTTAAGGATATGTATACGTGAAAGCGAAAACTTAGCGTCCATAAGAAAGCCTTTTTAGCTAGTCATGTAAGTTCAATCATTCAGAACACTACCACTCCAAAGTACAAAGACCCAGGTTCCCCAACCATTGCTTTCACAATAGGTAAACACCGGGTAGAAAGAGCTTTACTTGACTTAGGAGCCAGTGTGAACTTATTGCCGTACCATGTGTACTTACAGCTAGGTCTTGGTGAAATGAAACCTACTCAGATAACACTGCAGTTAGCTGATAGGTCTGTCAAAATTCCTCGAGGAGTTATCGAGGATGTTCTTATTGAGGTCGACAAGTTTATTTATCCTGTGGATTTCGTGGTCTTAGATACCCAACCTGTCCCTGACCCAGAGAACCAGATACCTGTGATTTTAGGTCGCCCATTCTTAGCTACGTCTAATGCGATAATAAACTGTCGAAATGGTGTGATGAATTTATCTTTTGGTAATATGACTATCGAAATGAACATTTTTAATGTCAGTAAGCTACCTTATGAGCTAGATGACACATGTGTTGAAGAAGTGAATATGATAGAATCCTTAGTTCAGGAGTCATTACCAAACATCTTGTCTGAAGACCCACTAGAGAGTTGTCTATCCCATTTTGGTTTAGATTTCGACGATGATAGTGCCATTGAACAAGTGAATGCTCTATAGATTCTACCCATATGTTAGACACTGATAGATGGAAAGCTAGGTTCGAACCATTACCAGCTTCTGAGACTACCTTAGTTCCTTCCTTAGAAGAGCCCCCTAAGTTGGACCTCAAACCACTACCAGATAACCTGAAGTATGTGTTCTTAGGCCCATCTGAGACTTTACTGTGCTTATTGCTGCTGACTTGGATAGTAATCAGGAAAGTAGGCTAGTAAAAGTACTTCAAGAGAATAAGGAAGCTTTAGGGTGGTCTATAGCAGACATTAAGGGTATTAGTCCTACCGTTTGTATGCATCAGATTCATTTAGAGGAAGACTCCAAACCGTCTAGGGAGATGCAACGTCGACTGAACCCTAACATGAAAGAAGTAGTTCGAAAAGAGGTGCTTAAGTTGTTAGATGCGGGTATTATCTACCCAATTTCAGACAGTAAGTGGGTCAGCCCCGTTCAGGTTGTTCCCAAGAAATCAGGTATCACTGTAGTCCAGAATGAGGATAATGAGTTAATCCCAACCCGAGTGACCACGGGATGGCGTGTCTGTATCGACTATAGGAAATTGAACAAGGTCACGAGGAAGGATCACTTTCCCCTTCCTTTTATCGACCAAATGCTAGAGAGATTGGCTGGATATAGTTTCTATTGCTTTTTAGATGGCTTTTCCGGATATAATCATCGTTATTTCCCCAGAAGACCAAGAGAAAACCACTTTTACCTGTCCCTTTGGTACTTTCGCGTATAGACGCATGCCTTTCGGGCTGTGTAATGCCCCTGCGACTTTTCAGCGTTGTATGATGAGCATATTTTCTGATATGGTAGAACGGTTTTTAGAGGTCTTTATGGATGATTTTTCAGTGTTTGGTTCATCTTTTGATGACTGCTTGCATCATTTGACATTAGTGTAGACTAGGTGTAAGGAAACGAATTTAGTGCTTGATTGGGAAAAATGCCATTTCATGGTTAAATCAGGAATTGTTTTAGGGCACATCATTTCTTCAAAGGGTATAGAGGTAGACAAAGCCAAAGTTGACCTTATTAAGACTTTACAGGTCCCAAAAACCGTAAAACACATTAGGTCATTCCTAGGGCATGCAGGTTTTTACCGTCGACTCATTAAGGATTTTAGCTTGATTTCTAGACCTCTTTGCAATTTGCTTGCAAAAGATGTTAAGTCTGTATTTGATGATGCTTTTTTAGAGGCTTTTGAGAAGCTTAAAAATTTACTCACTACCGCTTCCATAGTCCAGGCACCCAACTGGAACCTACCCTTTGAGATTATGTGTGATGCTTCATATTATGCTATAGGCGTTGTGTTAGGTCAACGAGTAGACAAATTACTTCATGTGATTTACTATGCTAGCAAAACTCTGAATGATGCCCAATTGAACTATACAACTACCGAGAAGGAACTGTTAGCCATCGTGTTTGCCTTGGATAAGTTTAGATCCTACCTTTTAGGTTCTAAGATCGTAATATATACTGATCATGCTTCTTTGAAATACCTTTTGTCTAAGAAGGACACCAAACCTAGACTAATTAGGTGGATCCTATTGTTACAAGAATTTTCTCCAGACATTAGAGACAAAAAGGGTGCTGAAAATGTAGTAGCAGACCATTTATCCAGGTTAGTTGTTAGTTCCCCTAGTGATGCCCTTCCTATAAGGGATAGCTTTCCTGATGAAAAATTGTTCTCTGTTTCCCAATCACCTTGGTATGCAAATATAGTGAATTATCTTGTTACTGGCCGTACCCCTCAACATTGGGGTAAACAAGATCGTTCTAGGTTTTTAGCCGAGGTTAAGCATTTCTTTTGGGACGATTCTTATTTTTTTAAGTATTGTACGGACCAAATTATTAGGAGATGTGTACCTGAGAGTGACCAGTCCAGTATTCTCTCCTTTTGTCATGAACATGCTTGTGGGGGTCATTTTAGTGCTAAGAAGACTGTTGCTAAGATATTGCAGTGTGGATTTTACTGGCCTTCATTTTTTAAAGACTCCCATAGTCACTGTGTTTCTTGTGATCGTTGCCAGAGGTTAGGAACCATTTCCCGTAGAAATATGATGCCTTTGAACCCTGTTTTAGTGATTGAGGTCTTTGATTTGTGGGGCATTGATTTTATGGGTCCATTTCCTAATTCTTTAGGTTATCTTTACATACTTGTCGCTATAGACTATGTGTCTAAGTGGGTTGAGGCGGTTCCGTGTAAAACGAATGACCATAGGGTTGTAATTAAGTTTTTGAAAGAGAATATACTTACACGTTTTGGTACACCGCGATCCATAATTAGTGATGGAGGTTCACACTTTTGTAATAGACCGTTTTCTCTTTTAATGAAACAATATGGTATTACCCATAAAGTAGCTACCCCGTATCACCCTCAGACTAGTCATCAGGTAGAGGTATCCAATAGGGAAATTAAGCGTATATTAGAAAAAACAGTTAATCCCAATAGGAAAGACTGGTCGTCGAGGCTTACTGATGCCTTATGGGCTTACCGTACCGCGTTTAAGACACCCATTGGAATGTCCCTTTATCGTCTAGTATTTGGCAAGGCATGTCACCTACCTGTCGAGTTAGAGCATAGAGCCTATTGGGTTGTTAAGAGCTTAAACTTTTCACTTGACAAGGCAGGAGTTCATAGAAAGCTCCAGCTCAATGAGTTGGATGAGATTCGTAGAGATGCATACGATAGTGCTAAGGAGTATAAGAACAAAATGAAACTTGCGCATGATAAGAATATTTTACGAAAGTCATTTTCTCCAGGTCAAAAAGTTCTTCTGTATGACACTCGTTTGCATCTATTCCCCGGGAAACTGCGCTCTCGGTGGACCGGTCCTTTTGTGGTCCGTACTGTTTTTCCTCATGGCGCTATTGAGATTGAGACATCAGATGGTACTAGTTCTTCAAAGGTTAACGGTCAGAGATTAAAGCCCTTTTTAGAGCCTTTTCCTACAGGTGATGTTGAGGAGGTCCCTATGGAGGACCCTGTTTACCTTGATTGACCATCAAGGCGGTTTGTATGTTGTATATTCTTTTTGTAGGTTTTTGGTTACACTTCACCCAGGTACTATCTTTCAAACTTCTCTCTTTACAAATTCCTCATGTTATTTATACTTTATTGTGCTTTCACTAGAAACATTGAGGACAATGTTAGATTTAAGTTTGGGGGTATGGGAGAAACTTTTTAGTTGCAGTATGAATAAATAAACTCCAGAACCTAGAAATTTATGCCTATTGAGGATTGCACTAACTAATCTAAGTGGATGGAAGCATTTTGGTTGTAGGAGTTGAGGAACCAATCTGATTAGATGGCAACATCTAGAAGAGTCTATTCATAAAAGCACAGAGCTCAGGTGTTAGAAATAACATGATAGTTTCACCATATCTCGTTGAGTCCTTTTCACTTATATTTTTATTTTATTTTGTTTTTAAACTATGTTTCTCTAAGTGATAGGTGGGGCCCATGATTCAAGTTGTTACCAATGCTAGGGTGAATTAGAGTGATTGAGATACCATGCAAAAAAAAAGAAAAAAAAAAGAAAAAAAGTTGAAAAAGAAAGAGATAAAAAAAAAGAGAAAAAAAATTGGTAGTTACCAAAAAAAAAAAATTGAGACCAGACCATTTGACCAAAAGGAACAAATTCAATAAAGTCGACCACTGGTACCCTTGTATATGCCAGTTGTGTTGACCTAGAGTTAGGTTATCGACCACTGGTTCCCTTGTATATGCCAGTGTGTTGATATTAGTCAGACTAGTATCTCAATCCATTAGGATAGGTTCATTTTGGCGGAGGCCTTCAGACAAATATGGGGAACGTCGTTCACTTAGTAAACATCAAAACCATCTATGTTTTTCTATATCCATCTTCTTGATCTATCCATGTGATTAGTTTTGACTCCGAATATGATGTCCATAGTGCAACTATCTTAGTAGAGCTCTGTCACTTTATATGAATTTTAGTATGCTTGAGTGCAAACTCGTGTACAGCAATTGGAATTTCGCATCAGGGTACTTCTTCCTGTAGTCAATAAGTATGACAACCAAGGAGATTCTTTAGTGCCTTCCAAGGTTCGTTGTAGATAGCTAGGGTCTGGAGTATTAAGGTTTTGTGGGTATATCTCTTGTAAGCCCTCCCGAGACTATAACTCGGACACTAGGGCCACCTAGGGGTTTAAAGGCTTATTGCATACGCTAAATGTAATCGACGATGCCTGCGACAGTGAGTTAGGATTTTATTTTGTAGTTTTGATTTGCTCGGGACTAGCAAATAATAAGTTTGGGGGTATTTGATAGACGCACTTATGTGTCTAATATATCTCAATTGTATATATTTTTAGTGCTCGATTTTGTACTTATTTTGGTTATTTTATGTCTTTATAGGTATTTTGGAGAAATAAGCTTTTGCGGCGAAATTGGCTCGAAAAGTTGTTAAAGGCACCTGGGAGGACATTTGCTATTCGGACTCTCGCTTTGGATAAGGGGAAACCCATTTCTAGCCATGTTCTAAAGGGACACCGAGACTGGATAGGGGGAGGTCAGTTTCCTTCCCAAATTCAAAACACAATTTTGGCGGGAAACTGGTTTCATGCATGCTATCACTGGAAGATTTTCAACTCGATTTTTGGACGAGTTTTATGGAGATTCAACCTCTGTTTTTCGTTGAGCTGGACTTGTTACTTCATAACAGGGCTGGTAGAGGTGATTTGAAGGGCCAGAATTGGCTGGATAAGCCGTGAAAGGGGAAGAGAGATAAATAGGGAAGAAGTCGGATATTGGGTCCTGTTTGAGTCGAATTTGGAGTCCCAGCGTGACTAGAGTGTAGATATACATTCATATAGATTCTACTATATCTAACTAAGATTTTGGGATAAGTTGGGAACTCACAGAAGCCGCGTAAGAAGACTTGGGAAGAAATTATCGTGACCTGCTTCCAAAGAAAAAAAAGAGATAAACCAAAAGATTTTGTGAAGATTTCGTGGTCCTGTTGTGTATAAAAGAGGTTTCCGCAAGTCATAGAAAAAAAAACCCTAGGGGGAAGTTTAGAGCCTCAGAAAAGTGTAAACAATCAACATCCAGAAACCTCTTCTGCTGCTGATGCCGCCATTGAAGAAGCTTGAAGAACACGAAGAACAGACACCTAAAGGCAGTCGTTCCTCAACAGTATCAACGACAGTGGAAGAACGGTCTTAGAAAACGGAGACAGAAGTCGTTTCTTTGTATCGTTTATCTGTGACGCTTTCTGTGAGTCTTAAACTTCCTGTTTTAGTACTTCTTCATCTTTTAATCAACTTTTTGGCTATAATCATGTATCTTGAGCAAGTTATTAATATGAGGAGCTAAACCCCATTGCTGAGGCGATAGAGGAAGCTATTTTTCCAATAAAGAGTGGTATTTTCTATTTATCTTATTTATTGAAAATATTGATATGATTATTTTGCCTTGAATGATAATTGTTTGAATGATTTTCGTTAAGCGATTGTGATTTCTTTTGATATAGCATGCTTAGCTTAGGTTTTGATGCTTTATGCTATGGATTTACAGTTGTTATTTTGGAAATCTAGTTGTTGCAATAGTTGAGAATCGAATTAAACGGAAAAATTGCATAATATAAGTTTTGGATTTAATCGCTTTGAACTTGGAAAATAGTGGAATCTTAGCCTCAGTGTTCTTGTATTATTGTTATCGTATTCTTTTGAGTTTTCTATTTAGTTTTGAATTTAAATCTAAAAACATCCTTCACAAGTTCGAGTTTGAACGATACTCTATTTATCACAATCTACAATCACATCATAATCACTGTGTTGCCACGCAGACTGCCTCAACACATCTCTCTTATTAGTGTTGAGACGTTCAAATCCCTCAACACTCATCACTGTGTTTCCAGGAAAACTGCCTCAACACATCTCTCCTCTTAGTGTTGAGACGTTCAAATTCCTCAACACTCATCACTGTGTTGCCAGACAAACTGCCTAAATACATCTCTCCTCTCAGTGTTGAGACGTTCAAATTCCTCAACACTCACCACTGTGTTGCCAGGAAAACTGCCTCAATACATCTCTCCTCTTAGTGTTGAGACGTTCAAATTCCTCAACACTCATCACTGTATTGCAAGGCAAACTGCCTCAACACATCTCTCCTCTTATTGTTGAGATGTTCAAATTCCTCAACACTCATCACTGTGTTGACAGGAAAACTGTCTCAACACATCTCTCCTCTTAGTGTTGAGACGTTCAAATTCCTCAAGACTCATCACTGTGTTGCCAGGAAAACTGCCTCAACACATTTTTCCTCTTGGTGTTGAGACGTTCAAATTCCTCAATACTCACTACTTTGTTGCAAGGCATACTTCCTTAACACATCCTTCCTCTTAGTGTTGAGACGTGAAAATTCCTCAACACTCACTACTCTGTTGTCATGCATACTGCCTCAACACATCCTCCTTTTAGTGTTGAGACGTACAAATTCCTCAACACTCACTACTGTGTTGTCATGCATACTTATCAATACATTATAGTGTTTACGGCTCCACCACCTCAACACTCGTCTTTGTATTCAAGGATCGCTGCACCAACACTACATGGCACCAGTACTCCGTGGCCAAGACAGAAGCGCGCCAGCACAAAGATTGCAGACTGCTCATGCCTCTTGCCAAAGGTCAATCGAATTTTCCTGGTAATCTTCTCATGTCTTGCTCTTTCTATTTTTTATCCTTTTTTGTCACCATCTCATGCTTACCCCGCAACAATGCCACTGTTACGTGCTAAGCAGGGGACTTAATGTTGATGGTGGTTTTTAGTTCAGGACCAAAGTTATAAATTTCCCGCATATAATATGTTGTCACTCTGCAAAGAAACGGAACCATGTAATAGTGATGAGTGTTCAACCTCTTCATTGGCGCATTTATTGAGCAATTCAATATATTCACATGAAATTTACCCAGGATGGTGCATGTAGCAACAATCCCAGATGTTCTGTAAATTTCGGCACCCTGCCTATATTATTCATTAATATAAGACTGACTGTATACTTTTATGTGCTATGTTCCCCTGCTGAACCCTTAATATTGATATGAAATGACAATTAATGTTCACTCGCAGCAGAGTACCATGAATTTCTCGAAATATCAAGGTTAAGATCTTTGCATAAAAGAACTCAATAGGAAAGCATACTGCTCCCGTCAATAATATTAAAGAACTCTATGCAGAGTTCAATAAATTTTGTGATAACTCACGAAAATATCCTAGCCCAATTAATTTGCAAAATTAGGGTTTTGTGCCCCGCGCAGTATATAAGACCTTGCTGGTCGAGACTAAACCTAGGAAATTGATCCGCCATGGATTAGTAGGTTCAAAATCCTACCCAAAATCGGAAAACAATTGTTTATGGGTAAAAACTGTTCATGCTGATTTTGGTAAATTCGTGTGTATGGATGAGAAACGAGTCTAAACCCTAAACAATGTACTGCACGAGAGTACTTTTGATTCGAGAGATCAATCTGTAAAAATCTATCCTAAAACAAGAAATGGTCGTTCCAGACTTGCTTTGGTCACAAAGTGAAGGAGAAGGGTTGGTCTTAGGGAGGGAAGCGAAGAAAGTGTTGAGACCAGAATCGTCGTTCTGGAAGTGTGGGTGTTTTGTGACTTGTATCAGAAAATTGGACTTCCTAGCTGAATGAAAAACTATCAGGTGATTTCTGAATGTTGTATTGTTCTCCTGACCAAAACTTGTTTTTTGGTGGAAAATAGGTGAGACATATTTATACAAGTTGCAACAAAACGTACCCTAGTCTCGTAGGAAGTGGAACCGGTTGAGCGGCGGAAGAAAAGAGTAACGGGTAACGCCTGGAATTGATGTTTCCATAATGAAGGATATGTTTCACCATTACTTCTTGCCATTACTAACCACCTATCTTTATGACACTTTCTTGTAAAGGGCGTATTGCACGTCGCACGCTGTAAACCGCCAGACCAATACTCTGATGAGTATCCCCTAGTTTGTGACATGTTTTGATGTATCGAGTGTTTTCGTGGAAAACATGTAGCACCTTTCTACGTGTGGCAAGTTAAAATCAAGGGGCTTGCCGCAGGAAAATAGCATGTGGTGCTAGTAGACTCTTCCTTGCTGGTCGCCTGAAACTTGTCACAAGTTCGCCGGATTGGTGGCGAACTTCGATGGATGAGATCGCATCTTATGAAATAAGGGTAGCAGTTGATTGTGGCTACCTTGTGTTGGCGCCTGAAGATGGCGAACTTGCGTTTTTGGTGCATGCCAGTGGCAATGCGTCATGGCTGCATGGCTCGTGCATGCCAGTGACACGGTGGTGCAAGTGACGCCTGGCGTAGCCATGACCATTAGTTTTAGGCGGCTGGTCGCCTAAATGTTGCCACAAGTCTGTCAGCTCGGTGGCGAACTTGGACGGCTGAGATTGCATCTCATGAGGAAGGATAGCCGTTGATTATAGCTACCTTCTGTCGGCGCCTGGAGACTTTGTCTAAATTAGGGTTTAGCATGTCGAGACCATAATTAGCATATATGGCATGCCGTTTGGCATGTGCTCCTGGCATGCGGGTTTGGCAAGTTAGGAATGCCGATTGGCATGTGCGACTGGCATGCGCATTTGGCGAGTTTGGCATGCTGCTTGGTATGTGCGCCTAGCATGCGCGTTTGGCGAGTTTGGCATGCTGCTTGGCATGTGCGCCTGGCATACGTGTTTGGCGAGTTTGGCATGCTTCTTGGCATGTGCGCCTGGCATGCGCGTTTGGCGAGTTTGGCATGCTTCTTGGCATGTCGATTGGCATGTGTGGCATGCCGATTGGCATGTGCGCCTGGCATGCGTGTTTGGCGAGTTTGGAATGCTGCTTGGCATGTTTGGCATGCCGAATAGCATGTGCTCCTGACATACGCGTTTGGCGCGGGTTTTTGGAATCCAATTAGCTTTGCGACCATCTGGTGTGGTTTCCTCCTTTTCAACACTGTGGAGAGTTTGAAGCAACCTGATTGGTTAATGTAAGAGGGCCGACAAAGCATGGGCGTGGATATACTTTTGTGTGAGTGTGGCGGGTTTAGAACGAACTGATTGGTCGATGGGAAGTGGGGCCGTCAAGCTAGGGTGTGGCTACACTTCCGGTGCACTGTGGCGGATTTAAAGCGACCTGATTGGTCGATGGGAAGTGGGGCCGGCAAGCTAGGGTGTGGCCACACTTCCAGTGCTCTATGGCGGATTTAAAGCGACCTGATTGGTCGATGAGGAATATGGCCGGAAAATATGAGCCCAGCCACAACTCATTGGGAGTGTGGAAGGTTTAAAGAGACCTGATTGGTCGACAAAGGAATAATGGTCGGTTGGGTAGCATGGTGCGTGGCCAAGTGGCGTCGTCTAGCTTATGGCATGGCCACGCTTCCCTCGTTGTTGCTCCTACTCAGTAGCTCTTCTTATTCTTTGCTTTCTGACTGAGTATTTCGTGCAAGGGTCTTAACCTTGGTACTTGGAGGTCCGTGCTACTCTGCTGCGAGTGAACACAAATCCGTCATGCCATACCAATATTAAGGGTTCTGCCGGGGAACATAAGCACAAGAAAAGTACTCAGCAGGCTCTGACATCTGTGAGTAATGAAGCTACGAGCTTATACACTCATCAGGCTCTATACTAGTGTACAATTCATCTAGGAGCTTGAGTTTTAATATAATATGAAAAGAGACGTCGGCACTCATCATATTTTGATATATTCTCCAAATTCCCTGCGGAATATAGACATATCAATGTCTACTACATCTGATGCCGGGTCAGGTAAATAGACTTCTAAAAATTTAGCCCTGAACTAAAAACCACCATCAACATTAAGTACCCTGCTGAGCACGTAACAATGGCATTGTTGCGGGGTAAGCATGAGATGGTGACAGACAAGAGTAAAATCAAAAGAGAAAGAGAAAGACATGAAAAGGTTGCCAAGGAGATTCAACTAACCTTTGGTGGAAGGCATGGGGAATCCGTGTTGGCGGCTCTACGTAATTCCAACTTGGCCATAGGATGTTGGCGTCAGCGCTGAAATTTTGGCTACTGATTGGCAGAGAGGGCATTGCAATTTGGTCCGAGAGTCGGTGAATGTCGCTAGCTGGATAGGTCACAGAACGTATGGAGATGGTGCTGCTTTGAAAATCCAGGATGGCGTTTCCTTGGATAGTGGAGATGGAGCTGTTTTGAATGGCCAGGATGGTGCTGCTAGCTGGAGTAGTGGATGGGCGCGGCTAGCTTTGCATAGCGGATGGCGCGGCTACCTTGGGATATCCGTGGAGTGGTGCGTCTAGCTTGGCCGTACAGAGATGATGTCGTTGGCTTGGACGCGGAATGGCCGAGATGGCTGCTGGCTTGGACGCGGAACTTTGGCACGGGGTTTGAACGCGGACTGTTGGCGCTGGCGTGGTGCTGCTGGCTTGGCTGCGTCCGTGGCGTGGTGGATGGGTGTCCGCCATTAGTTCTTCTCTTATGAAAACCTAGCTTTAGGGTTTCCTTTTCTTTTTTTGGCCGTGTGCACAATTTCCGTGGTGGGACACACTCTCCCTTTGGTCGAGAGCATACTTCCTGCTGCGAGACACGGTTTTGTCTAGGGGCACGTTTTCCGCGGCAAAACATAGCTCATTGAAGCGAGTATCAGTACTCACTTTTTTGGCTATGCGTGTTCCTTTTGGCTACGCGTGCTATGACTTGCGACCAAAATAGATTCTCCGCCGGTGATAAATTAGTCTTCATGCACCTCTTTTTTTTTGGTAGTAACTTTTCTTCGTTTTGCTCCGTTGTAGTTACTTTGAAAGTGAAAGCAGTATAAGAAAATTTTGTTAGGATGTCACCCGAGAATAGTCCTGCCGCTATGTTGAAAAACGTTATCAACTCCAAGTCCAACACAGATGACGAATTCTTTACACAGTCTGCCACGGTTAAGAGAAACCATCCCAAATATGTGGCTATCCTTCTGAGAGGTCCAGAAAATGAAGGAGACGCCCCATAAGTTCGGCCAGGGCGTGTTATACGATTTTTACTTTAGAAAAATGAGTATCCTGCTTCTCCTATTGACTTCAGGGCTTGTCAGAGTCCATTGCGTTCTGTTGATGAATGGATGCAGTTCATGATAAGTCAAGACTGCGTAAGAGACAGTCTGACCAGGGCGCAAATCATCAATGCAGTCATGGCTTCTGCAACACTTCAAATCAGGAAGGACATCGTGGGCTTGGTCATTCTTATCTCCAGATGGTGTACGAATACTCATACGGCCATATGCAGGTGGGGTGAAATGACTATCTCTTTAGAGAGTGTAGCCGTCCTGCTGAATCTTCCAATAACAGGGAACCTTGACATTACTTTGTCTGATGAGGAAGAGGAAATGCGTGCCATTCTCGTTGCCAAGTCGGCAGGGTTTGTTCGGAAAGATTACGAAACAAAGTGCTTCTACAGATGGTGGGTGTCTGAATGGTTCTCGAAAGACTCAGAGCCGGATCAGATGAACGGTACGCTCCATGTCGCTGCATTTTTGGCTTTGTGGTTATCCAGAGATATTCTTGATGATGGCTCTGGCAAGAAGGAGATAAGACAGGATCTCAGCAAACTGGCCATCAAATTGGCGAAAGGTGTTTTCCTCCCCATCGGCGGTTGGTTCTTGGATCTTTGCACACCCATCTGGATCACTTGACCGCGGACATGTATGCTTCTAATGGTCATATGAAAGTAGACTCGTATGTCCACATCACTTTTCTTCAAACGTGGATGTGGGAGCATTTCAAAAATTATGCTCCTAAGCCGCTGGCTTCATTTCCTTACTCCTATGGCGGTTCCAAGATACTCTGCTGGTTGAACAAGCGTCCAAAATCCGAGTCGAAGCTCATCGACTTCCTCGACAATGCGTATGCAGTTAAATTTCGTCCTTGGGCTCCGGTCCATGCATCCATAGTTCAGCCGAACACTTTCGCTTTTGCCCCAAATATGACTTTGCTTTCTGCTGGAGAGAATATGATCGTTGGAGAAATCATATTCATGCGAAGCTGTGCACCTGGACACGTACCACCTTTCTTCAGGGGATCTTATGAGGCGGTTCCTTATAATATTGACAGAGATGCTCGACATATGGGTTTTGACCAAGGAGTCCCATTTCTTCGTCATTCGGCGGCTACGAAAGAATTGTTCTCAGCTTCTCTTGATGCCAGTGTTCTTGCGCCGGGTAAAAATCTCCCTTTCCTGCTCTCAGAACGAAGTCCATCGACAACCTCCAAATACAATGTGTTCTGGCATGGTGAGTTTCTCTACCTCCATGGGTTTGTGAATGACGTGATGAAAGATCCCCGTGGCAATCCTTCCTCTGCGGTTTTAGCAGAACATCCATTGTTGAGGTATTTTCCTACGGCTAAGCGGAAATATCCTATCCCGGATGTGGAAAGTCCCCAGAAAAAGGAGCGAAGGTCTAAAAACCGTGCTGGCGGCTTTCAGTCGGATTCGACGGCTCTTGTGACTTTTAGATCTTCCAATATGCGAGTATGTATGATTTTCTTCCTTATTCGGTCATCTTGCATAAATATTCTGAATTGTTGCCACTGAACATATCTTCCTTTTTGATTAAGGGTCTCAACAAGATAAACGCCTTTACCAGACTTGCAAGTGGCCAAAAGGTGATGCCTTCTGAAGAAAAGTCCGGCGATACTGAGCCTCTTTGAAAAAGATGGGGTCTAACAACCACACCCAATATTTCTCTTAGCAATCTGTATGGACAAAATCCAATATACTTTATAGAGAATCAACTAGATAGTTAGACTCAATCAATATAAAAGTATATCAATGAGTTTATATCTCAATATCTCGATTTGATCTATACTCAAGCAAATAGAAATCTGCGAGTCTTTATCAAAGAGAGATAACTTGGATGGTACCAAAGACCAATATCCAAGTGTCAATCAATTTAAATCAACAACCAAAAGGTCGGATATTCTAATTGATTGAACAACGCACAACCTGTATTATTTCAATTATATAAACAAATATAATGCGGAAAAAAAATAACACAGATACCAGAATTTTGTTAACGAGGAAACCGCAAATCCAGAAAAACCCCGGGACCTAGTCCAGATTGAACACACACTGTATTAAGCCGCTACAGACACTAGCCTACTCCAAACTAACTTCGGTCTGGACTGTAGTTGAACCCCAACCAATCTCACACTTATCCAAGGTACAGTTATGCTCCTACGTCTCCGATCCCATCAGGATGCTACACTTTATTTCCTTAGCTGATCTCACCCACATCTAAGAGTTGCTACGACCCAAAGTCGAAGACTTTAATAAACAAATCTGTATCACACAGAAAAGTTTCCGATAATAGATAAATCCGTCTCCCACGAATATACCTATGAGTTTTTTTCTATCTTTTGATAAATCAATATGAAGAGGAACCAATTGATAATCCGGACTTATATTCCCGAAGAACAGCCTAGTATTATCAATCACCTCACAATAGTCTTAATTGACGCAGCGAAAAAAGATATTGTCGAATCACAAATGATGAGACGAAGATGTTTGTGATTAATTTTTATCTTTCCTATGAGAGATATAAATCTCAATCCAATTATTACAATTGTACTCGTACGATAAAAACAGCAAGATCAAATCACATAACTATAAGAAAAGTATTATTGGTCTGGCTTCACAATCCCAATGAAGCCTTTAAGTCGTTAACCTGGTTTAGAAGAAGAAACCAAAGGTTAAAGGAGAATCGACTCTAGATTAGCACAACTAGTATCAAAAAAAATGTGTGGGGATTAGGTTTCCCAGTTGCTAAAGTTCTCCCTTATATAGTATTTCAAATCAGGGTTTGCAATCAATGTTACCTTAGTAACAAAGCATTAAATATTCACCGTTAGATGAAAACCTGATTAGATTCAAGCTAATATTTATCAACCGTTAGATCGAAAACATAGCTTGTTATACACACATGAAATGCACGATCCTAGGCTTGTGTAACCGTACCCAAACTTGTACATTAGGTGGTTCAACAATAGTTAACCAAATGGTTATCCATATGATGACTTTCATATCAACCATGTTCTTCTTCACCATAACTAGTTCAAATGACTCAAATGAACTAGTTAGATAGTTGTTCAATTGCAAGGAAATCTTATGTGCTACACAAGACACAATTGAAGCAAAAACTATTTGATTCACACGAATCGGTTCATGAACTTTATATCCACGGTTTGCAATTGCATTCCTTAGTTTATAAAGATAAGTTCACTAAACATCGTTTTTAGACATAACCTACTCAAGTTCGCGGACTGAAATTCCCGGATGGAGTTCACAAACTCCAGCAGAAATTCTTTGGTTTGAGATCTTCGCCAGTTCGCGGACTGGGTTCGCGGACTTAGCTCATGCACTTCTCCGGTTCACTTGATCAACAAAGTTCGCAAACTTCGGTTCAAGCAATAAGTACTTATACATATATGTGTTTCCACAACAATACTCATATCCTCCAAATGGTTATATAGTCTAAACTTTCATTTCAATCATTGAAACATTCTCACAGGACGTTATGTAGCTGTTATTCATAAACCATTTCTCGTCAGAGCAATTTTCAAAGTGATTGAAACATAACAGGACTTTCGTCACTAGGTAAAGATGAACTTGGATAAAGCGAAAGCTTTACCAACACATATTTCGAGAAATAGATAGGCGAGGTAAACTCGGCTCAAAATATCAAATGAGTATAATCTAAGTGTATACAGAAAAACGAATTTTGTCTCAAGATAGGAGATAAATAGACTTTTGAGTGATACATAAGTTCAAGTCTCCACATACCTTTTAGTCGATGAAGATCCACCAGTTCCTTGAGTAGTCCTTCATCTTGTATGATGATTTCCATGGAGTTCTTGAGCTCAACTACACTTTCTATCCTAGTCCTAGACCTTATTTATAGTAGACTAGAAATCAAGACTTATAGTTTTGATCACTAACATTGACAAACATGCTTGAGATAGCAACACATGTGAGTTCGACCGAGCAATGCTCTAACAATCTCCCCCTTTGTCAATTTTAGTGACAAAACTATCAATACATATGGAATACAAAAAATATATAAATAAACTTTTGTAGCTCCTATTCCACATGCCTAATCTTCAACATTACTTGAAATCTTAGTCACTTCCAAGTACTCCAATGATCCCAAAGGTTGTAAGTTTAGCATCACCGTTGTTGAAAATCTGTAGCTATAACAACGAGAAAACAAGAGTTTCCAATCATTTTTATACAATTTCATAGTATCATTACACAGAGTCAAAGTACAATTATATCACAACTTTAACAACAATACTATGGTGATATGTTGCTCCCCCTTAGTCAATACTCCATCTCACATGGAAACCACTCCCCCTTACATAATGATCTGAAAACCATATTTATTTGTAGTATGAAGTACATATTAATTCTCCCCCTTTTGGTCAATAAAATTGGCAAACGTACAAGAACGGGATCCTAATGAAATTTCCGAATGAGACATTTCATGACCAAAAGAAACCATATATCATCTTATTTAGATGCAATCATAAAGCCGAAGCTAAATGCATTCATCAAGGAGTATATTAAGATAAAAGATAACCCCTAAAATATTCCACAGCCACACTCCCCACAAAGATTTGGAAATTAAGCACAAGTTCAAAAGAACTCTCCCCCATAATATATCATTCCCGAAAGAACAACATGAGCGACCTTAATTTCAAAAAGAAAAGAAGGATTTCTTTGGACATAACAAATTACATAAAAGTATAAATTTAAATCCAAAAAACTCAATTAAATTAATTATAAGAGAACCCATGATTTACTTAATTGGAAATGCTCAACACAAGTAAACTTATGGAGACTTAAAAACACTCAATTAGATTAATCACAAGAAAGCCCACAATTAATCTAATCGAAATACACAACTAAACTAATCACAAAGTAATCAATTTAATTGGTCATACTCGACATAAGAGAATCTATGGAGCAATGACTAAGTTAATCATGAAAATAATCAACCCAGTCAAAAACGCTCAAACATAAGAAAACTTACGGAGTCATAATTAAATAACCAAACAAGATGATTAATTTAGTTCAAAATGCTCGACATAAAGTATCTCACGGAACAACAACAAATCTAATCATAAAAATAATCAACTTGGTTGTTTAGTGCTCAACATAAGACACATTACGGATCCTCACAGTAATACATAAAATATGGATCAGGGAAGATCAATTACCGCGGAATACACAAGGATTCATTCTATTTTTCCATCACCATTTGCACAATGACATCCAATAGACATAATCCTTGAAAACAAAATATTTTAACCTATCTTCCATCAAAAATTGACATAATAGGCTTAACTTTTGTATTTATAAAAAGTCAATTCATTATTTCATCAATACATACATATCAACTCACGAACGACTTTACTTTTGACAACGTATGGGACAATCAAGTTCACGGACATAAACACACATATCCCATAACAATATTGCAATATATAAAACCATAAAGATTAATACTGCAAAAATCATCTTCCAAACAAATTTAGAATTTAAACCAATAAATCTAAAAACATGAAGATGAAAATGTTGGACATAGCTATGTGTAATCACAATAATGGCTATTCCAAACTCTAGTTATTCTTCTAATCAAAACAGGAAAAATAGAAGATTTACTAGGCAAACTAAAATCAACAAGCTAGTGCCATAGACGAATACGAACTACAATCACATAGACGGTTCAGAAACTTCACGAGTCTTGAGATCTTTGAGCTTGTGACTGACAACATCCCTTGCACCTTCATAGAAGAAATTATCTTTGTGAATATCATTGATGTGAGATTTTATGATACCAAGGTGAGTGGTAACCTTTTCCAACTCATTTTTCAACACATCAAGACTTTTGAAGGTATCAACGAGTTGCAGTTTAGATTCCTTAAAGTATTTAAGAAAATCATGAACCACTTCGGCAGAGATCATCTCCTCTTTCTCAACATCCTCATGTGTGTAGGCAAAGTAACATGAGGCATTAGGATGATCATCTTCAAAAAGAGTTCTTTTCTTCCTCCCTCTGGACTCATAACCAATACCTTTATCAAGAAAACCTTTAGCAAAACCCCAAGCATGTGAAGAGGAAGACATTCTTGACAACCCAAAATAACCACGAGTATGCAAACGTGACTCAAGGTTTTGGTATTTAAGGGTTTCTTAGGGAATAAGGTTGTTAGGGTTTACAAACTGTTGACCTGTGATGGTAACCGTGTACACATACGAACACAACATGACCCTCAAAGAAATAAAAAAAAACAACAAAAAACTTTTGCTAAATGAGAGACTCATACATGGCTCAATAAATTCCATGACCTTGATGAAGAAGTTTAGAGCACAAGTGTAGCAGGAAATAAGAATTGCAAAGAGAGAAACAATACTAGACACATACATACTTTTTAGGCAATATCGTCTGCAGACACTAGTTTAGCTATAAACGATAAGAAGATAGAACAACTAATCAGAATACAAAAATTGCCATAGGATACCTGGTTTTTACACAACTTGCTCAACAAGATTTTTATGAGAAAGCTCATATCCCTTGTGATTAATTATCACAAATATGAGACTTGAGCTCATCAAATGTCCGTAGATTACGGTTGACTCTCTTTTTCCAAAATCTTGAGGAAAAACGATTATGATGTGAAAAGTTATCATAAAATTTGCTATCATCAAAATAAGATGCAAAGTTTTTATTTTTACCTGAAGTAGCTTGACCAGGGAAATTTGACAACCTGTTAATGAACTCTTTATATCCTTCAATTATCATTTTTAGATTGTCTTCGCCGTCTTTGCTTCTTTCTTCTGGTTCCTTTTTCACATCGAGAACAACATCATTTCCCTTTCTATCATAAGAAGATTTATGAACTCTTCTTCGATGAAATGATTTAGGAAGACTGTCTCTCTTTTGAATATTTGAGGAACATCTTGAACTGACCTTCCTGGTATAGAACACAGGGCGAGTACTAAAACCAATTGGTTTATACATGCGAATGTCAGTTACACCTTCAAGAATCAAATCTAAGGTGTGTTGAAGACGATCAATAGATTTATAATTTAACCTGGATTTTCTCTCGTTCAACATGTCCTTTTGAATCACAAAAGAGACGTACTTTATGATCAAAAAGGAGATCAGGAGAAACAGTTTTACAACCATTGTTAGGAGACTTTTTTCTTCCATGTGGTGTAGAAGACACAATCACATCATTTCTTTCAGGAAGGGATTCTGGTTTAGGAACGTTTTCAGTCGTAGCATAAGTACTTGGTATATTAGACTGCTTAGAGCATCCTTGAATAGAGAGTTTACTCAAGCGATGATCAATTTCCAAGGCATCCTTTTTCAAGCTAGCCTCAAGAGTCATACGTGAATAATGATCTTCAGTATTTTCTTTGAATTTGCAGTATCTTATTACACCAAGAAGAACATTGACATGGTGTTTCAACCAATTAAATCTATCAGCTTGGATTCTAGCAAGATTTAGAATCAATTCACTCTCTTCAGTTGTTTCCTGTTCATTAATGGAGATAGTCTCTTTTGAAGGGTAATCGGAATCACACATGTCAGTGTTTGTCTGTCTTGTCAGAACACAAGGTTCATCTATATTCGAGATTGAAGAACCTTTCTCTTTAATAGTATTAGACGAGACAGATATTTTATTTCAGAGATAGTACTCTTGTCCATAGAGCCAGATCGCTACAAACACAGACTTGTAAGGTCTTAAACGTGTTTGCCTGCTCTGACACCAATTTAAAAATCGGGGGTCTAACAACCACACCCAATATTTCGCTTAGCAATCTGTATGGACAAACTCCAATATAATTTCTAGAGAACCAACTAGACAGTTAGACTCAATCAATAGAAAAGTATATCAAAGAGTTTATATCTCAATTTCTCGATTTGATCTATACTCAAGCAAATAGAAATCTGCGAGTCTTTATCAAAGAGAGATAACTTGGATGGTACCAAAAACTAATATCCAAGTGTCAATCAATTTAAATCAACAACCAAAAGGTCGGATATTCCAATTGATTTAACAACGCACAACATGTATTATTTCAATTATATAAAAAAATATAATGGGGAAAAGAAATAACACATACACCAGAATTTTGTTAACGAGGAAACCGCAAATGCATAAAAACCCCGGGACCTAGTCCATATTGAACACACACTGTATTAAGCCGCTACAGACACTAGCCTACTCCAAACTAACTTCGGTCTGGACTGTAGTTGAACCGCAACCAATCTCACACTTATCCAAGGTACAGTTATGCTCCTACGTCTTCGATCCCAGTATGATGCTACATACTTAATTTCCTTAGCTGATCTAACTCACAACTAAGAGTTGCTACGACCCAAAGTCGAAGACTTTAATAAACAAATCTGTATCACACAGAAAAGTCTCTGATAATAGATAAATCCGTCTCCCACGAATATACCTATGAGTTTTGTTCCGTCTTTTGATAAGTCAAGGTGAACAGGAACCAATTGATAATCCGGACTTATATTCCCGAAGAACAGCCTAGTATTATCAATCACCTCACAATATTCTTAATCGACGCAGTGAAAAAAGATATTGTAGAATCACAAACGATGAGACGAAGATGTTTGTGATTACTTTTTAACTTGCCTATCGGAGATAGAAATCTCAAGCCAATTATTAAAATTATACTCGTACGATATAAATAGCAAGATCAGATCACACAACTACAAGAAAAGTAGTATCGGTCTGGTTTCACAATACCAATGAAGTCTTTAAGTCGTTAACCTGGTTTAGAAGAAGAAACCAAAGGTTAAAGGAGAATCAACTCTAGCTTAGCACAACTAGTATCACACAGAATGTATGGGTATTAGGTTCCCCAGTTGCTAGAGTTCTCCCTTATATAGTCTTTCAAATCAGGGTTTGCAATCAATGTTAGCTTAGTAAGAAAGCAATCAATATTCACTGTTAGATGAAAACCTGATTAGATTCAAGCTAATATTTATCAAACGTTAGATCGAAAACATAGCTTGTTATACACACATGAAATGCACGTTCCTGGGCTTGTGTAACCGTACCCAAACTTGTACATTAGTTGGTTCGACAATAGTTAACCAAATGGTTAGCCATATGATCACTTTCATATCAACCATGTTCTTCTTCACCATAACTAGTTCAAATGACTCAAATGAACTATTTAGAGAGTGTTCAATTGCAAGGAAATCGTATGTGCTACACAAGACATAATTGAAGAAAAAACCATTTGATTCACATGAATCAGTTCATGAACTCTATAGCCACGGTTTTCAATTGCATTCCTTAGTTTATAAAGATAAGTTCACTAAACATCGTTTTTAGACATACCTACTCAAGTTCGCGAACTGGTTTCACGGACTTAAATTCCCGGATGGAGTTCACAAACTCCAGCAGAAATTCTCGGGTTTGAGAAATTCGCCAGTTTGCGGACTGGATTCGCGGACTGAGTTCACGGACTTAGCTCACGCACTTCTTCGGTTCACTTGATCAACAAAGTTCGCATACTTCGATTCAAGAAATAAGGACTTATACATATTGTTTTTCCACAACAATGCTCATATCTTCCAAATGGTTATATAGTCTAAACTCTCATTTCAATCATTGAAACATTCTCAGAGGACGTTATATAGTTGTTATTCACAAACCATTTCTCGTCAGAGCAATTTTCAAAGTGATTGACACATAACATGACTTTCGTCACTAGGTAAATATGAACTTGGCTAAAGCGAAAGCTTTACCAACACATATTTCGAGAAATAGATAGGCGAGGTAAACTCGGCTCAAAATATCAAATGAGTATAATCTAAGTGTATACAGAAAAACGAATTTTGTCTCAAGATAGGAGATAAATAGACTTTTGAGTGATACATAAGTTCAAGTCTCCACATACCTTTTAGTCGATGAAGATCCACCAGTTCCTTGAGTAGTCCTTCATCTTGTATGATGATTTCCATGGAGTTCTTGAGCTCAACTACACTTTCTATCCTAGTCCTAGACCTTATTTATAGTAGACTAGAAATCAAGACTTATAGTTTTGATCACTAACATTGACAAACATGCTTGAGATAGCAACACATGCGAGTTCGACCGAGCAATGCTCTAACACTCTCATCAGTGAAGAGGAAGATGAAGAAGAAGAAAACCCAGAGTCTGACGGTGATGGGGGAAGTTCTTTAGAGCGGGGCAGCGAGTCCTCTTCCAATCCCAGTGGTCCCACAGATGAGTTGGTGAGTCTCCCACATGTTTTCCTCTTGGACTATTTATTTATACCGAACAAGTATTCAACTGGTGGTGTTTACAGGAGGAGGCTGCTTCTGAAAATAATTCTGAGATGGAGATTCACGGAAATGAAGACATAACTGTGTCTCTAATCATGGAAACCGTACCCGCTGGTAATCTGGAGATGGAGATTGATCGTCGTGAAGATGTTGATGTATCCATGATGATAGGAAACGCTCCCATGGCTGCAGGTGTGATTGTCACCAAGGAACCCCTGCTGGTCGCAGAATCAATTACAGGCGCCACTTTTGACCTTCCATTTTTGACTCCTCATGAAGGTCACGTGCTGATTGGAGGTTTCAGCGTACCAGTTAAGTATGAAGCGTTGTATACCAATATATGGGAAAGTATGGACATATTGACACATCCAAAAAGATCACTAGCCGATTTGCGCTGGTCAAGCGCGTGGAAGAAGCTTTATCTTCGATTCATGACATGTGCAATGTGACTGGCCACACTGTTTCTGAAGATGTAATCTCAAGCTGGAAGTTTCACCGGGACGTGTGCGTGGGCTTTGAGTGCAACATCTCCTGGTTCTATGAAGGTCTTTCTGAGTTCCAAGGGTTGCAGGCTAAAGCGGCTGACGGACCTTCCGCGGATTTGATTAATCAACAGGAGGCAGAAGTCGAGAAGTTGTCCCAGGAGTTGAAGCTGAAACAGGAGGCTCTCCAAAACGTGAAGGAGGATTTCTCTAAGAAGAGAAAGCCATTAGTGAATGATTTTCCTTGAATATCTTCTGTCTTCTGGGTTTCTTTTTGCTTAGGTTTTTTTTTGAAAGGCTAACGAAACGCCTAGTTTACGGTTTGATTCTTTTTTTTTTTGGGATTTTTACATTGATAGATAATTGTTACCTATGAGGGTTTTGGATTATTCTTTGGAATGAATTTTAGAATAATGTCGTTTTGATCATGACTGCTAGTGGCACAAATATTCCAGGAGAGTCATGGAACCGTGAATGTTGTATGACGGTATAAAGTATGGGATGAAATTTCGAAGATAACATGGCTATCGGTTCCTATTATCAACGTGAAAATTTGAAGTAGCAGATTATGTACTTTGCCGAACAAGACTTACTCGCTTTTATGGTCTCCCAACAAAATGGATCTTCCGGGCATAAGTCTGAGTTTTTTGGGCGACGCCGTTGTGACTGTGAGAAGTCCCCAGTCATTCCTCATCGTATAATAACTGACAACTGAGTCGTTGAACCCTGCGTCGTTTGCTTCAATCATCTTGATATCCGGGTTGAAGAATGAAATTTGGAACTGGAAGTTGATATTGTAACCGAGAGATTAATCTTTATTTATGGGTGAAAACTGTTCCTGCTGATTTTGGTAAATTTGTGTGTGTGGATGAGAAACGAGTCTAAACCCTAAACAATGTACTGCAAGGGAGTACTTTTGATTCGAGAGATCAATCTGTACAAATCTGGCCTAAACCAAGAAATGGTCGTTCCAGACTTGCTTCGGTCACAAAGTGAAGGAGAAGGGTTGGTTTTAGGGAGGGAAGCGAAGAAAGTGTTGAGACCAGAATCGTCATTCTGGAAGTGTGGGTGTTTTGTGACTTGTATCAGAAAATTGGTCTTCCTAACTGAATGAAAAGCTATCAGGTGATTTCTGAATGTTGTATTGTTCTCCTGACAAAAACTTGGTTTTTGGTGGAAAATAGGTGAGACCCATTTATACAAGTCGCAACAAAACGTACCCTGGTCTCGTAGGAACTTGAAACTGTTGAGTGGTGGAAGAAAAGAGTAACGGGTAACGCCTGGAATTGATGTTTCCATAATGAAGGATAAGTTTCACCATTACTTCTTTCCATTACTAACCACCTCGCTTTATGACACTTTCTTGTAACGGGCGTATTACACGCCGTACGCTGTAAACCGCCAGACCAATGCCCTGATGAGTATCCCCCAGTTTGTGACATGTTTTGATGTCTCCAGTATTTTCGTGGAAAACATGTAGCACCTTGCTACGTGTGGCAAGTTAAAATCAAGGGGTTTTCCATAGGAAAATAACATGTGGTGCTAGTAGACTCGTCCTGGATGGTCGCCTGAAATTTGTCACAAGTTCGCCGGCTTGGTCGCGAACTTCGATGGATGAGATCACATCTTATGAAATAAGGGTAGCCATTGATTGTAGCTACCTTGTGTTGGCGCCTGAAGATGGCGCATTGGCGTTTTTGGTGCACGCCAGTGGCAATACGGCATGGATGGCATGGCTCGTGCATGCCAGTGGCATGGTGGTGCAAGTGGCTCTTGGCGTAGCCATTGCAATTAGTTTTAGGCGGCTGGTTGATAGACGCATTTATGTGTCTAATTTTTCCTCAATGTTATGCATTGTTAGTACTCGTTTTCGTACTTATTATGGTGTTTTGTGTGTTTGTAGGTATTTTTGGAAATAAATATTGTTGGAAAAATTCATCTCGAAAAGTTGCTCGGAGTACCCCCGGAGAAACATTGCTATACGAACCCCCAATTTTTCTAAGGTGCACCCACGTCTATGTGTAGCCCATTTGTCTATAGCACCCACTGGTTATTTGGCACCAAAGACGTTGGATAAGAGCTAACCTCCTTCTTCGTTTGAATTCTGCAAAATGGCGGGAAAACCAAGTTTCAACTGCCGGAATTAGGGTTTGGGATTTGAACTTGTTGTAGTGAGACTAAAGGGCTGTAATTAATTGGGTCTACTCCAATATACTAGACATGGATTATGTATGTGTTGGTTTCGATCCAGTTGGTTTGAATACCTAGATTCGAAGAAATCATGGAGATACTCACCGGAGGAGATATTCACAAGATTGCGCGAGCATCAGAGTAGTTTGCACGTGTTTGGAAGACCCTAACAACTATTTGGAGTGTGAAGGAGTTAAATATGGCAATTTGGAAGCTTCGGAACGCGTGTAGAGATCAAAAATCTGAATTATTTCCTAAACTGGCTGTGAAGAATAATGCCGAGTAATAGAGAATTATACGAAATTATTACGTGAGAATTTGTTGTTGCTGGGTTATAAATAGGTGTTGGGATATCATAGAAGGTTTACGGAGAGTTTGGGGGAGAATTGGGAGAAGACAGAGGCGAGAACCGAGTTGCAGAGAAAAATTTTCTGCTACAGCATGGGAAGAACACGAAGAACATAAGACCCTCTGTGACAGTCGTTCATGCTACAGTGTCAGCGACAGTACATCTAATATCGTTCTTTGTAACAGCTTAATTTGTAACAAATATAAGTGTTACAACCCGGTTTAATCATTATTTTCTCCCATGTCATTATTTGTGAACACCTTTTGAACTATGAAATCAACTTCTGAGCGTGTTTCCATTATGATGAGCTAAACCCATCCTCTAGGGCGACGGAGGAAGCCAAGTTTCACAAATGTAGTTACTCTATCAATTCTTGTTACGACTATTTGCACTATTATTCAATTGATTTATGAGTTTCATTGAATGGTTGTGATTACAATTGGTGGGTCATGCTTAGCTTAAATGTTTTGATGTCCCATGCTTTAGTTTTACACCCATTACTTTCGAAATCTACCTTAGGAAATGAATTAGAGTCAATAAAACTTTCTCATTTGAGCTTTTATTGTTTAGAATTGATATATGAACCATATGAGTGTGGAAATTGGTGGAATCCTAGCCCCGGTCTCTCCTTTTTTTTTACAACACTTTTTAATTGATTTTGTTATTTTTATTTATAAAAATTAAATCCAAAAAAATCTTCCTTCACAAGTCTCAACGAACCTTTTACTACAACATCATTAAAAATTACCATCAATTTTTGGCGCCGCCGACGCGAACTTTTCTTTAGGCTAGAGTTATTTTAGATTATTTTTTTTTAGGTTTTTATTTATTTTTATTTGTTCTATTTTACGTTTTTGTCTTTTTATTACAGATTCTTGGATTTCGGAGCGAAAGAAAAAGGAGTTTCGAAGGCTTTTGGTGACCACTTAACGATTTGGAGTCAAAAGAAAAAGCAAAAAAAAACGAAGAAAAAAAATCAAAAAAAATATATAAAAAAGAAAAAGAAAGAAAATTTTATTAGATTTTGTTTTTTTTTATCTTTTAGATTTTTCTTGTAGTTGTTAGAATTTGTATTAAGATATTCTCTATTATTGTAATTTTCTTTTTATTTTTGCACTTCCTTATTTGGACTTTGGACTTGGACATTTGGACTTTTTTTTTAAACCCTACGGAAGGGTAGTTTAAATATAAACTGTTTGCAGAGAAGGACAGTGATTACGATATCGACTCGGACCCTCGTGTTCGTATATGACATTGGAATCGTGGCCCGAGTCGACGACAACGGTTCATCCCCCGTCTGGAACGGGAGGTAAGTTTTTCGAAACACTCGCGAATCCCCTGTCAGCGGGTTACTGTATTCCTTCGTTTGCATATATGTCGAGGAACTGAATACGGCTGCTTTAATTTCCTAATAAAGGGCAAGGCCTGTCCATACAAGATAAGGGTTCGGATTTCATCACCGTTCTCTTCTTGCCCGCCTTAGGAAAACGATACAAAACGCGAACACAAGCTTAAAATACTGACTAGAACGAGACTGATAGGGTAACGAGCTTAATAGGAAAGTCATTCGAAAAATATTGGTTACTCTTTTAAGCATACTTCGAAGTTCATGATGGTTTCTGTGAGTTGAATGCGCCGCCTTGTAATGCCGGTGAGGCCTTGGGTATCAAAGCTCCATTGAGATTCCCTCGTCTCTATTCAACTTACTTTAACTCGGACTGATTCCAGAGGGGCTGCTTAAATTGTAACGAATTCCCTTTCGAAGGATTAGAAGCTAGTCTAGAAATAATTTAAGTGGAGCCATCATGCTTTTTGTTTGCTAGAAATCAGTAGGTTTGCTGTGGTGGAGTCAGCCTTGTTTGTGTTTGCATAGAATTTCCCTTCCTTTTAGGATTTTTTTTCTTTTTAATTTTGTTTTTCTAGTGTATGCCCGAGGTTATTAGAGAGCGGGCTTGGATAAGAGACAATCTAGGTCGATTGATTAGTGAAAAACCTAGCAATTCTTCTTGTGGAAGTGGGTATCTCGAAGACTCTTATTTTGAGAACCCCGTTTTTGGAAACTTCAGTTTTGAGAATCTGTCTCTTCGTGAGGAAAGTACGCCTAGTACTTCATCTGTGCCAGCAATGGCTACTTTATGAGTTGAAACCTGGTATCCTTCTGATGGTCCCTATATTCTTAGGAAAAGACGATGAAAACCCTTACTTTCATGTTAGGGACTTTGAAGAAGTTTGTGGAAAAATTAAGTTTAAAGACCTTAGTGATGAAGTCTTGAAACTTAGGATGTTCCCCTTTTCCTTAAGAGATAAAGCCAAGTCCTGGATGAATAACCTACCATCTTTTTCTATAGAAACATGGGACGAACTTACTGTTGTTTTCTACTTAAAGTTTTTCCCTAAGCATAGAACCGCATCTTTTAGGAAGAAAATTAGTTCTAGTGTGCAGCAACAAGGAGAATCTCTTTATAGGTTTTTAGAGAGATTTAATGATATTTTGTCGCAATGTCCTCACCATGGGTTCGAGAAAATGAAACTAATTGAAATTCTTTATGACTGTTTAGACTATTCGACCAAAGCTATGGTCGAGTCTATGTGCGCTGGTATGTTCACGAGTAAAAGCGCTGATGAAGTATTCTCCTTCTTAGAAGATGTAGCTGAAAAATCCCAACAGTGGGAGTCTTGCGTTGAACCCCCTAAAAGACTCTTGGTTAATAGAAGTAGCACCAATGTGGTAGATACGAGTTTTGCATCAGATGCTAAGTTTGCTTCTTTGTCTAGAAGGTTAGAAGCTTTGGAAATGAGTCAGTCTAAAAATAGGTCCCTTGTTGAACCTAATGATGGAATTAGATCCTCTCAAGTCTCTAGTTGTGGAATAGAACCCGATAACTCGTTTTGGGAAGGTCAGGTTAGTGAAGAGCAATCCCATGCTATCTATAACAACTCTATCTTTGAAAACCGTCAGAAGTTTGACCCATACTCAGAGACCTACAACCCTGGTTGGAGAAACCATCCTAATTTTTCTTGCTCTAAGGGCCAGAATCAAGGTCAGTCTAGTAATTCTCAACCTTCCCCAGGTTTTGGTTATACTAAGAACTTTTCAGGTCAAGCCCAGTTTCATAACCCTTCTCAGAGTAAAATGACTAGCTTAGAGGAATCTATTAGTATATTAACAAAAAGCCAAGATATGTTAGCAAAGAGCCAGGAAATGTTAGTAAAGAGCCAGGTTAGTTTTCAACGGGAAACCGAACAAAATTTTCAAACTACTAATCAGACTCTTGCTAAGTTAGAACTTCAAGTTAGTCAAATAACTAAGACTCTAAGTGAAAGAGATAAAGGAAGTTTCCCTAGTCAACCACAACCCAATCCTAGAGGAGTTCATCAAATATCTTTAGCTGGTGAGAAATCATCAACCCATGTGAATTCGATAATAACCCTTAGGAGCGATAAAACGGTAGACAATAAGGTGGCCATGCCTAGTGGACATACTGTAGTTCCACCTTCTACTTCCCGAGATGAACCCGTAGCTGAGGAAAATGAAACAATTTATGAGGAGTCCCAATAAATTCCTGATAGGACTATATTTGTGCCTAGAGCCCCATATCCACAGTTGTTATCCCCAACAAAGAAAGAGTCGACCTTCAACGAGATAATGGAAACATTTAAGCAGGTGAACATTAACATTCCATTGTTAGAAGCAATTAGGAAGATGTCTGCTTATGCCAAGTTCCTTAAAGATATTTGTACACGAAAGCGTAAGCTTAATGTCCAAAAGAAAGCCTTTTTAGCTGGTCAAGTAAGTTCCATTATTCTGAACCAAACACCCCCTAAGTATAAGGACCCTGGATTCCCTACCATATCTTGTGCGATTGGTAATCACATGGTCGATAAATCTTTACTTGACTTAGGAGCTAGTGTTAACTTACTCCCGTATCATGTATATACCCAGCTAGGTCTTGGTAAGTTGAAACCGACTAAAATGACACTACAATTAGTTGATAGGTCTGTCAAAGTCCCTCGTGGTGTCATAAAGGATGTTCTGATTGAGTTTGATAAGTTTATTTATCCAGTGGATTTCGTTGTTCTAGAAACCCAGCCTGTTCAGGACCCAAGTGCTCAATCCCAGTGATTTTAGGTCGCCCATTTTTAGCCACAACTAACGCTGTCATCAACTGTAGGACTGGGCTTATGAACATATCCTTTGATAATATGACCACTGAACAAAATGTCTTTAATGTTACTAGACAACCTTCTGAGAACGATGATTTGGAAGAAGTGAATATGATTAGCACTTTAGTTCAGGATTTAGTTCAGGATAATTGGCATGACACTTTACTGGTGGATTCTTTAGATGATTTTGAGGAAACCATTCTCTTAGATCAGATGTGTGATCAATCTTTAGAAGAAACACTTGAGTATTTTAAAGATTCTATGGATTCAGAAATTCAGGCGATAGTTTTAGGTCTTTCGGAGAGTAATGATGACCCTAAGTTTGTGGGTAGAGAACTAGAAGAGTTTCTTGAGTACTTTAAGGACTCTGAAGATCCGGAAATTCAAGCAATAATTAGAGGTTTGTCTATGAGTAATGAAAACCTAAGTTTGGGGGTAGTGATGGTTCTTGTGATTGTCACGTTTCCCTAATTAGAGTCCCTAACTTGGGACTCAATCCTTGTGCGTCTGAGATATTACTTGAGTCTATTCAGACTCCGCAACCCGATCATCCTGATACTGTCCAGGAGGTAACCCAGGTATTAGAGACCCGTTTTTCGGGTGAATCTACTTATCGAGACACACATATGAAGTTCATTTATGCGCCGCAGATAAACCCAGTTGTCTTGACAGAAACCTTAGATGAGGACGTGCTCCTTCTTTTTATTTTTCTGAACCAGTGCAGTTGTCTCATACTGGTGTCATCTCTATTTGGTCTTATGGACCCACAATTGTTTCGACTATTGATATATGAGTTTGGAAGGTGATAATCCTTTTTGAGGTATTTGATGTCTAGCTAAATACTTTAAATTTATCATTTCCTGGGAGGCACCCACGCTCATGCTTACGGTAATATCCTTCCTTATTTCTTTTTCCATCCATCAAGTGGTAACAGTTTCTTCTTGTTCATGCTTTTAATTTCATCTTTAGAACATTGAGGACAATGTTAGATTTAAGTTTGGGGGTGGGGAAGAGCTTTTAGTTGCAATAAATAAACTCCAGAGCCTAGAAATTTATGCTTATTAAGGTTGGCACTAGCCAAACTAAGTGGATGGGAACATCTTAGTTGTAGGAGTTAAGGAACCAATCTGATTAGATGGAGACATCTAAAGAGTCTATTCACAAAAGCACAGAGCTCAGGTGTTAGAATTAAAAAAAAAACATGGTAGTTTCGCCATATCTCGTTGAATCCTAATCCTTCTGTTTTTTTTTTTAAGTGATTTGGTGGGGAACACGATTCAAGTTGTTACCATTGCTAGGGTGAAATAGAGTGATTGAGATACCCATAAAAAAAAGACCAGACCATCAGACCAATAGGAATAAATTCTATAAAGTCGACCACTGGTGCCCTTGTATATGCCAGTTGTGTTGATATTAGTCAGACCAGTATCTCAGTCCATTAGGATAGGTTCATCTTGGCTGAGGCCTTCAGACAGATATGGGAAACAACGTTCACTTTATACCATCTATTTTTTTTCTCTTTATCCATCTTCTTAATCTTTCCATGTGATTGGTTGACTCCGGTTATGATGTCCAGAAACTATCTGAGTAGAGCTCTATCACTTATATACGAATTTTAGTATGCTGAGTGCAAACTCGTGTACAACAATTGGAATTTCGCATCAGGGTATTTCCTCCTATAGTCAATGATTGTATGTCAACCAAGGAGATTCTTTAGTGCCTTCCAAGGTTCTGCGTGGATAGCTAGGGTCTGGAGTAAAGGTTTTGTGGGTACACCTCTGGTAAACCCTCTGGAGACAACACTCCACCGCTAGGGCCACCTAGCGGTTTAACGGCTTGTTGCACGTGCTAAGTGTAGTCATTTCATTTTCTAGATTAGTTTTGCTCGAGGACTAGCAAATAATAAGTTTGGGGGTATTTGATAGACGCATTTATGTGTCTAATTTGTCCTCAATGTTTTGTATTGTTAGTACTCGTTTTCGTACTTATTATGGTGTTTTATGTGTTTGTAGGTATCTTTTGGAAATAAATTTTGTTGGAAAAATTCGGCTCGAAAAGTTGCTCGGAGTACCCCCGGGAGGAAAATTTCTATACGGACCCCCATTTTTTCTAAGGGGAACCCACGTCTATGTGTAGCCCATTTGTCTATAGCACCCACTGGTTATTTGGCACCCAAGACGTTGGATAAGGGCTAACCTCCTTCTTCGTTTGAATTCTGAAAAATGGCGGGAAAACCAAGTTTCAACTGCCGGAAATAGGGTTTGGGATTTGAACTTGTTGTAGTGAGACTAAAGGGCTGGAATTAATTGGGTCTACTCCAATAGGCTAGACATGGATTATGTATGTGTTGGTTTCGATCCAGTTGGGTTGAATACCAAGATTCGAAGAAATCAGGGAGATACTCACAAGAGGAGATATTCACAAGATTGCGCGAGCATCAGAGTAGTTTGCACGTGTTTGGAAGACCCTAACAACTATTTGGAGTGTGAAGGAGTTAAATATGGCAATTTGGAAGCTTCAGAACGCGTGTAGAGATCAAAAATCTGAATTATTTCCTAAACTGGTCGTGAAGAATAATGCCGAGTAATGGAGAATTATATGAAGTTATTACATGAGAATTCACTGTTGCTGGGTTATAAATAGGTGTTGGGATATCATAGAAGTTTTACGGAGAGTTTGGGGGAGAATTGGGAGAAGACAGAGGCGAGAACCGAGTTGCAGAGAAAAAATTTCTGCTGCTGCATGGGAAGAACAAGAAGAACGTAAGACCCTCTGTGACAGTCGTTCATGCTACAATATCAGCGACAGTACATCTATATCGTTATTTGTAACAGCTGAATTTGTAACAAATATAAGTGTTACAACCCGGTTTAATCATTATTTTCTCCCATTTCATTATTTGTGAACACCTTTTGAACTATGAAATCAACTTCTGAGCGTGTTTCCATTATGATGAGATAAACCCATCCTCTGGAGCGACGGAGGAAGCCAAGTTTCACAAATGTGGTAACTCTATCAATACTTGTTACAACTATTTGCACTATTATTCAATTGATTTATGGGTTTCATTGAATGGTTGTGATTACAATTGATGGGTCATGCTTAGCTTAGATGTTTTGATGTCCCATGCTTTAGTTTTACACCCATTACTTTCGAGATATACCTTATGCAATGAATTGGAGTCAACAAAACTTTATCATTTGAGCTTTTATTTTTTAGAATTGATATATGAACCCTATGAGTGTGGAAATTGGTATAATCCTAGCCCCGGTCTCTTCATATTTTTTTTACAATACTTTTTAATTGAGTTTGTTATATTTATTTATAAAAATTAAGTCCAAAAAAATCTTCCTTCACAAGTCTCAACGAACCTTTTACTACAACAACATTAAAAATTACCATCACTGGTCGCCTGAAAGTTGCCACAAGTCTGTCAGCTCGGTGGCGAACTTGGATGGCTGAGATTGCATCTCATGAGGAAGGATAGCTGTTGATTATGGCTACCTTCTGTCGGCGCCTGGCGACTTTTTCTAAATTAGGGTTTAGCATGTCGAGACCCTAATTAGCATATATGTCATGTCGTTTGGCATGTGCGCCTGGCATGCACGTTTGGCAAGTCAGGAATGCCGATTGGCATGTGCGCCTGGCATGCGCGTTTGGCGAGTTTGGCATGATGCTTGGAATGTTTGGCATGTCGATTGGCATGTGCATCTGGCATGCGCATCTAGCGAGTTTGGCATGCCGATTGGCATGTGCGCCTGGCATGCGCGTTTGGCGATCTTGGCATGCTGCTTGGCATGTTTGAAGAAACCTGATTGGTTAATTTAAGAGGGTCGGCCAAGCATGGGCGTGGATATAATTTTGTGTGAGTGTGGCGGGTTTAGAGCGACCTGATTGGTCGATGGGAAGTGGGGCCGGCAAGCTAGGGCGTGGCCACACTTCCAGTGCGCTGTGGCAGATTTAAAGCGACCTGATTGGTTGATGGGAAGTGGAGCCGACAAGCTAGGGCGTGGCCACACTTCTAGTGCGATGTGGCAGATTTAAAGCGACCTGATTGGTCGATGGGGAATAGGGCCGGCAAATATGGGCCCAGCCACAACTCATTGAGAGTGTGGCAGGTTTAAACGACCCGATTGGTCGACAAAGGAATAAGGGTTGGTTGGGTAGCATGGCGTGGCCAAGTGGCGCCGGCTAGCTTATGGCATGGCCACGCTTTCCTCGTTGTTGCTCCTATTCCGTGGCTCTGCTTATTCTTTGCTTTCTGACTGAGTATTTCGTGCAAGGGTCTTAACCTTGGTACTTGGAGGTCCAGGCTACTATGCTGCGAGTGAACACAAATCCTTCATGTCATACCAATATTAAGGGTTCATCCGGGGAACATAAGAACAAGAAAAGTACTCAGCAGGCGCCCGGAATCTGCGAGTAATGCAGCTAGGAGCTTATACACTCATTAGGCTCTATACTAGTGGAAAATTCATCTAGGAGCTTGAGTTTTAACATAATATGAAGAGAAACGTAGGCACTCATCAGATTTTGATATATTCTCCAAATTCCCTACGGAATATAGACATATCAATGTCTACTACATCTGATGCCGGGTCAGGTAGATAGACTTTTACAAATTTAGCCCTGAACTAAAAACCACCATCAACAACAAGGAATAAAAAAGAGGAGCCGCGGAAAAAAGGAGCAGTAGCAAAGAGAGGTATGGCCGTTCCATAAGCCATCCGGCGCCACTTTCCAATGGCCACGCCCCGTGCTGCTTGACCGGCCCTCTTCTTTCCCATCGACCAATCAGGTCGCTTTAAATCCGCCACACGTACACTAGAAGTGTGGAAACTCCCATGCTTGGACGACCTCTTTTATATTAACCAATCAGGTTGCTCTAAACTTGCCACAGTGTTAAAAGAGGCAAATTTTCACCAAATGGTCACATAGCCAATTGGATTTCCAAAACTGCGCCAACATGCCAAACGTGCCATGTTGAGCCAATGAGCTAAACGAAATGCCAGCATGCCACTACGCCATGCCAAACGTGCCACTTTGTGGCAGCATGCCAAACAGGCCAACGTGTCTTAAATAGCGTGCCTACGTGCTAACCTACTTCCTGTTCGTGGCCAACTCCAAGACGTGCTTAAGTTAGGGTTTTCTTAAAAGCACGACTTTGCTTTAGGCGTATTAACCAAAACCCTAATTTCCATTTGTGGCCCAAATGACGCCGCTTTGGGCCCCACAACATGTCACGAGCCATGTGGAACCCAGGAAACCCTAAAAGTGGCTCCATGCTATGGCCACTCATAGCCGTCGTTGCTCTTGTGTCCATCCCCGTGTTATGGCTCTGCCATGATTCCTTTGGCGTGGCCATGGGTCCGTTTGCACTAAATCGACACTGTGCCATGACCATATGCCACACGCGCTAATTAGGGTTTCGATATGCCGAACCCTAATTTAGCCAAGGTTGTCACGCCAACCAAGCCAAGTAACGCTCCCTAAGGCATTAAGTTTGATATGGCAAATGGATCCAATGTTGCCGAAGCCATATTTGGGTCTAACACCAATATGCCAAATTCTAGCCATAGCCATGCCGCTAGCCCTAATTTTGGCCATGGCGCCAAATCCTAGCTTGGCCATTCCGCCAAGCCCTAATTTTGGCCATGGCACCAAATCCTAGCTTTGTCCATGCCACCATGTCACTGGCATGCGCCAATGTCTCTACTATTCTATTAAAACATGCCAATGGAATGCGACCATAATCAATGGCCACCCTCTCACATGAATTACAATATCATCCGTCCAAATTCGCCACAGAATTGACAGGCCTATGGCAAGTTTTAGGCGACCAGCAAGCCTAATAGCATCACACGCTATTCTCTTGCGGCAAGTCTCCTGACTTTGACTCGCCACACATGGCTATTTGCTACTTAGTTGGCGTACAATTAATCAGAGTAGCCAGGTCTTGTACACAAGACCCATTCAGCAATCTGCTACACTTTTCCATACTCGAGACATCAAACATGTCGCAAACTGGGGGTTTCTCATCAGGGTATTGGTCTGGCGGTTTACAGCGTGCGGCGTGCCACACGTCAGTTATGACTTGTATAAATAGGTTTCACCTATTTTCGACCAAGAAACAAGTTTTTGGTTAACAACAACATGGTATCCATAAAACACCAAAGAACTGATAGCTTACATTCCACAATCCAGTTCCATATTCTGATACAAGTCATAAAATAACCACACCTTCAAAATTAACCATTATGGTCTCAACACCAACCCTTCTCCTTCATTTTGTGACCGAAGCAAGCCTGGAACGGCCAATTCTTGGTTTAGGCCAGAATTGTACAGATTTATCTCTCGAATCTAAAGTACTCCCGTGCAGCGCATTTGTTTAAGGTTTAGGCTCGTTTCTCATCCAAACACCCAAATTGACCAAAACCAGCAGAAACAGTTTTTACCCACAAACACCAGTAGAAACAATTTTTACCCATAAAAAATTGGCGACCACAGTGGGAGATTAATCTCTCGGTTGCTTTTTAATTTCATTTTTCCAATCCCAATTTCAAGATGGTAGAGCTCAGGTACGGATCAGCAACAAACCCTGAGGCCACCGGCGCTGAAAACGTCCTTGGTTTCAACGTTCCTTCTAGTGACATCAATGTACCACATGTCAGCATGATCAACACCAGCGGCGCAAGAAACGTTCCCTCATTCATTACACCTCTGATCACCAGAGCCAGAGCTGATGCTGCCATTCCCAATATCTATTCAAGTGTGACACCCCCAGTTGTCACCAGATCCGCTGCCACTCCACCATCAGGACGAGAGACCGGAGGAACCAGAGGAGGCCGACCCCCTATTACCATTGCTGATTTGATGGAAAGACATGAAGTTCTTTCTAAGGCTCAGACGGACATGGCTTCAACTCAGAAAGAGGTACTTACTTTCCTCAAAACACTAACGGAGCGGCTACCACAGGAATCACGCTAACCAGAGACAATGAGGAGCACCTTTAATACTCCTGGAGCCAGTACCTCAGCATGACGCACCTTTGTAGATGAAGAGGCATGTTTTGCTCCTGAACGTCCATTGGAGAGGAATTAACCATCCAATTTCATCAGGCATGAAGATTTGGAACGAATTCTTCGAAATCGAGACAAAGGAAACTCGGTGGACATGCATCAGCATCAACCCCCATATCCTCCTGAAGTACATAGAGTAAGTCTTACAAGGGGGTATTCTTCTCCACAATTCTCCCTTTATGACGGTATTGGTAATGCACGTGAACATGTCTACCGATTTCTGGAATCCTTGGGTGAACACGAGTACAATCATGTCCCCCGTTTGAAGGAATTTTCGAAATCACTTACCGGAAGAGCGTACACCTGGTACAACAACATCGCACCGAACAACATATCCAACTGATGTGACATGGTTACGGCTTTCTACAAGAAGTACTTCTTTGTATCTGAGAAAATCACCTTCTCAGATTTAGGAAGGATGTTTCAACGAAACAATGAGCATCCAAATGATTATGTCAAGAGATTCAGAATTCAAGCATTGGATTGTCACGACCCAAACGTGACTGAGCAACAATTGGTGGAGTATTGCATTAAAATCGTGGTTCCTATTTATCGTTCCTTACTGGAGAATCTACGGTTCCATACATTCTCTAAACTCCATGAGGCTGCTAAGCGGTCGGCCACAACAGCACAGGCATTGTTAGAAAGAACCAGGCCATCCAGAGGTGAAGACGCACGCGAAACTCGAGGAAACAAATGCCTCATTAACAAGAAACACAACAATGGCTCCTATGTAAGAGTGGTGAGCGAAGGAGGAAAAATTAAAGCTCTAGCGGCAGAACAGCAACCCAAGCGTGCAGCACCAGCACATCAGGCGGCTCCACCTCGAAAAGCCGCGACTAAAGCTCCTATGCAACACCAAGAAGACGGAGAAGCTGCCTTAGATTTCCCATTTCCAATCGAGGAAGTAATTGAACTCTTGGAGGCACGGATTCAAGATGATTCCATCAAGCTGCCTCCTATCAGAAGCCCGCCAACTGAAGAGGAAATGGGAAATCCCAAGTATTGTCGTTACCACAGGTTCGTTCATCACCCGACCAATGAATGCAATAAATTAAAACACATCTTCAAAGAAAATGTGGAGGCAGGAGAACTTCAACTGGGCCATGAGGGAGTTCACAGAGATCCTCTTCCAGTCAGGAGTTGTATACTTTCTTGGGATTCCGTTCACAAAACCGTGCAGTCCATGATGCGGCGTGTATGCGAAATCCTCTATTTATCCAAGGCGTAGCGTCAAGACAAATTTGCACTCCTCAATCGCGTTGTGTCGGGAAAACGGATTTTCTATGTCGAATAAACCACTCCCAAATCCCAACCTCTCTCGGGAAGCGTTGTTGGAAAGTGCAACTGGGGACTGCTGACCACTGCTCACCTAGAGAATGTCGAGTTTGAAAGCATACTAATCGACGCGGCCGCCGACATCAACATTGTTACCGTCAAGACTCTAAGATCTGCAGGAGTTTCAAAGCAGGAGGCTAATCACTCCCCAATTGTGGTCAAAAACCCAGAAGGAGAAGCAATAAGCGCTTACGGCTACATCAACCTCGAAATAAAGGTAGGAGATGCTCTAACACATGGCAAATTCCACATCGTTAAAGAATGCCCTAATTATGACATGGTTCTGGGGCGCTCATGGGTGCATAATGATAGACACATTTTTGTGTCCGATTTGTCTCGATTCTATATATTGTTAGGGCTTATTTTTGTACTTATTATGGTGTTTTATTTATTTGTAGGTATTTTTGGCCAATAAACATTTTTGGAAAAAATTGGCTCGAAAAGTTGTCGAAAAGCACCCGGAGGACACTTGCTATTCGGACCCCCGGTTTGGATAAGGGGCACCCCCAGGACACCCCTTAAGGCAGCTGCTAAAGGAACCCCTACTCTGGATAGGGGGCGCCCCCTTTCTTCACAAATTCAAATTTCAAATTTGGCGGGAAACTCTATTATTACCTGCGTGAATTTGGGAGCATCAGTTGGGCGTGAAATAACGAGATTCAATGGCTGATTTTTGTTGGGATGGACTTCCTAGAGCATAACAGGGTTGGTATATGTGATTGGATCGAATGAATTGGGCTAGATCGACCGGGAGAAGGAAACAGAGGTGTTGTGGTCACGGGTTGCTGTTGGAATATTTTTTCGATAATTCAGGGAGATTAAAGGCTAGAAAAGCTTCCCCAACATTCGTAGTTATCTAATAAAGAGTTTGGAAGTATTGGGAGAGGTCAAATACGCGTAAAGAGAGTTTGGCAGAAAGAAAACTCCGAAACTTGATGTGGAGATAAACCAAGATTTTGGGGGAGATTTAATCGAGCTGTGGACTATAAAAGGAGAGGGGATAAGTCATATAAGAGGTCCGAAGCCTTTCAGATAAGTTTAGAACACCACAGAGCTCTAGAGATCGAGTTGCAGGAAAGTACCTTATTCTGCTGTTGTTGAAGAGGAAGAACACGAAGAACATTGACGCACAAGCAACTGTCGCAGAAACCTATCGTTGTTTCATAGCAGAACCTATGTGTCGTTCATCACAGCGGTTGCATTAGGTCTTTAGCTACTATTTCTCCCTGTAACAGTGATTCTGCAACACCAACAAACTGTTGCGAATCGTCTGTATTATTACTTTTCACTCTTTTAATCATCTTTTGAGCAACAAACACATATTTTGAGGCCATGATTAATATGAGGAGATAAACCTCATTGCTGAGGCGGTAGAGGAAGCTATTTTTCCAACAAAAAGTGGTATATTCTATTTTATCTTTTTATTTGCAATAATTATATGATTATTTGCCTTGAACTATTATTGAATATGATTTTTATTTGAGTGATTGTGATCTATTTTGATGGAGTATGCTTAGTTTTAAGACTTTTGATGCTTCATACTTGGTATTTACAATTACTACTTTTGAAAATCTACTTGTTGCAATATTTTATAATCAAATTAAACGAGAAAACTGCATAAATATAAGTATTGGTTTAATCACTTTGAACTTGGAAAATAGTAGAATCTTATCCTCAGTGTTTCTTTTAATATTGATATCATCTTTGTTTGAGTTTGCTATAATTTTTATTGAGTTTTTTATTTTAGTTTTGAATTTAAGTCTAAAAAAATCCTTCACAAGTCTGAGAAACGACAGTCTTTTTACCACTATCTACAAATCACATCAATTTTTGGCGCTGCCGACGCGGACTTGTTTTTAGGGTTTTAGATTTATTTTATTTTATTATTTTTGTTTTTTTTATGTTTTTGGGTATTTGTCTTGTGTCTACAGATTCTGGATCATAAAGAAAATTGAGCCAAAGAGTTTGGTGATTTCATAAAGACTTGGAGCTAAAGATTAAAGCAAAAAGAACAGAAAAGAAGACAATTTTATTTTAGACAATTTTAGTTTAGGGTTTGTTTATTTTCTTTTAGAAAATAAAAAACTGTATTAGGGTTTATTATTTTTGTAATTTTTCTTTACTTTTTGGACTTTTGGACTTTGGGGACATTATTTTTTTTTATTACCCTACGAAAGGGTACTTTAAATATAAACGGTTTGCAGAGAAGGAGGACAATTACGATATTGTCTCTGCACCTTGGGTTCGTACACTAGACATCGGAGTCAGTGGCCCGAGTCGACTACAACCGATTCATTCCCCGTCTGGAACGGGAGGTAAGATTCTAAACACTCGTGAATCCCCTGTCAGCGAGTTACTAGACTCCTTCGTATGCATATATGTTGAGGACTGAATACGGACATTTATTTTTCTAGTAAAGGGAAAGGCCTGGCCATACAAGATAAGGGTTCGGATTTCATCACTGTTCTCTTCTTGCCCGCTTTAGGAACACGTAACCTACGCGAACTTAAGCCTAAAATTTTGACTAGAACGAGACCGATATGGTAACAAGCTTAACAGGAAAGTCATTCGAAAAATATTGGTTACTCTTTTAAGCATACTTCGAAGTTCTTGACGGTTTCTGTAAGTTGAATGCGTGACTGCGCCGCCTTGTAATACCGGTGAGGCCTTGGGTATCAAAGCTCCACCGAGCTTCCCTCGCCTCTATTCAACTTACGTTAACTCGGATTGATTCCAGAGGGGTTTTCTTAAATTGTAACGAATTCCCGTTCGAAGGATTAGAAGCTGGTCTAGAAACAATATAAGTGGAGCCATCATGCTTGTTTGCTAGAAATCAATAGGTTTGATTTGGTTGAGTCGTCCTTGATCTGTGTTTGCTTACCCTTCCAATTTAGAAAATTCTATTGTATGCCTGAACGTAAAAGAGACGCACTAGGTAGATTTGTTAAAGAGAAACCTAGTAGTTCTAAGCGTCTCGATTACCTTAATCTAGAGAGTCCGACTTTTGAAGAGTCTGTTTTTGAACGTCCTTTGACTGAGGAGAGAATCCCTGTTGCTCCGATAGCGCCAGAAATGGCAAATTTGAAAGCTTTGTTGAATCCAACTAGGACTACTCGTCCCTCATGTATCAGGTTAGCTGAGACGGAAGCAACTTATGAACTTAAACCTGGGACCTTATAGCTGCTCCCAATCTTTTTAGGGAAAGAAAATGAAAACCCCTATTTCTATGTTAGGGACTTTGAGGAAATTTGTAGTACCCTCAGTATTAGAAACCTAGATGATGATTCTTTGAAACTTAGGTTATTCCCCTTTTCCATGAAAGATAAAGCTAAATCGTGGCTATATAGTTTGGCTTCCGGGTCAATCGAAACGTATGAACAACTTACATCTTCCTTTTTGAACAAGTTTTTCCCTAGGCACAAAACATCGTCTATTAGGACGCAAATCTGCACGTTTTCTCAACAGGAGGGAGAAACTTTGTATAGGTATTTGGAAAGGTTCAATGATTTATTAGCCCAATGTCCTCATCATGGTTTAGAGAAGGTTAGGTTAGTTCAGATCCTTTATGAGGGTTTAGATTATCCCACCACAACCACAATAGAATCTATGTGTACTGGTGGATTTGAGAACCAAACAGTTGATGACGCGATGACATATTTGCATGAAGTCGCCGAAAAGACCCAACAATGGGAAAGTAGTAGGGGACCCCAGAAAACAATTCTTCCTAGCAGAGGAAACGTTAATAGGGTAGAAGGAGGCTATGAATCAGATGCCAAAATTTCTGCTATAGCGAAAAGGTTAGAAGCTTTAGAAGTGGGTAACACTAGTGGTAGATTGGAGCCTCTTTGGGAAGGCCAGAATAATGAAGAGCAAGCCAATGCTCTATATAATAAAACTAGGTTTGATAATCGTCAGAAGTTTGACCCATATTCAGAAACCTTAATCCTGGTTGGAGGAACCATCCGAACTTTTCATGGTCTAAGGGCCAGAGTCAGGGTCAGTCTAATAATTCTAATGCTCCCCCAGGTTTTGGCTACACTAGGAATACATCAGGCCCAGAAAATAAAACGACTAGCTTAGAGGAATCTATTAAGATGTTAGCAAAAACTCAGGAAATGTTAGCACAGAGCCATGTTAGTTTTCAACAGGAAACCAAGCAGAATTTTCAAACTAATGCTCAGAGCCTTGCTAAGTTAGAACTTCAAGTCGGCCAAATAGCTAAGACCTTAAGTGAGAGAGATAATGGTAGGTTCCCTAGTCAGACTAATCCCAATCCTAGAGGAGTTCATGAAGTAGGTACAAAACCATCGAATCAATTGAATGCTATTAGAACCCTTAGGAGTGGTAGAATAGTAGACAATCAGGTAACCATGCCCGATAGTGAACATACTGTAGTTCACCCCTCAGGACCACTAGCTAAGGAAACTGATAAAATTTCTGATGATGCCAACTCAGTCCTGAGAGGTCTGATTCTGTGCCTAGAGCCCCATTTCCTCAGCTATTAGTACCAACAAAGAAGGAATCGAACTTTAATGACATATTGGAGGTTTTTAAGCAAGTTACCATAAACCTTCCTTTATTAGATGCAATTAGGCAAATTCCTGCTTATGCCAAGTTCCTTAAGGATATGTGTACGCGAAAGCGAAAACTTAGCGTCCATAAGAAAGCCTTTTTAGCTAGTCACGTAAGTTCAATTATTCAAAACACTACAACTCCAAAGTACAAAGACCCAGGTTCCCCTACCATTGCTTGTACAATAGGTAAACGCCGGGTAGAAAAAGCTTTACTTGACTTAGGAGCCAGTGTGAACCTACTTCCGTACCATGTGTACTTACAGCTAGGACTTGGTGAAATGAAACCTACTCAGATAACACTGCAGTTAGCTGATAGGTCTGTTAAAATTCCTCGAGGTGTTATTGAGGATGTCCTTATTGAGGTCGACAAGTTTATTATCCAGTGGATTTCGTGGTCCTAGATACCCAACCTGTCCCTGACCCAGAGAACCAGATACCTGTGATTTTAGGTCGCCCATTTTTAGCTACGTCTAATGCGATCATTAACTGTCGAAATGGTGTGATGAGTTTATCTTTTGGTAATATGACTATGGAGATGAACATTTTTAATGTCAGTAAGCTACCTTGAGCTAGATGACACATGTGTTGAAGAGGTGAACATGATAGAAGAGTTCAGAGTCATTACCAAACATTTTCTGAAGACCCATTAGAAAGTTGTCTATCCCATTTTGGTTTAGATTTTGACGACGATAGCACTATTGAACAGGTGAATGCTCTATTAGATTCTACCCCTGTGTTAGACACTGATAGATGGAAAGCTAGGTTCGAACCGTTACCAGTTTCTGAGACTACCCTAATTCCTTCTTTAGAAGAGCCCCCAAAGTTGGACCTTAAACCACTACCCGATACTCTAAAGTATGTGTTTTTAGGCCCATCTGAGACTTTACCTGTGATTGTAGCTTCCGATTTGGATAGTGATCAGGAAAGTAGGCTAGTAAAGTACTTCAAGACAATAAGGAAGCTTTAGGGTGGACTATAGCAGACATTAAGGGTATAAGTCCTACTGTGTGTATGCATCAGATTCATTTAGAGGAAGACTCCAAACCTTCTAGGGAGATGCAACGTCGACTGAACCCTAACATGAAAGAGGTAGTTCGAAAAGAGGTGCTTAAGTTGTTAGATGCGGGTATTATTTACCCAATTTCAGACAGTAAGTGGGTCAGCCCTGTTCAGGTTGTCCCCAAGAAATCAGGTATCACTGTAGTCCAGAATGATAATAATGAATTAATCCCAACCCGAGTGACCACGGGATGGCGTGTGTGTATTGACTATAGGAAATTGAACAAGGTCACAAGGAAGGACCACTTTCCCCTTCCATCGACCAGATGCTAGAGAGATTAGCTGGACATAGTCACTACTTTTTTAGATGGCTACTCCGGTTATAATCAGATCGTTATTGCCCCAGAAGACCAAGAAAAACCACTTTTACCTGTCCCTTTGGTACCTTTGCGTATAGACGCATGCCTTTCGGGCTTTGTAATGCCCCTGCGACTTTTCAGCGTTGCATGATGAGCATATTTTCTGACATGGTAGAACGGTTTTTAGAGGTCTTTATGGATGATTTTTCAGTGTTTGGTTCATCTTTTGATGAGTGCTTGCATCATTTGACATTAGTGTTGACTAGGTGTAAGGAAAAAATTTAGTGCTTAATTGGGAAAAATGCCATTTCATGGTTAATCAGGAATTGTGTTAGGGCACATCGTCTCTTCAAAGGGTATAGAGGTAGACAAAGCCAAAGTTGACCTTATTAAGACTTTACAGGTCCCAAAAACCGTAAAAGATATTAGGTCATTCTAGGGCATGCAGGTTTTTACCGTCGATTCATTAAGGATTTTAGCTTGATTTCTAGACCTCTTTGCAATTTGCTTGCAAAGATGTTAAGTTTGTCTTTGATGATGCTTGTTTAAGGCTTTTGAGAAGCTTAAACTTTACTCACTACTGCCCCGATAGTCCAGGCACCTAACTGGAACCTACCCTTTGAAATTATGTGTGATGCTTCAGATTATGCTATAGGCGTTTTAGGTCAACGAGAAAACAAATTACTCATGTGATTTACTATGCTAGCAAAACTCTGAATGATGCCCAAATGAACTACAACTACCGAGAAGGAATTTAGCCATCGTGTTTGCCTTGGATAAGTTTAGATCCTATATTAGGTTCTAAGATCGTAATCTATACTGATCATGCTGCTTTGAAATACCTTTTTCTAAGAAGGATACCAAACCTAGATTGATTAGATGGATCCTTTGTTACAAGAATTTTCCAGACATTAGAGACAAAAAGGGTGCAGAAATGTAGTAGCAGACCACTTGTCTAGGCTAGTTGTTAGTTCCCCTAATTCCCTTCCTATAAGGGATAGTTTTCCTGATGAACAATTGTTCTCTGTTTCCCAATCACCTTGGTATGCAAATATAGTGAATTATCTTGTTACTGGTCGAATGCCTCAACATTGGGGTAAGCAAGATCGTTCTAGGTTTTTAGCCGAGGTTAAGCATTTCTTTTGGGACGATCCTTATCTGTTTAAGTATTGTCCGGACCAGATTATTAGGAGATGTGTATCTGAGAGTGACCAGTCTAGTATTATCTCCTTTTGTCATGAACATGCATGTGGGGGTCATTTTAGTGCTAAGAAGACTGCTGCTAAGATTTTGCAGTGTGGATTTTACTGGCCTTCGTTGTTTAAAGATTCCCATAGTCATTGTGTTTCTTGTGAGCGTTGCCAGAAGTTAGGAACCATTTCCCGTAGAAATATGATGCCTTTGAACCCTATTTTAGTGATTGAGGTCTTTGATGTGTGGGGCATTGATTTTATGGGTCCATTTCCTATTTCGTTTGGTTATCTTTACATACTTGTCGCTGTAGACTATGTGTCTAAGTGGGTTGAGGCGGTTCCGTGTAAAACGAATGACCACAGGGTCGTAGTCCAGTTTTTGAAAGAGAATATACTTACACGTTTTGGTACGCCGCGAGCTATAATTAGTGATGGAGGTTCACACTTTTGTAATAGACCGTTTGCTCTTTTAATGAAACAATACGGTATTACCCATAAAGTAGCAACCCCATATCACCCTCAGACTAGTGGTCAGGTAGAGGTTTCCAATAGGGAAATTAAACGTATTCTAGAGAAAACAGTTAATCCAAATAGGAAAGACTGGTCGTCGAGGCTTACTGATGCCTTATGGGCTTACCGTACTGCGTTTAAGACACCCATTGGAATGTCACCTTATCGTTTAGTGTTTGGCAAGGCATGTCACCTGCCTGTTGAGTTAGAGCATCGAGCCTATTGGGCTATTAAGAACTTAAACTTTTCACTTGACAAGGCAGGAGCTCAAAGAAAGCTCCAGCTCAATGAGTTGGACGAGATTCGTAGAGATGCATACGATAGTGCTAAGGAGTATAAGAACAAAATGAAACTTGTGCATGATAGGAATATTTTACGAAAGTCATTTTCTCCAGGTCAAAAAGTTCTTCTGTATGACACTCGTTTGCATCTATTCCCCGGGAAGTTGCGCTCTCGGTGGACCGGTCCTTTTGTGGTCCGTACTGTTTTTCCTCATGGCGCTGTTGAGATTGAGACACCAGATGGTAGTAGTTCTTCGAAGGTTAACGGTCAGCGATTGAAGCCCTTTTAGAGCCTTTTCCTACAGGTGATGTTGAGGAGGTCCCTCTGGAGGACCCTGTTTACCTTGATTGACCATCGAGGCGATTTTGTATGTTGTATATATTTTTGTAGGTTTTTGGTTACACTTCACCCAGGTACTATCTTTCCGACTTCTCTCTTTACTATTTCCTCATGTTACTTATATTTTTGGTACTGTTCTTTAATTAGAAACATTGAGGACAATGTTAGATTTAAGTTTGGGGGTGGGGTAGAACTTTTTTTACCTTTTCGTTGCAATAAATAAACTCCAGAGCCTAGAAATTTATCCCTATTAAGGATGGCACTAACCAATCTAAGTGGATGGAAGCATTTTGGTTGTAGGAGTTGAGGAACCAATCTGACTAGATGGCAACATCTAAAGAGTCTATTCATAAAAGCACAGAGCTCAGGTGTTAGAAATAACATGATAGTTTCACCATATCTCGTTGAGTCCTTTTCACTTCTGTTTTTATTTGTTTTGTTTTTAAACTATGTTTCTCTAAGTGATTAGGTGGGGCTCACGATTCAAGTTGTTACCATGCTAGGGTGAATTAGAGTGATTGAGATACAAAAAAAAAAAAAAAAAAAAAAAATGAGACCAGACCATCAGACCAACTGGAATAAATTCAATAAAGTCGACCACTGGAACCCTTGTATATGCCAGTTGTGTTGACCTAGAGTTAGGATTATCAATCACTGGTTCCCTTGTATATGCCAGTGTGTTGATATTAGTCAGACTAGTATCTCAGTCCATTAGGATAGGTTCATTTTGGCGTAGGCCTTCAGACAGATATGAGAAACACCGTTCACCTAGTAAACATCAAAACCATCTATGATTTTATCTATATCCATCTTCTTGATCTATCCATGTGATTAGTTTCGACTCCGAATATTGATGTCCATAGTGCAACTATCTGAGTAGAGCTCTGTCACTTCATATGAATTTTTTAGTATGCTTGAGTGCGAACTCGTGTACAGCAATTGGAATTTCGCATCAGGGTACTTCCTCCTGTAGTCAATAAGTATGCCAACCAAGGAGATTATTTAGTGCCTTCCAAGGTTATGTGTAGATAGATAGGATCTGGAGTAAAGGTTTTGTGGGTATACCTCTGGTAAGCCCTCCGGAGACAACACTTCGCCACTAGGGACACCTAGAGGTTTAAGGCTTATTGCATACGCTAAATGCAATCGACGATGCCTGCGACAGTGAGTTAGGATTTTATTTCTATTTTATTTTTGCTCGAGGACTAGCAAATAATAGGTTTGGGTGTATTTGATAGACACATTTTTGTGTCCGATTTGTCTCGATTCTATATATTGTCAGGGCTTATTTTTGTACTTATTATGGTGTTTTATTTATTTGTAGGTATTTTTGGCCAATAAAAATTTTTGGAAAAAATTGGCTCGAAAAGTTGTCGGAAAGCACCCGGAGGACACTTGCTATTCGGACCCCCGGTTTGGATAAGGGGCACCCCCAGGACACCCCTTAAGGAAGCTACTAAAGGAACCACTAATCTGGATAGGGGGCGCCCCCTTTCTTCACAATTTCAAATTTCAAATTTGGCGGGAAACTCTATTATTACCTGCGTGAATTTGGGAGCATCAGTTGAGCGTGAAATAACGAGATTCAATGGCTGATTTTTGTTGGGATGGACTTCCTAGAGCATAACAGGGTTGGTATATGTGATTGGATCGAATGAATTGGGCTAGATCGACCAGGAGAAGGAAACAGAGGTGTTGTGGTCACGGGTTGCTGTTGGAATGTTTTTTTCGACAATTCAGGGAGATTAAAGGCTAGAAAATCTTCCCCAACATTCGTAGTTATCTAATAAAGAGTTTGGAAGTATTGGGAGAGGTCAAATACGCGTAAAGAGAGTTTGATAGAAAGAAAACTCCGAAACTTGCTGTGGAGATAAACCAAGATTTTGGGGGATATTTAATCGAGCTGTGGCCTATAAAAGGAGAGGGGATAAGTCATATAAGAGGTCCGAAGCCTTTCAGATAAGTTTAGAACACCATAGAGCTCTAGAGATCGAGTTGCAGGAAAGTACCTTATTCTGATGCTGCTGCTGAAGAGGAAGAACACGAAGAACATTGACGCACAAGCAACTGTCGCAGAAAACTATCGTTGTTTCACAGTAGAACCTATGTGTCGTTCATCACAGCGGTTGCATTAGGTCTTTAGCTACTATTTCTCCCTGTAACAGTGATTCTGCAACACTAACAAACTGTTGCGAATCGTCTGTATTATTACTTTTCACTCTTTTAATCATCTTTTGAGCAGCAAACACATATTTTTAGACCATGATTAATATGAGGAGATAAACCCCATTGCTGAGGCGATAGAGGAAGCTATTTTCCAACAAAAGTGGTATATTCTATTTTATCTTTTTATTTGCAATAATTATATGATTATTTGCCTTGAACTATTATTGAATATGATTTTTATTTGAGTGATTTTGATTTATTTTGATGGAGTATTCTTAGTTTTAAGACTTTTGATGCTTCATACTTGATATTTACAATTACTACTTTTGAAAATCTACTTGTTGCAATATTTTAGAATCAAATTAAACGAGAAAATTGCATAAATATAAGTATTGGTTTAATCACTTTGAACTTGGAAAATAGTGGAATCTTAGCCTCAATGTTTCTTTTAATATTGATATCATCTTTGTTTGAGTTTGCTATAATTTTTATTGTGTTTTCTATTTTAGTTTTGAATTTAAGTCTAAAAAAATCCTTCACAAGTCTGAGAAACGACACTCTTTTTACCACTATCTACAAAATCACATCACATAACAATAAAGCAAAGATAGGAGTATGTCCTCTGCCGGTGTCCGTACCCGAAAGAATTTCCTACAAGCCGTCCGACCCTGAGGACTATGTGCTGCCGTATCTAAAACTTGCCAATGCCACCTGATTTCCTGGAGAGAGGCCATCGACGTACATACGCAGATTTCGGACACAAGTAAGTCTCATTGAACAACCCTTTATGCAATCAGTCACTTCTCCTCTCGTCCAGGCCTGGGGACTCGATCCAATCATCAACCCGGGCTTCAATAGAAGATGTGAATGTGATGTCGGGGCCTTCAAATGTTTCATGAAAAGTTTGGAAGTTGTCTTAGTCAACAATAATGGATCCAAGAATCAAATAGCGGCGCAACATCAAAACCCATTCCATGTTGGAGACATGGTAGTGAAAGTTTCCGCTCAGCCTCCTTCATTCGATTCCACATACGAGCCATACCTAGTAGCAGAAGTTATTTTGGGAGGCTACCGCAAGCTCATCACCGTTGACAAGTTAGAAGGTGTAGTAATACATGCCCGGTGGCTCAAACACTTCAAAGCCTAAGGTGTCACGCCGCCTCTCGCCTCAAAATTCTTCCTTGTATTTCCTTCAGCAATTTCCCTTTTTATGCAATATTTGTAATTCCTCCAAAATGATTGCACTGCTTGCATTCATAATTAGGGTTTCGATTTTAATTAAAACATCGTTTCTTTCAAAAATAAGTTTTCCTGAATCATCTCACAGGAAAAGTACCAAGTAAATCCGAACCCTCACAAAGCCATTGCCCATCACTTCAAAATCAAACCCTACAAGAAATATCTCATTTAAAATACTGAAGCGGAAAATACGCAAGGAAGAATATTTCATGTGGAGGCACAAATACCTTCTCTCAGCTGGCTTTGACCTTCGCAGGACGAGATTTCCTCGCTTCTCGTGGCGCGCGGCATGCCATGGACTCCCTGTGTAATTTGCAAGATCGAATAAAAGGTTGGTCAAATCCTTAACTATTGCAACTGTTTTCCCTGTTTTAAGTTACTGTTGCCAACGACATGCGGGTGTGTTATTGTGGAAGTAGCTAAATTGAAGGAATGTGACACGCTAACCAGCATTATTGCTGCGCTTTGGATTTCCATTTGCCGAATCTTTCTGGAAGAATGGAAGGACTTTTTTTTTCAAAAGGGGTTTTTGGGGTTCTTTCGGAAGATTTTGTTCATTCATCTAATTAATCAAAGCAGCATGAATGGAAGAATATTATTCGGTAAAGCATGGATTCAGTCACATGAATAAAAAAAAACCCTAAAGTATCAAAAACATCTACAAGTTACGAAAAGATTGTTTTTCACACGAAAGGAAATAAATGGAAAACTAGTTATCAATGCCAAATACTTCTCCAGCGCCCTCTCCAAAGCCTGCTCCAGCGCCATCTCCAAAACTTGCTTCAGCAGCCTCTCCAACAACTCCAGCGTTTGCTTCATATCCCTCTCCAATGGCCGCTTCAATAGCATACTCAACGGTCTCTTCAGCCTCTCCAACAGTAGTTTCGGCATCCTCTCCAGAAGATATTTCAGTCTCCTTCTCGCGGGTCGCGCCGACATCCTTCTCAGCAACTGCTCCAACAGTCTCTTGAGGATACTCCGGTTTGTCAACATCAGAGTCAAGGATTACGATACCGTTACGAACAGGGTAACTAAACTTGCTCTCACCTGGAGTATTCCTAGGATCGATCCTTCACCGCTTCAGTCGAGCAGCGAACCTTTCAACCCTGACACTGGGTCATTGAGATGCTTCACCATACTGAGACGCCTCAACGTGTTGGGACGCTTCATCATGTCTCCACTTTTCTTCCATGTCAACCGAAGCCATGAAAGCTTGAGCACACATCCGAACAATGAGTAGATGAGTGAGAGGCATACCTTGTATGACCCGACCAGCTTCACGAAACAAAGGATCGATTTTGTTAAATACCTTCTCATATGCAGAAACCCTGGGTTTGTCAACTTCGAATCTTTTCTGCGAAGAATCAGAAATATGATCATCACCAGGGGTTCCCATCATATACTGCAAAAAAGTATTATGTCTGCATCAACAACCTGCGTGGTAAAAGAAGACAAAAGAAGAGCCGCAAGAAGACATGAAACAATACCTGGAAAGAAGATAAATATAATTCTATGGTGAAAAGTGGCCTTTTATATCGCGCAGATTGACGAAACCTGAGAAAGAAAACTCTTTTTCCTGCCATATATAAAGGCTTTGGATACGGGATATCAACTAAAAAAGCGGGGGTCTAACAACACCATCCAATATTTCGCTTAGAAATCTGTATGGACTAACTCCTAAATACTTTCTAGAGAATCAACTAGACAGTCAGACTCAATCTAGGTAAAAGTATCTCAAGGATTTAATATCTCTCTCTTGTTTTGATTTACTCAAGCTAATAGAAATCAGCGAGTCTTTAATCAAACACAAGGAATAACTTGGATGGTACTAAAGACAAATATCCAAGGATCAATCAATGACAATCAACAACCAAAGGTTGGATTACTCTAATTGATGATCTAACGCACAACCTGTATTATTTCAATTATAAAGATAAAACAATATAATGCGAAAATTGAAATAACACAGACACCAGAAATTTTGTTAACGAGGAAACCGCAAATGCAGAAAAACCTCGGGACCTAGTCCAAATTGAACATACACTGTATTAAGCCGCTACAGACACTAGACTACTCTAAGCTAACTTCGGACTGGACTGTAGTTGAACCCCAATCAATCTCCCACTGATCCAAGGTACAGTTATTCTCCTACGCCTTTGATTCCATCATGATACTACGCACTTGATTCCCTTAGCTGATATCACCCACAACTAAGAGTTGCTACGACCCAAAATCGCAGGCTTTGACAATAAACATATCTGTCTCCAACAGACAAGTCTATCAAAGGATCAATATGTCTTCCACATATAAACCCTAAAGGTTTTGTTCCGTCTTTTGATAATAATCAAGGTGAACATGAACCAATTGATAATCCGGTCTTATATTTCCGAAGAACATTTTAGAGTTATCAATCACCTCACAACAATCTTAATCGTATGGTAACGAAACAAGATGTTGTGGAATCACAAACAATGGGACGAAGATGTTTGTGATTACTTTTTATATCTTTCCTATCGGAGATATCAATCTCAAGCCAATCAATCTGATTGTACTCGTACACTAGAAGATGCAAGATCAGATCACACAACTACGATAAAGGTAGTATCGGTCTGGCTTCACAATCCCAATGAAGTCTTTAAGTCGTTAACCTGGTTTTAGAAGAAGAAAACCAAAGGTTAAAGGAGAATCAACTCTAGAACGCAAACTAGTATCACATGTAAGGTGTGGGGATTAGTTTTGCACAATACTAGATGTCTCCTTTATATAGTCTTTCAAATCAGGGTTTGCAATCAATGTTAGCTTAGTAACAAAGCATTCAATATTCATCGTTAGATGAAAACCGGATTCAGATTCAAGCTAATATTTCTCAACCGTTAGATCGAAAACTTAGCTTGTTACACACACTTGACAGTGCATGCTTCTAGGTTTGTTAACCGTACCCAAACGTATGCACTTGTTGGTTCAACAATAATTAACAAAAAGGTTAGCCATATGATCATTTCATATCAACCATGTTATTCTTTACCATAACTAGTTCAAATGAATTCAAATGAACTAGTTAGAGAGTTGTTCAATTGCAAGGAAATCTCATGTACTACACAAGATACAATTGAAGCAAAGATGATTTGATTCACTTGAATCGGTTCATGAAACTTTATAGCCACGGTTTGCAAACTGCATTCCTTAGTCTTTTTAAGTTTAAGTTCAGAAATTATCTTCAGATATATAACCTTCTCAATTTCGCAGACTAGGTTCGCGGACTTAAGTTACCGGGAAGAGTTTACAAACTCCAGCAGAAATTCTCGGGTATGAGAACTTTGCCGGTTCGCGGACTGAGTTCGCGGACTGAGCTTCACGCAAGTTGTTGGTCAACTCCAGCAGAAATTCTCGGGTTTGAGAACTTCGGCAGTTCGCGGACTGAGTTCGCGGACTTGGATCACGCCATTCTTCCGGTTCTTTTGATCAACAAAGTTCGCAAACTTTGGTTCAAGGAATAAGACTTGTACATAAATGTGTTTTCACAACAATGCTTATGTACACCATTGGTTATGTAACCTAAACTGTCATTTCAATCATTGAAACATTCTTAGAGGACGTTATATAGTTGTTACACCATTTCTCGTCAAAGAAATTTTCAAGATGATTGAAACGTATCATGACTTTCGTCACATGGTAAAGTTAAACTTGATCGAAGCGAAAAGCTTACCAACACATATTTCGAGATATAGATAGGCGAGGTATACTCGGCTCGAAATACCAAATGTGTATAATCCAAGTATATATATATATATAGCATACGACTTCTTGTCTCAAAGATTAGGAGATAGAGTAGATACACTTTTGAGTGATAGATAAGTTCGAGTCTTCACATACCTTTTTGTCGAGAAGTTCCACCGGTTCCTTGAGTAGTTCTTCTAATTGTATGATGAATCGCCATGAAGTCCTTGAGCTCAACTACGCTTTCTATCCTAGTCCGAGACTTAGCTATAATAGTTTTGATCAATAACATTGGAAAACATGTTTGATATATTAACGCATGCGAGTTCGACCGAGCAATGCTCTAACAATATCCCCCTTTGTCAATTTTAGTGACAAAACTATCAATACATATGGAATACAAAAAAAATAAAGAAACTTTAGTAGCTCCTATTCCACATGTCTAATCTTCAACATTCCTCAAAATCTTCGTCACTTCCAAGTACTCCAATGACCCCAAAGGTTGTAAGTTTAGCATCACCGTTGTTGAAGATCCGTAGCTATAACAATGAGAAACCATCGGTCTCGATCATTGTTATACAGTGTCATAGTATTATTACACAGTGTCAAATTCCAATTGTATCACAACTTCAACAATAATATTATGGTGATATGTATCACTCCCCCTTAGTCAATACTCCATCTCACATGGAAACCACTCCCCCTTACATAATGATATGAAAACCATATGTATTTGTAGTATGAACTACTTATTAATTCTCCCCGTTTTTGTCAATAAAATTGGCAAAGGTACAAGAACGGGATCATAATGAAATTTCCGAAAGAGACATTTCATGAAAAAAGGAAAAAAAATACATACCAACTAATTTAGATGCAATCATAAAGACGAATCTTAATGCATTCATCAATGAGTTTGAAGATACAAGATAACCCCTCTAAAATTCCACAGCCGCACACCCCTCAAGATATGACCATTAAGCACAAGTTCAAAAGAACTCTCCGCCATTTGATGTCATTCCCGAAAGAACAACAAGAGAGACCTTAATTTCAAACGAAAAGAAGGATTTTATTGGACACCAAAAACCATGAGAACGATTTTCTATATCCAAAGAACTCAATCAAATTAATCACAAAAAAAACCATGATTAATTTAATCGGAATACTCAATCAAATTAAACCCACGAGGTGATCAATTCAATTGATTATGCTCAACATAAGAGAACTTATGGAGACACGAAAATACTCAAATATAATTAATCTAATTGGAATACACAACCAAACTAATCACAAAATTAATCAATTTAATTGTCATTTGTTTTGCTCGACATGAGAAAACTTACGGAGCAATAAATAAATAACCAAACAAGATGATTAATTTAGTTCAATATGCTCGACATAACATATTTCACGGAACACCAACTAAGCTAAAAGATCAACTTGGTTGTATAGTGCTCAACATAAGATACAGTACGGAGCCTCACAGTAATACATAGAATGTGGATCAGGGATGATCAATACTGAGGAATACACAAGGATTCATTCTATTTTCCATCACTATTTTCATAACGATATTTAATAGACATAATCCTTAAAAACAAAAGATTTTAATCTATATTCCATCAACTATTTGACTATATAGGCTTAACTTTAGTATTTTTCAAAAGTCCATTCATTCTTTTACCGGTACGTGAATACCGACCACGAACGACTTTACTTTTGACAAAGTATGGGACAAATATAGTTCACGGACGTAAACACCAATCCCATAACAAATTGCAATATAACAAATCATAAAGATTAAATACTGCAAAACATGATCCTCCAAATATTTTTAGAATTTAAACCAATAAACCTAAAAAAGAACAAGAAGATGAAAATAATAGCTATGTGTAGTCACAATCATTGCTATTCAAGCACTAGTTATTCTTCCAACTAAACCAAAAATAAGACATACTAGGACAATGTCTTTGAGAAATTCCTTATCATTCCCGAACTCCTTGTCGTCAATATCCATTGGAATATAAGGTTCGTGGAGGAAGGAGTCAATACCAATGAACCGTCTTGGCTGATGATGTCGAACCAGGGCCTTCTGAATTTCCAAAGATCTTAAAACGCAAGCCTTTATTTCACTAATATCCTTTCTTACTTCCTTCAAGTCATCAAGAATATTGGAAAACTTCTGAGAGTTAGAAGGGACAGCCCTTGGATTTCTTGTATTCCTTCTCTTTCTTTTCAAGGAAAGAGTTACTGGAGATTTATCTTTTTCCTTTATTGATGGCTTAACAATCATGTTGACATCTTTTCCATCCAAAGACATGATGCTTAGAGAACAATTATAAACAACTGGATTTTGTGAGTAGAATTCACTATCTAGCAGTCTTGAGATATAAAGGATATCAGAGAGGAAAAAGGAATGTAGGGTTTGCAACCTTTAAAAAGGTTCGTGGACGCCCAACTCTAAACCTTATAAGAGTAGAATTGTCGATAATAACCCTTTCTTTTATTTTGATAGACAAACAACTAAGAAAATAAGAAGAAAAACTTTTCCTAAAGCATGATTGGTACACAACCTTGTCTCTTTTGATCAGGCACATGAGACAAGATTTACCAAACAACACAATCAATTTGTGTTGTGGTGAACAACAATCTGTCCACCATTTTCCCCTAGAGAGGAATCCTCAGACTTCTGTCTATCAAAGAGATTTGACCATACCTTCTTCTCTAATGGTCGTATTTTGTCTTTGGAAACCAACATCTTAGACGAAGATAAAATCTTACATACCTCATCAGTCTTCTGAGCAAGTTTAAGCTTCCTTTCCAATCGATTTGCTCTTCGTTGAAGTTTGTTGGCGTGCCTCACTTGATGTTTTTACTTGTAACATCTTGATAGTTCATGACCCTTCTGAGAACAAAACGAGCACGTCAAACTTGGATAGTTTTCAGGCATCTATGGTGTGAAAGCAGCCAGACACATAGTAGATCCTGAAACATTACAAACAGAGTTTCCAAAGGATGGGTCAATTGATTCTTCCAGCTTGATTTGATTCTCTTCTTCACTGAAACCATCAAGGTTGATATATGTATTGCTAAAATTATCAAAATCAATGTTTTCACATAGAATACTAACACTTGATTTCCTATCTTCATCAGAATCATAAATCTCAGACATCTCATCAAGTGTTACAGCAAGACCTTTGTTCCCAGTGTATTTTCTACGATTTAGGCACTCGTTTGCAAAATGACCAAAATCTTTAGACTTAAAGCACTGTGGCATGTCCTGGTCATCATCCTCGTCAGCATCCCTGTTTTTAGGTGGACGCGATTGTGAGGTTTATCTGACGACCTAGGTTTGTCTCTTGAAAACCGTTTACTTATTTTCAATAAAAGATCCCTAAACTGTCTTGTGATCAATGAGACTGATTTGTCAATATCTTCATCCAAAAAATCACCCTCAGACTGATCATCCTCAGAGACATAAACACTACTTTTATCAAGTAACTTAGTGTTCTTCTGTGCTTTAAAGGCAACATCCTTTCCGATTTTGGATGTATGCTCATGATCAAAAATCTTTAGCTTTCCAACCAATGTATTTCTGGAAAAATTATCAAGGTTATTTCCATCAACGATGGCATGCTTCTTAGACTCGTATCTAGATGGCAGCGATCTGAGAATTTTCATCACAGTGTCCTTTTCAGGAATAGTCTTACCCAATGCAAAAGTGATAGACACATTTTTGTGTCTGAATTGTCGCCAGTGTCTCTATTGTTAGTGCTTGATTTTGTACTTATTATGGTGTTTTTATGTTTGTGTAGGTGTTTTTGGAGAAATACACTTGTGTGGAAAAAGTTTCCTGAATAGTGATGCTTGCACCTCTCTGAGAAAATTAATAAAGGCACCTGCACTTTGGATAGGGGCACCACCTTCTTCTTCATTTTCAAACAGAATATTGGCGAGAAATTTGGGTTTCAACAGTAAAGGATTTACAATTTTTAAGACAAGAATATCTTCTTCCTTATAAACAGGAAATCTATGAGTATTAATTACCAGAGTTTTGAAAAAAAGGAAGTTATCTCTATTAAACATGAAAGATATCTTAGAGGATTTTCTCTTGGATTTGATTCCGCGAATTAAAGAAGATTTGGGTATAATAAAGAAATTTAGAGAATATAAAGAAGAAGAAAAATTATTGAAGATATTTTTAAAAAGAAGAAGATTTTGGAGTTATGGAAGAATATATTTGATTAATGGGTTTGTGTGTATAAATAGAGTGCAAGAGAGCACAATCAAGGGAGAGCCGGTGAGCCGGTAGCCAGTTTTACAATTTTCTTTTATTTCTTCTATTTAGTTTTCTTTGTAATAATGAGGAGCTAAACCCAATGCTTGGGGCTATGGAGGAAGCCGTTGTTTCGGTAAAAGTGATATATTTCCATTAATTGATTACAACAACTCTATTATGATTTTTTCATTGAACTAAAAATTGTTTATATGATTTTGATTAGTTAGGTGTATTTTCTCTTGATAGAATATGCTTGCTTTAGGGTTTTGATATTCTATGCTTGGATTAACATCTATTCTTTTGGAAATCTACATGTCTAGGCAATACTATTAGAATCAATTTGAATGTTGAGATGCATAATTATTGTTTTAATAAATCACTAATATCAACCAATGGTGGAATCCTAGCCCCATTCTCTCCATAATTTTCACAACATCTTTTTAATTTAGCTCGCTATTTTTATTTATTAAAAAAAATCTAAAAATCCACTTTGACAAATCTTGAACGAATCATATTACTATAACAACTTTGAAAACACATCAAATTTTTGGAGCCGCCGACGCAGACTTGTCTTTAGGCTAGAGTTTTTAGATTTTTTTTTAGGTTTTTAGTTTTATTTGTTCTTCTTTACGTTTTTGGGTTTTTGTCTTTTTCTTTCAGATATTGGAATTTGGAACGAACGAAAATTTTGCCAAAGCTTTTGGTGAATACTTAAAGACTGGAGTAAAAGGCAAAGCGAAAGGAGCGAAAGAAGAAGATTTTTTTTTATAAAAAAAAGAGAGAAAAAAAAAGAGAGACATTTTTATTTTTGTAGATTTTTATTTTTTTTAGATTTTCTTTTTCTTTTGCACTTTATATTTTTGGACTTTAAATTTTGGGACATTATCTTTAAACCCTACGGAAGGGTAGTTTAAATATAAACTGTTTGCAGAGAAGGACGGTGATTACGATATCACCTCGGCCCCTCGGGTTCATACATGACATAGGAGTCATGGCCCGAGTCGACTACAAAGGTTCATCCCCCGTATGGTACGGGAGGTAGTTTGTCGAAACACTCGCGAATCCCCTGTCAGCGAGTTACTTTCTTCCTTCGTATGCATATATGTTGAGGACTTGAAAACGGCTGCTTTAATTTCCTAGTAAAGGGCAAGGACTGGCCATACAAGATAAGGGTTCGGATTTCATCACCGTTCTCTTCTTGCCCGCCTTAGGAAAACGACACCAAACGCGAACCTAAGCCTAAAATTTTGACTAGAACGAGACCGATAGGGTAACGAGCTTAACAGGAAAGTCATTCGACAAATATTGGTTACACTTTTAAGCATACATCGAAGTTATTGACGGTTTCTGTAAGTTGAATGCGTGACTGCGCCGCCTTGTAACACCGGTGAGGCCTTGGGTATCAAAGATCCACCGAGCTTCCCTCAACTCTATTCAACTTACTTTGACTCGGATTGATTCCAGAGGGGTTTTCTTAAATTGTAACGAATTCCCGTTCGAAGGATTAGAAGCTGGTCTAGAAACAATCTAAGTGGAGCCATCATGCTTTTTGTTTGCTAGAAATCAGTAGGTTTGCTGTGGTGGAGTCAGCCTTGTTTGTGTTTGTATAGAACATCCCTTCCGTTTTAGGACTTTTCTTGTTGATTTTGTTTTTCTAGTGTATGCCCGAAGTTTTTAAACGGTCTTGGAAAAGAAACACTCTAGGTCGTTTGATTAGTGAAAAACCTAGTAGTTCTTCTTGTGAAGACGGGGAGATTGAAGACTCTTCTTTTGAGAGCCCCGTTTTTGGAAACTTCAGTTTTGAGAATATGTCTCTTTGTGAAGAAAGTACCCCTAGTACTCCTAGTATTTTGGTAGTGCCAGAAATGGCAACTTTGAAAGCTTTGCTAAACCCAACTAGGACCTCTTGTCCGTCTTGTATCAAGTTAGCTGAAACCGAGGAAAATTATGAACTGAAACCTGGGACTTTATAGATGCTCCCAATGTTTTTAGGGAAGGAGAATGAGAACCCTATTTTCATGTTAGGGAATTTGAGGAAGTTTGTAGTACTTTGAAAATTAAAAACCTAAGTGATGATGCGTTGAAACTTAGGTTATTCCCCTTTTCCTTAAAAGATAAAGCCAAATCTTGGCTGTATAGTTTGGTCTCTGAGTCAATTGAAACCTATGACCAACTTACTTCTGCCTGTATACATAATTTTTTTCCAAGTCATAAAACACGTCTATTAGGACACAAATATGTACTTTTGCCCAACAAGAGGGAGAATCTTTATATATGTACTTAGAAAGGTTCAATGACTTGATATCTCAATGTCCTCACCATGGTTTGGAGAAGGTTAGGTTAGTTCAGATCCTCTACGAGGGTTTAGATTATTCAACAACAACCATGGTTGAGTCATTATGCACAGGTGGGTTTGAGAATAAAACTGTTGATGAAGCGATGACATTTTTGAATGAAATCGCCGATAAGACCCAACAATGGGAAAATAGTAGGGAACACCAGAAAACAATTCTTCTAAGTAGAGGAAATGTTAATAGGGTAGAAGGATCTTATGAGTCAGATGCCAAAATAGCAGCTATAGCCAAAAGGTAAGAAGCCTTAGAATTAGGTCATTCTAGTTGTAGTAGTGGAAGAAATGAGCCTTTTTGGGAAGGCCATTGATAGACACATTTATGTGTCTAATATATCTCATTTGTATATATTATTAGTACTCGATTTTGTACTTATTATGGTCTTTTATGCTTTTGTATGTGTTTTTGGATAAATAAGGCTTTGCGGCAAAATTGGCTAGAAATGTGGCCCTTGGATTTCCGTTGATAGTGTACCGGATATACCCCGGAGGAACCCTGAAAAAGTGCAGAAAACATCCCAGAAGAATTGGCTGCAGCGACAACAGTTTTGGAGTTGAATTCTTAGCGAGTTCTGAGGAGATTAAACGGGTGTATTTGGTACCTACGGACTCTAGAAGACATAACAGGCCTAATGCAATCGTCTAGACCCATCCAATTGGGCTGGATAAGTCAGAATAATTGATCAAAGTCCCAACAGGATACGGCTTCTCTGTTTAGGGTTTGGTATTGGTCAGAGAGATTTATGGGATATTCATGCGTGGATATATACCAATTAAGTTCATTCCAAGTCAGAGAATAGTTTGGATACGAGAGAATAGCCAACAGAACCACGTGAATCAACAGGAAAGTGATTTTTCTCCAAATTGCCCGAGAAGAATAATGAGATTATTCTCGGATTTGATCGAGTTTCTAGGGAGTTGGATAGCTATAAATAGCTTTTTTTTCATCATAGAAGGGTTAGAAAACCTTAGGGGAGAGTTTAGAGTCCAGGAGAGCCGAGGAGAAGCGATTACAGAGAAGACAGTGTTGTTGCTGCTGCTAGTTCCGACTAAGAGGGAGTCCAACTTTAATGATATGTTGGAGGTTTTTAAGCAGGTTAATATCAACCTTCCATTATTAGATGCAATTAGGCAGATTCCCTCTTATGCCAAGTTCCTTAAGGACTTGTGTACGCGAAAGTGTAAGCTCAGTGTCCAGAAGAAAGCCTTCATAGCTAGTCAAGTGAGTTCTATTATTCAGAATACCACTACTCCTAAGTATAAAGACCCAGGGTCCCCTACCATTTCTTGTAAAATAGGTAAGTACCGTGTTGAGAAAGCTTTGCTTGACTTAGGAGCCAGTGTGAATTTACTTCCATATCATGTGTACCTTAAGCTAGGACTTGGTGAGATGAAACCTACCTAGATGACACTTCAGTTAGCTGATAGGTCCGTTAAAATTCCTCGTGGTGTGATCGAGGATGTTCTCATAGAGGTTGAAAAGTTTATTTATCCAGTGGATTTTGTTATCCTAGATACCCAACCTGTCCCTGACCCAGTGGATTTAGGTCGCCCGTTTTTAGCTACATCCAATGCGATCATTAACTGTCGAAATGGTATTGTAAATTTGTCTTTTGGTAATATGACTATTGAGCTGAACACTTTTAATATTAGTAAGCTACCCTCTGAACTAGATGACTCGAATATAGAATAGGTGAACATGATAGGAACATTAGTCGAGGAGTCATTACCAAAACTTTGTTAGAAGATCCATTAGAGAAATGCCTAGCTCACTTTGGGATTGATTTTAATGATGATAAGGTGATTAATGAGGTGAATGCTTTGTTAGATTCAACCCCTTTGTTAGATACTAGTAATGGATGGAAACCTAAGTTCGAACCACTACCAGTTTCTAAGTCTACCCTAGTTCCTTCTTTAGAAGAGCCTCCTAAGTTGGACCTAAAACCATTTCCAGATACCCTGAAGTATGTGTTTTTAGGCCCGTCTGAGACTTTACCTGTGATTGTTTCTTTCGACTTGGATAAAGATCAGGAAAGTAGGCTAGTAACCGTCCTTCAAAACAACAAGGAAGCTTTAGGGTGGACCAAAGCAGACATTAAGGGTATAAGTCCTACTGTTTGTATGCATCAGATCTATTTAGAGGAAGACACCAAACCTTCTAGGGAGATGCAACGTCGACTAAACCCCAATATGAAAGAAGTAGTTCGAACTGAGGTTCTTAAGCTGTTAGATGCGGGCATTATCTACCCCATTTCAGACAGTAAGTGGGTCAGCCACGTTCAGGTTGTCCCCAAGAAATCCGGTATTGCTGTAGTCCAGAATGATGACAATGAATTAATCCCAACCCGAGTGACCACGGGTTGGCGTGTGTGTATTGACTATAGGAAATTGAACAAGGTCACTAGGAAGGACCACTTTCCCCTTCCTTTCATCGACCAAATGCTAGAGAGATTAGCTGGACATAGTCACTATTGCTTCTTAGATGGCTACTCGGGCTATAATCAGATCGTTATTGCCCCAGAAGACCAAGAGAAAACCACTTTTACCTGTCCCTTTGGTACCTTTGCGTATAGACGCATGCCTTTTGGACTTTGTAATGCCCCTGCAACTTTTCAACGTTGCATGATGAGCATATTTTCTGATATGGCAGAACGGTTCTTAGAGGTCTTTATGGATGACTTTTCCGTGTTTGGTTCGTCTTTTGATGAGTGCTTGCATCATTTGTCATTAGTTTTGACTAGGTGTAAGGAGAAAAATTTAGTGCTTAATTGGGAGAAATGTCACTTCATGGTTCGTTCAGGAATTGTTTTAGGGCATATCGTATCTTCTAAGGGTATAAAGGTAGATAAAGCCAAAGTTGATCTTATTAAGACTTTACAGGTCCCAAAAAACGTAAGAGATATTAGGTCATTCTTAGGGCATGCAGGTTTTTATCGTCGATTCATTAAGGATTTTAGCTTAATTTCTAGACCTCTTTGCAATTTGCTTGCAAAAGACGTTAAGTTTGTCTTTGATGATGCTTGTTTAGAGGCTTTTTAGAAGCTTAAGACTTTACTCACTACTGCCCCCATAGTCCAGGCACCCAACTGGAACCTACCATTTGAGATCATGTGTGATTCTTCAGATTATGCTATTGGTGTTGTGTTAGGTCAACGAGAAAACAAATTACTTCATGTGATTTACTATGCTAGCAAAACTATGAATGAAGCCCAGTTGAACTATACCACTACTGAGAAGGAACTGTTAGCCATCGTGTTTGCCTTGGATAAGTTTAGATCCTACCTTTTAGGTTCTAAGATCGTAATATATACTGATCATGTTGCTTTGAAATACCTTTTGTCTAAGAAGGATACCAAACCTAGATTGATTAGATGGATCCTATTGTTGCAAGAATTTTCTCCAGACATTAGAGACAAAAAGGACGCAGAAAATGTAGTAGCAGATCACTTGTCTAGGCTAGTTGTTAGTTCCCCAAATAATTCCCTTCCTATAATGGATAGCTTTCTTGATGAACAACTGTTCCTTGTCACCCAATCACCTTGGTATGCGAATATAATGAACTATCTTGTTACTGGTCGAATGCCCCAACATTGGGGTAAACAAGATCGTTCTAGGTTTTTAGCCGAGGTTAAGCACTTCTTTTGGGTTGATCCTTATTTGTTTAAGTATTGCCCAGATTAGATTATTAGGAGATGTATACCGGAGAGTGACCAGTCCAATATTATTTCCTTTTGTCATGATCATGCTTGTGGGGGTCACTTTAGTGCTAAGAAGACTGCTGCTAAAATATTGCAGTGTGGATTCTATTGGCCGTCATTGTTTAAAGACTCCCACAATTATTGTGCCACTTGTGCACGTTGCCAGAAATTAGGAACCATTTCCTGCAGGAACATGATGCCCTTGAACCCGATTTTAATAGTTGAGGTCTTTGATATGTGGGGTATTGACTTTATGGGTCTGTTCCCTAATTCTTTTGGTAATCTATACATCCTTGTCTCTGTAGACTATGTCTCTAAATGGATTGAGGCGGTTTCTTGTAAAAACAATGACCATAGGGTTGTGATAGAGTTCTTGAAAGAAAACATACTTACACGTTTTGGTACACCGCGAGCTATAATTAGTGATGGAGGGTCGCACTTTTGTAATGGACCTTTTAGGCTCTTGATGAAGAAATATGGTATTACACATAAGGTAGATACCCCGTATCATCCACAAACTAGTGGTCAGGTAGAGGTTTCCAATAGGGAAATTAAACATATTTTAGAGAAAACAGTTAATCCTAATAGGAAAGACTGGTCGTCGAGGCTTACTGATGCCTTATGGGCTTACCGTACTGCGTTTAAAACACCCATTGGAATGTCACCTTATCATTTAGTACTTGGAAAGGCATGTCACCTGCCTGTTGAGTTAGAGCATAGAGCCTATTGGGCTATTAAGCAGTTAAATTTTTCACTTGACAAGGCAGGATCCCATAGGAAACTCCAGCTCAATGAGTTGGAAGAGATTCGTAGAGATGCGTATGATAGTGGGAAGGAGTATAAGAACAAAATGAAACTTGTGCATGATAGGAATATCCTAAGAAAGACATTTTATCCAGGTCAAAAATTTCTTCTGTATGATACCCGCTTACATCTTTTCCCTGGGAAGTTGCGTTCTCGGTGGACGGGTCCTTTTATTGTTCGCACTGTTTTTCCTCATGGAGCTGTGGAAATTGAGTCACCGGATGGTAGTAGTTCTTCGAAGGTTAACGGTCAGATATTGAAACCCTTTTTGGAGCCCTTGCCTACAAGTGATGTTGTGGAGGTCCCTCTGGAGGACCCTGTTTACCCTTGATTGACCATCGAGGCGGTTTGTATGTTGTTTATTACTTTCTTCCTTAGTCTCTGTAGAAGGATTGTTACGCTTTACCCAGGTACTATCTTTCCAACTTCACTCTTTACCTTTGCCTCGTGTTATTATTCTTTTGGTATTGCTCTTTCATTAGAAACATTGAGGACAATGTTAGATTTAAGTTTGGGGGTGGGGAAGAAACTTTTTGTTAGTTTTAAGTTGTAATAAATAAACTCCAGAGCCTAGAAATTTATCGTTATTAAGGAGGGCACTATCCAATCTAAGTGGATGGAAGCATTTTGGTTTTAGGAGTTGAGGAACCAATCTGACTAGATGGAAACATCTATAGAGTCTATTCATAAAAGCACAGAGCTCAGGTGTTAGAAAAAAAACATGGTAGTTTCGTCGTATCCTCGTGATGGAAACATCAAAAGAATCCTGATCACTTCTTTTTGTTTTATTTTTACCATTACTAGGGTGAAATAGAGTGACTGAGATTTCAAAAAAAAAAAAAATGAAAAATTGAGGCCAGACCACCAGACCAACCGGAATAAATACAATAAAGTCGACCACTGGTACCCTTGTATATGCCAGCTGAGTTGACCTAGAGTTAGGATTATCGACCACTGGTTCCCTTGTATATTCCAGTGTGTTGATATTAGTCAAGACCAATATCTCAGTCCATTAGGATAGGTTCACCTTAGTCAGCATCATCCATGTACATCCACACTACAAAAAATCCTAGCAAAGGCCACTAAAATCTCGCAACTGCTAGTTGCCAAATGCTTTTGGAACTAGTCAATGACAACTAGTAGTTCCTATATGCTTTGGCAATAACTTAATGACAACCATTAGTTTTGTTAGTTTCTGAACATTTTGGAAACTAACATATGCCAACAATATGAAATGCTTTAGTAGCCTAATGTTTCCGAAACTAAGCAAAGGCAACTGCTAGTTTTTGTATACGTCGGCAACAGGTTAATCGCAACTATGGTTTGGACTAGTTTCCAAACACTTCAGCAACAAACAAATGGCAACTACATAAAATACACTAGTGGCCTCAGACATCTAAGCAACTTAAAACACCAACTAAGGATATATAAGTTGTCTAAACCGCTCTTTCAGCAATTAAGCTTCGACAATTAACCAGTTTACTAGTTGCTTAAATTTTCGGAAACTAAAGCCCACAACTGCGATTGTCAAAGGTTTGAGCATTAAATAACACCACCTATGTAAGAGTATCCTCTGAAAATTTCATTGAGTTTCCATCAATTGAATAAGAATTTGAATAAAGATATTTAACACTTTGATTTGCAATCAGCATCGATCAGTCTTTCTAAAACACAAGAAAATGTTGATTTTAAGTAGAGGAATTCTGACTACTACTCATCATCCCTTTCGAGATTCCTTAACCAGACAGTAGAGAAGGAAATTAAGATGGCAGTCACTATCAAGGTATTGACGTAAAATAAAAGTTTTAACAATGAAATATGTAATTCAGATTGTTCTAGCGCTCGGGTTAAATTATCGTTCATGAAATGAGCGCCCTGAAAGACTCTTAAAGGTACAAAGATTAAAAAAATGAATCATCATATCTTCCCGAGTGCCAAGTGTGTATCCAATTTCAGAATAGTTTCTTAGCTCAACTTTCATGGCGAGACAAAGTCCTAACAGGTGGTATATCTAATCGACAACCAAGGCAAGAGTTATGGGAGAGGTAATCAATTACAGGGAACCAAATGTCTATGCTCTAAAGGGAGCTGTGATAGGATTTATGCTCTTAAAAATTAACACAACAAGAGAAAATTTCCAGTATGCTGGGCTGGACATTATTCGTTCAATCTCGAAGATCATCAAGACCTGCACGAAACATTAGCTACTGTCAGGAAAATTTCCAAGGCATGCACCGATGTGTGTTATTGTCATTTAAGAAATTTCAACTAAAATTTGTTTGATCCCATGAAGTGTCAACCAGAATAAAACTACAAGAAAATTTAGTACACACCTCATAATAAGTCTCCAAGTTAATAAGAAGGCCATTCATGGAGGATTTAACAATCTTCATGAATGGCAATTTCAGTAAGCGGAGGACTTTTCTGGCTGCACGCCTAATCAAGGTACTTGTATCCACCAGGTTACCAAGAAACTGTGAAATAGGCGAAGTCTAAGATATGAGATAATTGATAGGTCTAACTTATTGAAAATCAAAAACTTCTCTTGTTACATGTGTGGCTCCAACGATGTGATCCAGAAATGCAAATACATGTATTATGTTTAATCCACTCCTTGGTTTAATGTATTATACAGATATAAGGACAGGAGGAATACCATATGCATGTGTGCCTCTTGCACCTTCAGACGATCACAGGTCGTCATATGATACATTGTCTCCAATGCTTGCAACCGAACAACCATAGAATGGTCATTCAACATGTCCATTAACAAACTGAAGGCAACATTAGCAAATTGGACAGCGAAAGCTATAAGCTTCCCCAAGGAATTAACGGCTGACCTCCTCACCTTCAACCATAGCAATAAGAACAGCGCAGTGTGTGAGAAAGCTGAGTTCAAGCCAGAGAACAAAGCATATTGTGTTATCATGGGTTTACGCTCAAATTAAGAAAACTGCAAATACTAATATAATTACCTCAGATATTTGGTCCTCGAACCCATGAACAAAAGCACCAGCGGCATTTGAAGCTGGTAGGTCCAAAATTTTCACATTACTCTTCCCAGGAAATTTTCTTTCTTTTAGGTTACCTATGACTTTCTTTGACAAGGTCTGCAGTAGTATATCTTCAGAAACCATCTTCATTTTCCAAATCCAGGCCTCGTCGTAATTTCAATTCCTGACACATCTACAGCAAGAAGAAGCTTTGAGTCCTTGAAAATTGGTCCAATACAGTCTCCACTAGTTACTGAATGACGCGAATTTCAATCAAAATGAAAAGAAAAAAAAACACTTATGTGTCTACAAGATGAGGGGTTTTAAGCAAGTCAAGCAATGTACTGTGGTTTGCTAGTAACGTTTGATTCAGCTTTCTCTTCTCCAAAATATGTTGTGCAGAGTCAATGTACTCGGTGCAATAGGATATAAGAATTTTGAACAGGAAAGCAAAATCTCCGATCAACGACTTCTAATTATTAATAGAACATAAACCATATTAAGCAGAGGTATTGTGTAAATAATTACTCAATATGCTCAGAAAATAGATTTAAAGAAAGAACACCAGTTGTTGCCTCTCATCACCAGTTAAGTTTCAACAGGAAAGCAAACCATGCTAAATAAATTAGACAAACTACACCCAATCAATTGAAAATCTCAAATCAGTTGAAAACACCCAATCAATTGAAAACCCCCAAATCAGCTAGATCTCAGTTATAATTTCAGTATTTGAGATGGTTATTTATAAATTATGAGAAAAAGCAATCAATCTCGTTTTTAACCTTTTGTTTTCTGAAGTTATCCCTATTTCAAACAATCTCATTAAAAATCTAACCTCCATCTGCAGCACAGATCGAGTTCATCAAAAATCAGCTTAACCAAATCTGAGAGAAAATTCTTAGAGTAATTTTTTTCAAACAGCACATAAGCATATGTAAGTAGAATTTGAAATCTAAGAAACTTAACTTGAGGTCAAACGCAACTGTCAGTAGAGAAGGCAAATTCTCTGATAACTTCCCCATCAAACTTTCTCGTGTTTCATTTCTTCCCCCATCAAGTGGAAATCCTACATCTTTTTCTCAACATATCATCAACTGTAATTTTCTTAAGTTTCTCCTGCAAGAAGAGAGATTTGAAGTCGTTCTCATAAGTGAAGTAAAAGTTTCGTACAGAGAGAGCGATCTAGACTATACCAAAAAAATAAAGGGTGTTCAGAGACTTCAGGTTTCAATTATGGGTATTGGTATCGATATTTGTTTGTTCCCCAAATTGTTTGGGCGGGACACAAATTTAAGGCGCGAAAATAGAATTCACCCGCGAAAGTTGCCGCCATATTCCAATCACCCGAACTTTTGGGCGCCAAAGGAAATTGTAGTGCCAAGATTATATTGAAAGGTCGAGATGGCAATCCGTGTGAGAATGAACGTACAGAGATGGCGATCCATGTGATACATAGGCTATGATTTCTATTGGCCGAATAAGGATTCTGGTTAATATCTTGTGTGTGAATTCTCAAATGATCATCTTGAGTGATCTGAAATTCCAATTCTTGGCCAATTTTACAAAGTTACCGAAGACTTGTAATTTTTGACGTGACCATAAGTAACAAATTTATGTAAATTTGACGTGATTCTTAAATACTTTATTGGAAATAATGAACAATGGTCACGCACTAATACACTCAAAGAACCTAGTTTTCTTTTTTTAACATATGTTTAACTAGATTGAACATGATTAAATAGCTTACACGCTTGTCCTGCCTAATTATATGATTAGCATAAAGGAAAATTATCTCGATAAATAATGCTCACCACTATTAAAATTCCATATCATCGCGGTTGTTATTATCATCAAATTCATACTCATCCTCATCATCAGAGGTGTAAACGGCATCCGTGTCATTTTCCTCTTCATCTTCTTGGCTTCGACAAGCTACTGCTGCTGCAGCACGACTGATAGTTTCTGGGGGAACGTCGTTCCTATCCCAAACAAAACTGTCACTGCGATCCTGATGTGGCTCTCCTCTAAGATCTTTTATCGAAACTTGAATGCCATTCTTGATATGCCTCACTAGAAGTCGAGCTTTCTGTTTCAGTCTCCCCATCCGAATCTATTTCTGGAATATTGAAAGACCGACGAGGTTGCGTTTTATAACCACTTCTTTTATTATATACATCATTGATATAGAAAACCTGTTGTGCTTGAGATGCTAAAATAAACGGTTCATTCACATAATATCTTCTATTCATATGGACACTAGTAAATCCAAACTCATCTGTTCCTGCAATCGGTCTCCAATCGCATTTGAAAAGAAGAACTCGGAGTTGACCCACATACCGTGCCTCGATAATATTATTCACAACTCCATAAAAATCATTTTCATCTTCAGCTACACCTTCGTCTTCCCGAGGGACACACAGTCCACTATTCTGTGACTTTCGTCGACTCTCCCACTCTCTTGTATGAAATCTAAACCCATTGATAATGTAGCCATTGTAACTCAAACATTCTTTAGCAGGACCTTGACTCAACGAATATAGTTCATCACTCACCTGACCTTTTTTATGCAATTGGTATATCTATTCATACATGCATAGAGATGTTTATCAATGACGAAAAAAACGAAGTGAAAGTCATTAAAATCGCAAAAGAAATTGTGTTACAATGATATATCGGTACTTACTTTAGTTGCAAACCAATCAGGAAACTCTTTGATGTTTCTATTAACCTCGGCGTCTCTTAAGCCACGGCTTTGCAGCTCACTTTTGTGTTCCCTGCAGGTGCAGCGCTTAACATAGTTAACCACAACAGTGCTAAAATATTACTAGATCTTGAACAAGTTAATGGCTATAAAAACACAAATAAATAGCACGCGCACTCCTCATATGGCTGCACTTCTTTGGTATTCAGCAAAGCATAAAGTTGGATTTGTTTCATCTCTGACTCCGTAAGCTGTCCCCAAGTTTCAGCTCCAACGGGCCTACCGGATTGTTTGAAAACTATTAATCGATCATCAGGTTGTGGCGCCTCATCATCCTCATTCCTTTCAAGTTTATTAAATTTTGTAACAACACTATTCAAGTAACGCGTACAAAAAGTGATACATTCATCTATAAGGTATGCTTCAGCCATCGATCCTTCGGGGCAAGCTTTATTCCGCACATAAGACTTCAACTTACGCAGATACCTAAAGTAATTACAGTAAGACTTCAAAGGATGCAAAAATAGTGATTGTATAAAAAAAATTACAAAAGAAATATTCACCCAAGTCGTCAATGTAATTAGACAAATGTTGCACATAAAATAAATGAATACCCTTACCTCTCGATCGGATACATCCACCGATACTGAACTGGACCTGCATCCTTTGCTTGTTGTGTTAGATGAATGGGCAAATGCATCATCACAACAAAAAAAGATGGGGGGAATATTCTTTCCAACTTGCACAAAGTAATTGCGATACTATCTTGTAGTTTATCCAGATCCTCTATCTTGAGAACCCGTGTACACAACACTTTAAAAAACATACATAACTCACTCAGTGCTTCCAATATATCCCCATCCAAGTGTCCACGTAAGGCAATAGGCAATAAATATTCCATTAATACATGATAGTCATGACTTTTCAGACCCATAATCTTTCGATCCTTAACGTTCACACACCGAGAAATATTTGATGAGTATCCATCGGGAACCTTAATATCCTTCAAAGTTCTACAAAAAGATTCCTTCTCTTTGGGCGACATGACAAAAGAAGCTGTTGGCACCACTATTTTATCTCCCTCTTGTCTCAAATGTAACTCCGGCCGTAATCCCCAGTCCATCAGATCCAACCGGGCCTTAAGATTGTCTTTCGTTTTCCCTTCTACATTCATCACTGTGCCCAATACAGTTTCACAAATATTCTTCTCACGTGCATCACATCGACATTATGAAAACATATAATTGAGCTTAAGTACGGCAACTCATGAAATATGCTCTTTTTTTCCAGTTGTGTTCAAAAGTAACCGGTGTTATTTCTGTCAGACCAGTCTGTTTGGCGTTCTTACCAAACTGAACTTGTCGAAAATGAGCCAGCTGTTGAGCAATTTCATCCCCATTCATCAGATGTGGTGGTTCTCGAAGTTCTTTCTCTCCATCAAAGGCTGACTTCTGGTGGCGCCAATGATGACCAGCAGGCAAGTATCGGCGATGATGCATGTAACAATACTTGCCCCCATTGCTCAGTCGTTCTGAACATCGGTCAGGCCCACAGCACGGACAAGCAAATTCCCCTTTGGTGCTCCACCCGGAAAGCATAGCTAGTGCAGGGAAATCACTGATGGTGCCAAGTAATGCTGCACGACATTTAAAATTCTCTTTCTTTGAAATATCGTAAGTTTCAACACCTTCATCCCACAATTCCTTCAATTCCTCTATGAGTGGTTGCAAATACACATCGATGTCGTTTCCTGGGGATTTGGGTCCAGGAATTATCATAGACAAGATAAAATTTTCCTCTTTCATACACAACCACGGTGGTAAGTTATAATTGATGAGAACAACTGGCCATGTATTATGTGGATGCAACATATTCCCAAACGGATTCATCCCATCAGTTGCTAATGCAAGTCTTACATTGCGAGGATCAGCTGCAAACGCTGGGTGCTTCTTATCAAAGGTCTTCCATGTCTCTGCATCAACTGGATGCCTCAAAACTCCATCTTTGGGACGTCTTTTGGCATGATATCGCATATAAGAAGCGGTCTTTGAAGACATAAATAACCTCTGAAGTCTTGGCTTCAATGGGAAGTACCGCAATTGCTTTACTGGAATGTTTTTACCTCTTGGTGTTCTTCTGATTGATTCGTTATCCACATTCAATTCAGTAGTTTTCCATCTTGAAGCATGACATACCGGGCAAGAAGTTTTATCTGCATTCTCTTTCCAGAACAAAACACAATCATTCTCGCAAGCATCGATCAAAATGTAGCCAAGCCCCAAGCCCTTGATTGTTGTTCTAGCTTCATAAAAATTCTTTGGTAGTTTGGCATCCGGAAAGGCTTTGGTCAAGAGACTCAACAACACATCAAACCCCTTGATGTTCAATCCACCGAGGGACTTAACATGAAGCAAGTGCACAATGAAGGATAATCTTGAAAACTTTTCACAGCCAGGATATAGTGACACCTGTGCATCGTTCAGCAACTTGTAAAAATTGGAGGCGTCATAGTTCATTTCTTGCAGCAAATCAGACATTTCTTCATCGTCTTCCTGCACCACATTTCCAGTATTGGTTGTTTCCCTCACCTGGTCATCCCCTTCTCCATGGTATACCCAATCGACATATCCCGGCATAAAGCCATTCCACAGAATATGTCCGTGCACTACAAACACAAGCTCTCTCTTATTGTTATTGCAATCCTTACAAGGACAAAATATTTTCTGGTCGGGTTCTAAATCCCAGCTCGCATAGTCTATGAAATTTCGAACTCCTTCTTTGAATGCATCGTGGTCTCTTGGAAGTCCTATCCAGCTCTTGTCAATAATAGTGAAGTCTTGGAAATCCATCATATGAACATAAAGAGTAAACATAAGACAATCTATGAGAGTCCGTAAAAGGAGGTGCAGAACAACTATGGATTAGAGAAACAAAATTTCTGCGAAACAAGAAGAGATCTTAGATTAAAGTCAAACCAAAAACAGATAATATGAATCTATAGTATACAAATTAAAATTTTAGCAACCTATGCAAGTCAATTAGTGAGAAAATAGGCATAAGTTAAGGATTGGAGCGCAATTACCAGAAATTCGTCACATCAAAGCCCTTTCCAGCTCCGTTGGAAACCTGGTAGTAGACAAACAAAAAGAGCACAAATCAGTAAAATCAAGAAGGAAAAGTGACTCTTTTAACTAAATGGAAAAGAGGGGGAGATTCATATGAGACTATGAGAGTTATCTCTAAACTCTGAATCCATTTTATAGTTATAGAGAGTCTTGAGGGAGTTAGCTTTTAAAATCTTCAACAATAACATAAATCTGAACCAAAATCACAACCCACACCCATAAATCAACCACCAGAGGGTTCTATTCAACAATTGATTAAAAATAAAACCATTACCGAAATCGAAATCATAGTTATAAGAAAAAATTACAGAAGACAGTTACCTTTTGCCCTAACTTTTGATGGAATCCTTTGATTTTCAAGTTTCAACAACTTCTTTATCCAATCGAAGTCAATGAAGAAAAAAAGAGAAATCTCGAAGTCAATGAAGAAGAAAAGAGAAATCCCTGTGAAATTGAAGAAAGAAGATGGGGAACCGAAGGAAGTAGTTGTTGAGATAAATATCAACGAGGTGACTGGGGTATATGATGAAGATGATAAAGAAAGATCGGGACTGAGTAATCTATGTTTCGCCCAGCGTATTATTTGGTGTAGCTGGACTATAAGATAGGAGTACCTCACTGCCATAGATGGAAGCCACCTATCACCATCAAAGAGATCTGATGACCAAATCTTGAGACCCGAGATATTATGGTGAAAACCACGCGCCCCACACACAAAAAAATGGGCGCGTGCACTATACGTTCGCCTGGTGTGGGGCGTGGACTATGCCACCGCCTGGTGTGGGTCGGGACCAAGGCAGTTAATCTCGGATTCCGGTTTATCTCGGTCCCGATCGAGACACTGGTACAACGTTGTCTCGGGGAGATTTCGTTTTCAAATTTCGGTGTAATTTCGGTTCCAATTTTTATAATAAGAAGTGTTTGTTACCAGGTTCGATTTCATGGGGATGGAGCGTTAATTCCAATCCTAGTTTGAGTCAAACTAGAAGATTGAGGGAGTATTGACCCACTTAAAAGAAACATAGTATTAGTAAATCTGGTTGTTCACCTTCCTCATCCTCATCATCAACACCAAATGATAACTTTAGGTCAAGAAATTCAAACACAACAACAAGCAATAATACTAGTGAGTGAATTAATCTGTTTAATTTTTGTACTTGAGATTAATCCACTCAATTTTAAAAAAATATATATATATATATATTCCGGCCGAAATTCCGACCGAAAAACGCGTTTCCGGCCGAAATTTTCGCAAAAATTTCGTCCGGCCGAAATTAACAAAATCTTGTCTTCTTGGACCGAAATCCGGAACTTCGCCGAAATTTCGGCCGAGATGGCCGAAATCGACTACATAGGTCGGGACTATACGTTCGCTTGGTGGTTGAGCGTGGACTATACCGACTATATTTGGGTTTAGTCTTGGTCCTAGACCAAATATACTTTGGGTTTAGTCGCCCACTGCGGACGCTCTAAGGATATGCATTTGAACTTCCTATCTGTTCTTCTATTGTCAAATATGCGTAACATACCTAGTTTTAGACTGTATACCTATTTGATTCACGGGTGAGATTTCGAGTTACAATAAAAGTCTGGTAAAAAGGAAGATTTTTCGTTCAATAATTGCAAATATTATGGTTTCTAATGCGAATTTTGGATCACTTGATGAATTTTGATATATTATGGTATCATATCCAAACATTCAAAAATAAATGAAGATGGTGGATATATTAGGTGAAATTTGATGCACTTAAGGGAAAATTCAAAAGAATCCGAGTGAAATTCAGCAAAATCGAGAGATATTGGGCTATATTGATGAATACCAAAGAAATTGAAGAAATACAAGTCACGTAGGATAAAATTGACTAAAATCGATGGACATTAGGTGAAATAAACATATAGTCGAGAAAATGGACGGAATTCCAATAAAATTTGGTAAAACACTTTGGAGACTAATAGGTTATGAAAAAAAAACGTAAAAAGGAACAAATAATAGTAAAAAAAAAAAGATGAACCTAAAAATTCTACCTAAGCACAAATCCGCGTCGGCGGCGCCAATTGATTAAGAATTTTGATTGTGGGTTGTAGTAATGAGGTTCAAACTCTCGGACTTGTGAAGATTAAATTTAAAGGTTTAATAAAATTATATACAGAATTATTAACAATGCGTGCGAGAGGTAACCAAGACACTAGATTCCACTATTATGCAAAATTGAATGATAAATATTTCAAAACTCTATTCAATTCTTAAGTCCTCTTTTATCTTTAATTCATCATTTTTCGTTAAAGGTTAATTGTAAATACCATGCATGATTCAAACTTCAAATTTATTTTTTTGTAAAGTATTGGTGGAGTTAGCACCCCAACCCAACTCAAGAGGACTAAGCTTAAATAGGATGCCATGGCTTAAGAGCGCATACTTATTATAACCAAGTTCGAAGATATATGTTAATTGTGTACACTAAATTGGGTTGGCACTAGCTCGACGGTTAAGACAAATAACTTTGTACCTGCTAACGCAAAAGGCAAACTGATTTTGTAGGTGATGGAAGATTGTTTCTTAGGCATCTGCAGACTGAAAAGATAGAATTGAACAACGGGGTTAGACGAAGAAAATGATTTATTGATTAATAAAACCAATATCTTATTTTGCTGAGGAAAAAAAACTCACTGGAGATTAAAAAAGCCCTAATTCAAAAATCCATAAAGATGTAGAAAACAAAAAAAGGAAGAAGAAGATTTACATAGATTTCTAATAATCCTAACTCTGAAATGGGTGGATATCCAAAGAAACCAATAAAATTCGAGTGTAATTTAGTTAGGCGTCTTTATAATGTGTTGAAATATTCACCCAACTCAAGAATTCTTTAGATAAAGATTATACGACTCTATATAATCTGTTTAATCTCACTATATGTACATAAAAATTTACATAAGTAAATTTAAAAAAAGAACTATGAAACTATATTATTGAAATATCTATCATATAATTTGAAAAATAAAGAGAATACCTAACTATATTTCTTTCTGTTTTTTTTATCCTCTCATCCTAGTATATGTTTTTCCCTTAACCTCACTTAAAAAAACTAAAAATGAGAAATAAAGGACGCTAACTCGACATTATTTTTTTCCCTGCCTAAAGTCATCAAACTAATAACGAAACTTAGACCGATAAGAAAGACAAGAAACATGGATTCACTATTTGACTTAGATCACCAAAGAGCACACATGTATCCCCTGAGTGAGTTCGACCAATGTTGACTAATGTTGTTATTAAAGTCCAGGTGAAAATGAGTGAGGTCGACCAACATTGAGGTCGTTTTAATTCCCATACTATAATTATTCAAAATTTTGATGAGTCAAATGTTGCTAACAATTCTCGAGTTCATTATTTTTTCCAAGATTCCTTCTCAATTATCGAATCATAGGTTACAGTCGAGATTTTTGGTCTAACATGAATGATATGTTATAGTACCGTTCCCCAATAACTTTACCAATGAGCCACTGTCAGATTGAAAGTTGAACTTTTAAGAAAGAAAAAATCCTTAATTATTTTTTATAAAAACTCCATATAATGTTACCATGTCCACTAGAGGTGAGGAGGCATGCTGTGAATTTACCATGTGTCCATGCGCACGGCACGTGTCAGTGAACTGTATTGACGTGTTTACACGTGGTTGTAAAATAACCATTAGATCTTCCTCAACCCATCAAGTAGGCGACAGAGATGTATAATCACAGTTTCACATCGAAACATAGTTTTCTCCTCTCTTCCATATCCAGCGTATTTCTCCCCATCTCTATCTTAGGTAGAAAATTTCTCCTCGAGAGGAAATTTTGGCAGAAAATTAGGGTATTGTTCTACAGTTTTGGAAATATATCTGCATCGCCGTAGGATGATTGTGTTGATTATATTGATAAGGATTGGAAGAAGATATCAAGTGGTAATAATGTCGGTCCAAAAACTTTCGATTTGAACCCTAACAATTTTTGGGCGGGATGAAAATCAAAAGAAAATCCTTTTGGGCGGGGATTATTCCCGCTTGGTGTTTTGGAAAAGCTATAAATCTCAACCCTAAAATCATTCCAGAGATGTTAAAGAAATTTATTTATTTTTTGGGGAATTATCAGAGATCAAAAACAGCAAGGTACATAACTTACGATTTTTAATTTGATTAATTAGTTCATAAATTGATATTGGGATATTTGATTGAATCTGAAATTGGGGTTACATATTTTTAATTTGATTCATGAGTTCATAAATTGATATTAGGCTATTTGATTGAATCTGAAATTGGGGTTACATATTTTAAATTTGATTCATGAGTTCATAAAATGATATTAGGCTATTTGATTGAATCTGAAATTGGGTTACATATTTTTAATTTGATTCATGTGTTCATAAATTGATATTACGCCTGTTCAACTGAATCTGAAATTGGGGTTACATATTTTGATGGCTAGTGTTTTGGTCTAAATTTGGCCTTGTCTGTAGCTTTTTAGAGCTTCTCTAGTACAGTTTCCTCAAAAAAAAAAAAAAAAAAAAATTGGGGTTACATAGGATCAATCAAGTTGTGCAGAATAGTTGGGTGTATGCTATCCTGCTTAAGTTGGGTGTTCCTTTCCATCAGGTTGTGGAAATAGTTCAAAACAGAAAATAATGCATCTACAGAGTATCGCAATGACACCCGCACCTATTGTTCAAAACAGAAAATAATGCATCTATAGTTGTGACAGCAATATGTGTTTCGTTATGACATACGACCCACAACCCACCAACAATAAAAACTATGAGTATCGCAATGACACCCGCACCAAGACAAATTCCTTTACAGGATTGTTATAGTTTTGTAATATCATTATTGCTATTCAGATTTGGTTTCGTGACTGATCTTTTCTTATTCCTTTCCAGATGTCTCAAACCAAAAAACAACTTTCCAAGAAAAAAATTGGGAGCTCCGACATAGCAAGCATAGCCCCTGGACAGTTGAGGTCAAATTACGGTAAGAATTATATTGTCATATGACGGTATATAATGAAGTGTGTAGCATGTGTTAATTTGTTCATTCATTGTTTTCCTACAGGTAGCGTAAAGAATAGAGGAGGAAGGACTAGTCAACTCGGTCGTCAACAATCAGTGCGCCATTCATTGGAGGATTGGGTGAACCACCATCGCGTTCAGGAAAATCAAGAAGAGGATCAATATTCCAACAAGTTCGTAGAAAGAAACAACAACCAATGAATCAGCAACCATCATCTCAAATCGAAGACCATGAACAAGTGGAGGAAGAATACCTTCAACCACCAGAAGAAAGATCAGGAAGAACTCGTAACACTCCCTTGCCAACAAGTTCACCACCACTGCGAGACAGGGGTGGACAAAGTCTTCCTATAACACCAAGCAGGTTACCTCTAATTGATGATGATTTTCTTGATTCTCCGAGAAGATCTCCTAGAGGACTTGGTAGTAATCGAGTACTAACCAACAGGTCTAATGATTTTATTAATTCTTTAAGGAGATCTCCAAGGGGACTCGGCAATAATAGGGTACAAAGATCGCTTGAGGCAGAGTACAATGATTCAAATGCAGGATATATGCAAAGACATCGTCAAGTCCAACATCAATCGGATCAACTTTATAACACTCAAGTATCAAGTTCTTCTCGGCAACAACCATTGGGATTACAACATCAGGGTAGTCGAAGTTCATCTTCCCAACGACAATCTCAAACACCATCAAATGGCGCTCCTCTTGGAAACCAAAACATCTTGCATCAGAATACTTCACGCTATGAGCCACAACAAAATGATACTCCTGAAGATCAACACCTCCAGCGGCAGCATCCTTCACGTTCAACATCTAATTCTCCCCAATCAAATGAAGAATGTGGTACTGCAGAAATAACGAGTAAGTATAAATGCATATGTGAAAATAAAAGATGCAGAACACTTCATTTTATTTTTTTGCGCGAGTTCACTTATATGTTCATTTTTAATATTAAACAGTTGTACCATTAAGGAAAAAAACAGGGCGCAGCTGTATGAAGGAACTTTCCAAATTCAGGGGACAAATACTTGAATTGGATCTCTATGAAGGTAGACTATGTGGTTATAAAAACGAAGTCGCAATCAACTCAGTGTGCATGTGGACTAGGCAAAGTCAGAACTGTCCCTTGAATTACGATGCATTTGATGATATTCCTCCTGAAAAAATTCAGCGGGTGATCAAAAATCTCTATGTATGTATTAGAAGTCACTGTGTTATTCCAATTTTAATAATATTTTTTGTGAAAGCAATAATTCGGATGTTTTAATGTCAATTATAACTCCCAGCTAATCAGTTTTTTCTCAACCAGGACTACTTTACAATCAAGTCTAGCACTGGAGAAGACCCAGAGGAAGCAATCAAGAAAATAATGAGGAATGCATATAACAGGCATAGGCACAAAATTCATAAAGCATACCTAAAGATTCAAAACCTTAGTAGTCACGAGGTAGCTTTGGCCTCCGAACCACCCTCTGAACTGGAGATTAACAAAGAGGATTGGATATATATGTGCAAGACTTTCGACACGCCAGATTTCAAGGTATATACATTCAGTTACATGTGATCTTTTCATCAAACTATCATTGCTTATGTGTTAGATTCTGAATTTACTTGTGGATACATTATAACCATAAAATTAGATAGCATATGCAATTTTATGTCACCTAGTGATACACCCCTTATACAATTTCATTGCTTCTTTGAAAATTTATTGTTTCTAGTTAGGAGTGTGTTCTTTTCCGCAAGGGTATGCATTTGAACTTCCTATCTGTTCTTCTATTGTCAAATATGCGTAGCATACCTAGTATTAGACTGTCGCAAATAAAATGAAGTTTTGACTTTCCATGAAAGAGCCTCATGTAGTATGTGTAGAATGTTTAAAATATCAAGCTATATATGTTATGAATACACTGCAGAGTTGCTTAACCTAACAGATGGTGGAGTTTAAATGACAGAAAAAATCAAACAGAGGGACTGCGGCTGCTAAAGCAAAGGAAATTAATCATAGTGCGGGCAACATAAGTTTTGCCAGCGTAGAATATGATTTGGTATGCATTAATTGTATCTCATTCTTTGTCTATTGATGTTGGTTCGAATCCGTGTTTTATATACCGTGTAGTGTTAACTTACTTGGTTTGTTTGCAACTGCTTGCTGCTTCAAAGATTGCGGAGAACAAGCCTTGTGATGCAGTGATTTTGTTTTCAGAAACCCATGGTTCTAAAAAATTGCCACCGAAATGTCAGGAGATGAAAGTAAGACATACTACAAATATACTTAGAATTTTGTGTCTAAATATATCTCTGCAACAGTATATGATCATGTATAGCTATCTATAATTTATGTAGAAAACAATGGAGGACATGAAAGAAGCAACACTGCGAGGAGAATCTAGTAAAACTCCATCTGACATATATGAAACTGTCTATAATGAACAACGTGGGAGTCTTAACAAACGTGGTCGCAAAGCTTCTCACACTCACAAGAGTTTGGCTGATTTAAGGGAAAAAGAAATACAATTGTTGAATGGAAGAATTGAGTCTCTACAGACAGAAAACATGCTACAGAGAATAGAAACATGTCGGCTTACTGATCTAATTAATAGTTTTTTTTCTAAACATTATCCTTCCGTGGTTGTACCAGATGTATCAGATGATGAAATGGAGGATGATGCAGAGGTCAGTGGGCGAGATGAGGATCTTGATGTGGAAGGTCAAAATGATGAGGATGACTATGATGACCTAGAGGATGAAAACTACATCCGTGACTATCCTGATATGGAGGATCGAAATGTGGAAGGTGCCATGGATGATGAATGATTTTCTTTATTTGAAAGACTGACGTGGAGGATTCCAATTCGGAGTGGGCCAGCCAGTGATGAATGAATTTCTATTTTATTTTGTTTTGTGTTCTTTTTCTTTCTTGTGTTTTTTTCTGGTATTAGGATATTAGGGTAGGGAGGATGATAACGTGTAGTATGGCTTTTTGAAGCATCCAAGGTGTTATGACTTTTTACTCTTGGTTCTGGAAATGAAATACATATTTTATTAATTTGTTTTGTCAATGCATACATTATACAAAAAAATTATTAATTAGGATATGATCAAAAATAGTAATTAACTAATTATGAGGTTAATTACGATATTTTCATTACCATATTAATTATGATAATTATTTGAGTTTAATTACGATATTAATTACAAGATAAAAGAAGATATTAATTACCATATAAATATAATAATTAATTGTGATATTAATTACAATATCATCCATGCATACAACCAAAATAATTACAATATCACAGTTGCGGAATGATAATTACAATATCACAGTTGCGGAATGATTTGGGAACCATATGCCAACTAGTAAATTTAATTGTTTAACGATTCGATAACTATCAATCAACTTCAACTTAATTGTCTATACCTATTGAAATTATGAAATCATAGTATTTGGCTACCACCAAATTAATTGCTAAATAAATCCACAACAAGATTTTAATTTAGTTGCCATATTATGTGGAAAGTTACTGACAACTACGATGATTATGTTGTTAATATGTTTGGCAACTCTAGAACAACTGCAAAATTTTGTGGTTTTCATTAATTGCATTTAACTAAGTAACGTATTTGGCTCCTGTAACATAAGTTGCCAAATGAAACCATGGATACTATATATTTTTAGTAATTGCCTTTACATTTGGAAACACCCCATACGACAACTTAGGCTCCGCAACTACCATTAGTTGCCAATGTGTTTGGCAACTAAAAACTCATATTCGGCAACCAAACTAGCTTGGTTGCCAATGCTCAAGTTTTTTGTAGTGCCACCTTCCTAATCTATCCATGTGATTGGTTGACTCTGGTTTATGATGTCCAGAAACTATCTGAGTAGAGCTCTGTCACTTTATATGAATTTTAGTATGCTTGAGTGCAAACTCGTGTACAGCAATTGGAATTTCGCATCAGGGTACTTCCTCCAATAATCAATAAGTATGCCAACCAAGGAGGTTCTTTAGTGCTTTCCGAGGTTCTGCGTAGATAGCTAGGGTCTGGAGTAAAGATTTTGTGGGTATATCTCTGGTAATCCCTCCCGAGACTATAACTCAGCCACTAGGGCCACCTAGGGGTTTAAAGGCTTATTGCATACGCTAAATGCAATCGACGATGCCTGCGACAGTGAGTTAGGATTTTATTTTGTAGTTTTGATTTGCTCGGGACTAGCAAATAATAAGTTTGGGGGCATTTGATAGACACATTTATGTGTCTAATATATCTCATTTGTATATATTATTAGTGCTCGATTTTGTACTTATTATGGTATTTTATGCTTTTGTATGTGTTTTTGGATAAATAAGGCTTTGCGGCAAAATTGGCTAAAAATGTGGCCCATGGATTGCCGTTGATAGTGTACCGGAAATACCCCGGAGGAACCCTGAAAAAGTGCAGAAAACATCCCAGAAGAATTGGTTGCAGCGACAACAGTTTTGGAGTTGAATTCTTAGCGAGTTCTGAGGAGATTAAACGGGTGTATTTGGTACCTACGGACTCTAGAAGACATAACAGGCCTAATGCAATCGTCTAGACCCATCCAATTGGGCTGGATAAGTCGGAATAATTGATCAAAGTCCCAACAGCATACGGCTTCTCTGTTTAGGGTTTGGGATTGGTCAGAGATATTTATGGGATATTCTTGCATGGATATATACCAATTAAGTTCATTCCAAGTCAGAGAATAGTTTGGATACGAGAGAATATCCAACAGAACCACGTGAATCAACAGGAAAGTGAGTTTTCTCCAAACTGCCCGAGAAGAATAATGAGATTATTCTCGGATTTGATCGAGTTTATAGGGAGTTGGATAGATATAAATAGCTGTGTTTTCATCATAGAAGGGTTAGAAAACCTTAGGAGAGAGTTTAGAGTCCAGGAGAGCCAAGGAGAAGCGATTACAGAGAAGACAGTGCTGCTGCTGCTGCCATTGAAGAGCTTCAAGAACACGAAGAACAGACTCACATAGTCAGTCGTTCTTTAGCAGTCTTAAATAACAATACCAGTGTCGTTCTTTTACAGCAGTAAAGGCTTATCGTTTACAGCAGTCTTCAATAGCACTTACCCCTTTGTAACAGTGACGCTGTAACACTTCTACAGCGTTGCTAATTCCTGTTTCATCTTATATACATCAATAAAAACACATAATTTAGCCATGAATTTATCTTGTGAGTGTGTTTTTGGGATGAGGAGCTAAACCCAATCCCAGGGGTGATGGAGGAAGCCATTCTTCCAAAAGTTATGTGGTAAAATTCATTTAAATTTATTTATGCAATCCTTTTATGATTAATTGCACCGAATGAAAATTGAATAAATGATTTTTATTAATTAATTGTGTTTTCTGTTGATGAAATATGCTTGGTTTATTGCTTTTGATATTTCATGCTTGCGATTAACAATGGATGTTTTGAAAATCTGATTTAGGCAATGATTAGAATCATAATTGTTTTTGATTTGAATTGTAATGTCTAGAATTGCATGATAATAATTATTATTGAATCACATGAATTTTGGTGAATGGTGAAATCCTAAACCCTGGTCTTTCCATAATATTTACATAATTTTGAATTTTGAATTTTTTTTATCTTTTATTTTTAATTTAAATCTAAAAAATTATGTTCTTCACAAGTCTGAAAAGACCCAGTTTTACCACTATTACTACAACCATTTTGAAAGACCATCAGCCATGCTGTTAAAGAGCAACCAATGCTCTTTATAACAACACTAGGTTTGATAACCAACAGAAGTTTGACCCATATTCAGAAACCTATAACCCTGGCTGGAGAAACCATCCAAACCTTTCTTGGTCCAAGGGCCAGAATCAAGGTCAGTCTAGTAATGCTCAGGTTCCCCCAGGTTTTGGCTATACTAAGAATCCTTCAGCTCCGGCACAGTTTCAGAACCCTTCGGATAAGAAGATTATGAGTTTAGAAGATTCCCTTGCTTTGTTAACTCGTAACACTGTGCAGTTTCAGCAATCTGTTGCTCAAGGTTTAGAAGAAAATAAGAGAATATGTCAGGCTAACTCTCAGGCTATTTCCGAGTTGAAAACCCAGGTTAGTCAGATAAATGAGACATTGAGAGAAAAAGGAAAGTTTCCTAGTCAACCACAACCCAACCCTAGGGGAGTCCATCAAATATCTTTAGCGGGTGAGAAATCATCAAACCATGTGAACTCGATAACAACCCTTAGGAGTGGTAAAACGGTAGACAATAAGGTAGCCATGCCTAGTGGACATACTGTAGTTCCACCTTCTACTTCCCAAGAGGAGCCCGTAAACGAGGAAACTGAAACAGTCTCTAAGGATTCCCAAGAAATTCCTGATAGGTCTACCTTTGTGCCTAGAGCCCCATATCCACATTTGTTATCCCCAACAAAGAAGGAGTCGACTTTCAACGAGATAATGTAAACATTTAAGCAGGTGAACATCAACATTCCGCTATTAGAAGCAATTAGGCAGATTCCTGCTTATGCCAAGTTCCTTAAAGATCTTTTTACACGAAAGCGTAAGCTTAATGTCCATAAGAAAGCTTTTTTAGCTGGTCAGGTAAGTTCCATTCTTCTGAACCAAACATACCCTAAGTATAAGGATCCTGGATGCCCCACCATATCTTGTGCGATTGGTGATCACATGGTCGATAAAGCTTTACTTGACTTAGGAGCTAGTATTAACTATTCCCGTATCATGTATACACCCAGCTAGGTCTTGGTGAGTTGAAACCGACTAAAATGACACTACAATTAGCTGATATGTCTGTCAAAGTCCCTCGTGGTGTCTTAGAGGATGTTCTGATTGAGGTTGATAAGTTTATTTATCCTGTGGATATCGTTGTTCTGGATACCCATCCTGTTCAGGACCCAAGTCATCAAATCAACTGAAGGACTGGGCTTATGAACATATCCTTTGGTAATATGACCACTGAACTAAATGTCTTTAATGTTACTAGACAACCTTCTGAGAACGATGATTTAGAAGAAGTTAATATGATTAGCACTTTAGTTCAGGATTTGGTTCAGGATAATTGGCTTGACACTTTACTGGTAGATTCTTTAGATGATTTTGAGGAAACCATTCTCTTAGATCATATATGTGATCAATCTTTAGAAGAAGCTCTTGAGTATTTTAAAGATTCTATGGACCCAGAAAAATTCAGGCAATAGTTTTAGGTTTTTCTGAGGATAATGATGACCCTAAGTTTGGGGGTAGAGAACTAGAAGAATTTCTTGAGTATTTTAAGGACTCTGAAGATCCGGAAATTCAAGAAATAGTTAGAGGTTTGTCTGTGAACCCTAAGTTCGGGGGTAGTGATAGTTCTTGTGATTGTATCGTATCCCTAATTAGAGTCCCTAACTTGGGACTCGAGCCTTGTACATCTGAGATATTACTTGACTCTTTTCAGACTCCGCAACCCGATCCTCCTGATATTGTCCAGGAGGTAACCCAGATATTAGAGACCCTTTTTTTGGATGAATCTATTTATCGAGACACACATATGAAGTTCAATTACGCGCCGCAGATAAACCCAGTTGTCTTGACAGAAACCTTAGATGAGGATGTGCTCCTTCTTTTCATTTTTCTGAATCAGTGCAGTTGTCTCATACTGGTGTCAGCTCTATTTGTTCTTATGGACCCACAATTGTTTCGACTATTGATATATGACTTTGGAAGGTGACAATCCTTTTTGAGGTATTTGATGTCTAGCTAAAGACTTTAAATTTAGCATTTCCTGGGAGGTACTCATGCTTACGGTAATATCCTTCCTTATTTCTTTTTCCATCCATCAAGTGGTAACAGTTTCTTATTGTTCGTGCTTTTAATATCATCTTTAGAACATTGAGGACAATGTTAGATTTAAGTTTGGGGGTGGGAAGAAACTTTTTGTTAGATCTTAGCTGCAACAAATAAACTCCAGAGCCTAGAAATTTATGCTTATTAAGGTTGGCACTAACCAATCTAAGTGGATGGGAACATCTTGGTTGTAGGAGTTGAGGAATCAATTTCATTAGATGGAAACATCTAAAGAGTCTATTCATAAAAGCACAGAGCTCGGGTGTTAGAATTAAAAAAAAAAAAAAAACATGGTAGTTTCGCCATATCTCGTTGAATCCTAATCCTTCTGTTTTTATTTTTTTTAAGTGATTTGGTGGGGCACACAATTCAAGTTGTTACCTTTTCTAGGGTGGAATAGAGTGATTGAGATACCAAAAATAATAAAAAAAATAATGAAAAAAAATAAAATAGTAAAAAGACCAGACCATTAGACCAACCGGAATAAATTCAATAAAGTCGACCACTGGCGCCCTTGTATATGCCAATTGTGTTGACCTAGAGTTAGGTTTATCGACCACTGGTCCCCTTGTATATGCCAGTTGTGTTGATATTAGTCAGACCGGTATCTCATTCCATTAGGATAGGTTCGCCTTGGCAGAGGCCTTCAGACAGATATGGGAAACACCGTTCACTTTTAACCATCTGTTTATCCATCTTCTTAATCTTTACATGTGATTGGTTGACTCCGGTTATGATGTACAAAAACTATCTGAGTAGAGCTCTGTCACTTATATATGAATTTTAGTATACTGAGTGCAAACTCGTGTACATCAATTGGAATTTCGCATCAGGGTACTTCCTCCTATAGTCAATGGTTGTATGCCAACCAAGGATATTCTTTAGTGCCCTCCAAGGTTCTGCGTAGATAGCTAGGGTCTGGAGTACTGGTTTTGTGGGTACACCTCTGGTAAACCCTCCGGAGACAACACTCCGCCGCTAGGGCCACCTAGCGGTTTAACGGTTTGCTACACGTGCTAAGTGTAGTCATTTTTATTTTCTATATTAGATTTGCTCGAGGACTGGCAAATAATAGTTTGGGGGTATTTGATAGACACATTTTTGTGTCTGAATTGTCCTCAGTGTCTCTATTGTTAGTGCTTGATTTTGTACTTATTATGGTGTTTTTATGTTTGTGTAGGTGTTTTTGGAGAAATACACTTGTGTGGAAAAGGTTGTTCGAATAGTGATGCTTGCACCTCTCTGAGAAAATTAATAAAGGCACTTGAACTTTGGATAGGCGCACCACCTTCTTCTTCATTTTCAAACATAATATTGGCGAGAAATTTGGGTTTCAACAGTAAAGGATTTACAATTTTTAAGACAAGAATATCTTCTTCCTTATAAACAGGAAATCTATGAGTATTAATTACCGGAGTTTTGAAAAAAAGGAAGTTATCTTCTATTAAACATGAAAGATATCTTAGAGGATTTTCTCTTGGATTTGATTCTGCGTATTAAAGAAGATTTGGGTATAATAAAGAAATTTAGAGAATATAAAGAAGAAGAAAAATTCTTGAAGATATTTTTAAAAAGAAGAAGATTTTGGAGTTATGGAAGAATATATTTGATTAATGGGTTTGTGTGTATAAATAGAGAGCAAGAGATCACAATCAAGGGAGAGCCGGTGAGCCGGTAGCCAGTTTCACAATTTTCTTTTATTTCTTCTATTTAGTTTTCTTTGTAATAATGAGGAGCTAAACCCAATCCTTGGGGCCATGGAGGAAGCCGTTGTTTCGGTAAAAGTGATATATTTCCATTAATTAATTACAACAACTCTATTATGATTTTTGCATTGAACTAAAAAAAATTTATATGATTTTGATTAGTTAGGTGTATTTTCTCTTGATAGAATATGCTTGCTTTAGAGTTTTGATATTCTATGCTTGGATTAACATCTATTCTTTTGGAACTCTACATGTCTAGGAAATACTATTAGAATCAATTTGAATGTTAAGTTGCATAATTATTGTTTTATTAAATCACTAATATCAACCAATGGTGGAATCCTAGCCCCATTCTCTCCATAATTTTCACAACATCTTTTTAATTTAGTTCGCTATTTTTATTTATTAAAAAAAATCTGAAAATCCGCTTTCACAAGTCTTGAAAGAATCATATTACTACAACAACTTTGAAAACACATCAAAAAGATGCATTAACAATTTCAGACAATTTGTCATTAAACTCATCAAATGTATCTTCATCTTCCATACGAAAGTTCTCCCAATCAGAATTAAGGTTTTGAAGCCTAGCTTCCTTTTAACTGGAGTTACCTTCAAATACGGTTTCTAAGATATCCCAAACATCTTTAGACCTATTGCAATTTGACACATGGTGCTGAAGATTTGGGGTAACGGCATGTATGATGGCATTCAAACCGTCAGAATTTTTCTTTGCATCAAGTATCTCGGCAGGATTATATTCACCAATATTCTTGGGAAAGTTTACATCTCCAACTTCCACAACGGGAGCATCATATCCATTAACAACATATACCCATGATTGAAAATCACGCGCTTGAAGAAAAGCTCGCATAGCAATTTTACACCATAAGTAATTAGAGTCATCGAAGACTGGTGGTACGTTAATAGAGATAACACCTATGTTCATAAAGTTATATCGTTACAAACACAGACTTGTAAGGTCTTGAACGTGTTTGCCTGCATTGATACCAATTGAAAAGGCGGGGGTTTAACAACACCACCCAATATTTCGCTTAGAAATATGTATGGACTAACTCCGAAATACTTTCTAGAGAATCAACTAGACAGTCAGACTCAATCTAGGTAAAAGTATCTCAAGGAGTTATATCTCTCTCTTGTTTTGATTTACTCAAGATAATAGAAATCAACGAGTATTTAATCAAACACAAGGAATAACTTGGATGGTACCAAAGACCAATATCCAAGGATCAATCAATGACAATCAACAACCAAATGTTGATTACTCTAATTGATGATCTAACGCAAAACCTGTATTATTTCAATTATAAAGATAAAACAATATAATGCGAAAATTGAAATAACACAGACACCAGAAATTTTGTTAACGAGGAAACCACAAATGCAGAAAAACCCCGGGACCTAGTCCAGATTGAACACACATTGTACTAAGCCTCACAGACACTAGCCTACTCCAAGCTAACTTAGGACTGGACTGTAGTTCAACCCCAATCAATATCCCACTGATCCAAGGTACAGTTATGCTTATACGCCTCTGATCCCAGCAGGATACTGTGCACTTGATTCCCTTAGCTGATATCACCCATAACTAAGAGTTGCTACGGCCCAAAATCGCAGGCTTTGACAATAAAAAAATTTGTCTCCCACGGACAAGTCCATCAAAGGATCAATCTGTCTCCCACAGACAAACCCTAAAGGTTTTGTTCCGTCTTTTAATAATAATCAAGGTGAACATGAACCAATTGATAATTCGGCCTTATATTCCTGAAGAACATCCTAGAGTTATCAATCACCTCACAACAATCTTAATCGTATGGTAGTGAAACAAGATGTTTAGGAATCACAAACAATGAGACGAAAATGTTTGTGATTAATTTTTATATCTTGCCTATCGGAGATATCAATCTCAAGCCAATCAGTACTCGTACGATTGAAGATGCAAGATCATATCACAAAACTACGATAAAAGTAGTATCGGTCTGGATTCACAATCCCAATGAAGTCTTTAAGTCGTTAACCTGGTTTTAGAAGAAGAAAACCAAATATTAAAGGAGAATCGACTCTAGCACGCAGACTAGTATCACATGTAAGGTGTGGGGATTAGATTTGCACAATACTAGATGTCTCCTTTATATATTCTTTCAAATCAGGGTTTGCAATCAATGTTAGCTTAGTAACAAAGCATTCAATATTCACCGTTAGATGAAAACCTGATTTATATTCAAGCTAATATTTCTCAACTGTTAGATCGAAAACTTAGCTTGTTACACACACTTGAAAATGCACGCTTCTAGGTTTGTTAACCGTACCCAAACGTATGCACTTGATGGTTCAACAATAGTTAACCAAAAGGTTAGCCATATGAGCATTTCATATCAACCATGTTCTTCTTCACCATAACTAGTTCAAATTACTTCAAAGGAACTAGTTATAGAGTTGTTCAATTGCAAGGAAATCTTATGTACTACATAAGACACAATTGAAGCAAAGATGATTTGATTCACTTGAATCAGTTCATGAACTTTTATAGCCATGGTTTGAAAACTGCATTCCTTAGTCTTTTTAAGTTTAAGCTCAGAAATCATCTTCAGATATATAACCTTCTCAAGTTCGCAGACTAGGTTCTCGGTCTTAAGTTACCGGGCAGAGTTTACAAACTCCAGCAGAAATTCTCGGGTATGAGAACTTCGCCGGTTCGTGGACTGAGTTCGCGGACTGAGTTCGGGAACTTAGCTTCACGCAAGTAGTTTGTCAACTCCAGCAGAAATTCTCGGGTTTGAGAACTTCAGCAGTTCGCGGAGTGAGTTTGCGGACTTGGCTCACGCCATTCTTCCGGTTCTATTGATCAGCAAAGTTCGCAAACTTTTGTTCAAGGAATAGGACTTATACATAAATGTGTTTCCACAACGATGCTTATGTCAACCATTGGTTATGTAATCTAAACTCTCATTTCAATCATTGAAACATTCTTAGAGGACGTTATATAGTTGTTACACCATTTCTCGCCAAAGAAATTTTCAAGATGATTGAAACATATCATGAATTTCGTCACATGGTAAAGATAAACTTGATCGAAGCAAAAAGCTTACTAACACATATTTCGAGATATAGATAGGAGAGGTATACTCAACTCGAAATACCAAATGTGTATAATCCAAGTCTATATATATTTAGCATACGACTTCTTGTCTCAAAGATTAGGAGATAGATAGACTTTTGAGTGATAGATAAGTTCGAGTCTTCACATACCTTTTTGTCGAGAAGTTCCACCGGTTCCTTGAGTAGTTCTTCTACTTGTATGATGAATCGCCATGAAGTCCTTGAGCTCAATTACACTTTCTATCCTAGTCCAAGACTTAGCTATAATAGACTAGAAATCAAGACTTATAGTTTTGATCACTAACATTGACAAACATTCTTGAGATAGCAACGCATGCGAGTTCGACTGAGCAATGCTCTAACATCAACTGGATTAGATGCTTGTCTATTTGGGATAATTGTCTCACCTGGGCTATTGACGGAAAGAAGCTCGCCGCTACAGAAACAAAGCCGATGATACAAAATAAAGAAGATGGGAAATGATTTTTATATGCATAGCGCTTTTGGAGTTTGAGTAGAAGAAGGTTTCCCTTTTGGGCCATGCACAGAAGAAGGCAGCTTGGCCCGCGGTGGCAACGTTCCATGGCGCCAATATCCACATCCAAGCAAGCACCACGCCAATGATCCGAGCGCCAGCACCCTGTAGCCGAGCCGGAAGTACCCAACGCTCCAAGCCGCCAGCGCAAGGATTGTAGGATACTCGTGCCTCTTGCCAAGGTTAATCGAATTTTTTCCTGGGAAACTCTCCATGTCTTGACCTTTCGATTTTTATCCTCGCCTGTCACCATCTCATGCTTACCCCGTAACAATGCCATTGTTACGTGCTAAGCAGGGGACTTAATATTGATAGTGGTTTTTAGTTCAGGGCTAAATTTGTAAAACCTTGCATTTAATGCGCTGTCATTCTGCAAAGAAACGAAGCCATGTAAAGTGATGAGTGTCAAACCTCTTCACTGGTGCATTTATTGAGAAATTCAATATGTCCACATTAAATTTATCCAGAATGGTGTATGTAGCAACAATCCCAAATGTTCTGTAAATTTCGGCACCCTACCTATTTTATTCAATTAATATAAGTTTCTTTGAATGCTTTCTGTGCTATGTTCCCCGGCTGAACCCTTAATATTGATATGGCATGACAATTTGTCTTCAATCGCAGCAGAGTAGCACGAATTTCCAAGTATCAAGGTTAAGGTCCTTTCATAAAAGTACTCAATCAGAAAGCATACTGCTCTATGGCAATAAATTTAAATAACTCTGTGTCAGCACATGGAATTCAATCAATTTTTTGATAATTCACAAGATTCAGATATTACCCTGACTAATTTCCAAAAATTAGGGTTTTGCGCCCTGCGTAGTATATTAAACTCTGCTGGTCGAAACTAAGCTTAGACAAGCTAGGCAATCGATCTGTCATGGATTAGTAGGTGCAAAATCCTACCCAAAAAATCAGAAAACAAGGAATAAAAGATGAGCCGCGAAAAATGGGAGCAACAGCAAAGGGAGATGTGGCTGTGTCATAGGCCAGCCGGCGCCACTTGCCAACGGCCACGCCCTGTGCTGCTCGACCGGCCCTCATCTTTCCTATCGACCAATCAGGTCGCCTTAAACCCGCCACACGCACATGAGTTGTGGTTGGACCCATACTTGTCGGCCCTATTTCCCATCGACCAATCAGGTCGCTTTGAATACGCTATGCATACTGGAAGTGTGGCCACGCCCATGCTTGGCCGGCCCATCTTTTAACGACCAATCAGGTGGGTCTAAACCTACCACAGTATTAAAAGAGGAAAAATTTGCGCCAGATGGTCACAATGCAAAATTGGCTTTCTAAAACCATGCCAATGGCATGCCAAACGTGCATGCCAAACATGCCATGCCGAGTCAATGCACTAAATGTACATGAAAAACATGCCAAACGTGCCACTTTGCTGCAGCAGCATGCCGAACGTGTCAACATGCCATAAATAGTGCGCCCACGCGCTAACCCACCTCTTGTTCGTGGCCACGTCATAACATACTTCAATTAGGGTATCCTAATCAGAAACACGACCTTGGTTTAGTGGTGTTAGTCGAAACCCTAATTCCCAGTCGTGGCCCAAATTACGCCACTTCGGCCCCACAACATGCCACGAGCCATGTGGGACCTAGGAAACCCTAAGAATGACGCCATACCATAGCCACTCATATCAACCCTTGCTGCTGTGGCCATTTCCACATTATGGCCTTGCTATAGTTTCTTTGGCATGGCTATGGCATCGTTTGCACAAAACGTCACCGTGCTGTGGCCACATGCCACACGCGCTAATAAAGATTTCGATATGCCAAAAACTAATTTAGCTAAGACATTAAGTTTGATATGGCAACTATAGCCAATGTTTCCGATCCATATTTGGGTCTAACATCAATGTGCCAAAATCTAGCGTTCATGGCTACGCCAGGCGCGACTTGCATCACTGTGCCACTGACATGCGCTAAATATGCCATTACGCCATTGGCACATGTGCCATTATCAGGCGCCAACAGAATGTGGCCATAATCAATGGCCACCCTCTCTCAAGAGTCACAATCTCAGACGTCCAAATTCGCCACAGAATTGACAGGCATGTGGCAAGTCTTAGGCGACCAATCAAGACAAGCCTAATAGCATCATATGCTATTCTCCTACGGCAAGTCTCCTGAATTTGATTTGCCACACATAGCAATCTGCTACATGTTTTCCATGAAAAACTCGAGACATCAAACATGTCACAAACCGGGGGATACTCATCATGGTATTGGTCTTGCGATTTACAGCGTGTGGCGTGCAACACGCCCATTATAAGAAAGTTTCATAAAACAGGGAAGTTAGTGGAGGCCAGAAGTAGTGGGTGTAAACTAACCCGTCTCCTTCATAATGGGAACATGGTTTCTGAAATTTACACACGACCCCACTTCTGCATCACTCAATCGTTCCCACTTTCTACGAGATCAGGGTGCGTTGAATATGACTTGTATAAATAGGTTTTACCTATTTCGACCAAATAATAAGTTTTGGTTAGAACAAAAACACAGTATCCAGAAAATACCAAAGAACTGATAGCTTACATTCCGCAAGCCAGTTCCAAATTCTGATACAAGTCATAAAATAACCACACCTTCATAATTAACCATTCTGGTCTCAACACCTTCTTTGCTTCCCTCACTAAGACCAACCCTTCTCCTTCACTTTGTGAATGAAGCAAGACTGGAACGGCCATTTCTTGGTTTAGGCCAGGATTGTATAGATTGATCTCTCGAATCTAAAGTACTCCCGTGTAGTGCATTTGTTTTAGGTTTAGATTCGTTTCTCATACACACACCCAAACTTACCAAAACCAGTAAAAACAGTTTTTACTCATAAAAAAGTACGTGGACCGGTTTGTATACTTATACGCAATGACCGAGTTCCAGAGTCAACAGAATTTCTAAGTTCATAAACCGGTTTGCAAACTAATGCAATTATCGAGTTTCAGACTCTTACTGAACTTTTCAGTTCGCGTACCAGTTTGCAAACTTTGAAATAATTCAAAGTTTTGGAGTCTACAGAACATTTTAGTTCACGTACCAGTTTGCAAACTTTGGACCTTTACCGGTTCCGGAGTTCACAAAACGTTCATTTTACATACCGGTTTGGGTACTTAATTAGTTCTAGAACATAGAACTGTTTTGGCTCGCATACCGGTTTGATTATTTTAATCTGGTCCCCTTACCACAGTTCCACAATGGTTTTCTTAAGAATATATATACCTATCTGGATCACGAATCAAATAGATTTTCCCATGATGTACATACCAGTATGCATATCACACAAATCTGAAAGTCCATATACAACTATTCCACAACATGTACGAATACATGTAATACGGCTTCAAACAAATTCCGAATATAGTAGTTCTATGTTTAAATCGATTTGAAACATTCCTGAATAACATCAATGACACATATCACTGTTCCAGGATATTTTCAAATGATAAACTTGAGTCATGATTTGGTTCCGAACATAAATTGTTCTCCACCGAATTTGATCAAGTATGAGCAAGTGTTCATTAAGCTTGGTCATTATATTTCGAGAAATTCGTAAACTAAATAATTAGTTCTCGACTCGAAATTCTTGTTTATGCAAGATAGTCTAATTAGTTATGCGACAATCATATCAAGATAGAAAAGTGAATATAACTTGAGAAATAGGTGGTTCAGTCTTCACTTACCTTTTGTTGATGAAGTTCTCCAAAAGATTTGGTTGATCTTTGCCTTCAAATGATAGAACACAAATGATGACTGGTTCATTTCTCAAATCCAGTAACCTAGACCGAGACTTAACTAATTATAGACTAGAAATCAAGATATAGTTTTTGAAAAAGTGGGGGTATAACAACCACACCCAATAATTCATTCGGAAATCTGAATGACTAAACTCTAATATAATTCCGAGAGCACCAACTTAAAAGAGAGATTCAATCAAGAAATATATCAAAGAGTTTTTATTTGTTTCTCAATACAATGAGTAAATCAACTAGATAGAAATTCGTGAAACTGATTGAAATGAGAAAAACTTGGACGATACCAAAGACCAATACCCAAATGTCAATCAAGTTTTATCCAACAATCAAGGTCGGATTTATTAACTGATTGAACTACGCACAACCTGTGATATTTCAATCATATAAACAAATATAATGCAGAAAACAAATAACATAGAAACCAGAAATTTTGTTAACAAGGAAACCGCAAATACAGAAAAACCCCGGGACATAGTCCAGATTTGAACACCATATTGTATTAAGCCACTACAAACACTATCCTACTACAAGTTAACTTCGGACTGGAATGTAATTGATCCCTAACCAAGTCTCACACCGATTAAGGTACAGTCGTGTTCCTTATACCTCTAAAACCATGTCGGATTTTGCGCACTTGATTCCCTAAGCTGATCTCACCAACAAATAAGAGTTGCTACGACCCAAAGTCGAAGACTTATAAACAAATTTGTCTCCCTTGGATATGTCCATACTTTGTTCAGTTTGTTCCGTCTTTTGATACAAAGTGAACAGGAACCAACTAATAATTCGATCTTACACTCCCGAAGAGCAGCCTGGAAATATTATCACCTCACAATAACCTAACTGATTAACAGAAGAAGTTATTGCGGAATCACAAAAGTCAGAGATGAAAAACTGTTGTGATTATTTTTTATATCTTACCTATCCGAGATAAATCTTGAGTAAATCTTAGAGAAGATAAAACTCAATACGATAGAAAAAGTAAGATCAAAATACGCAACTACAGAGAAAATAATGGGATATGGCTTCATGAATCCCAAATGAAGTCTTCAAGTCGTTAACCTAATAATAGTTTTGGAAAACCTAGGTTAAAGGAGAATCGACTCTAGTTTGCAACTAGGACACAAGAAAGCGCTGGGATTAGGTTTTCCAGTTGCTAGAGTTCTCCCTTGTAGTTTTTCAAATCAGGGTTGCTTACAATCAAAGCTATGATAGCTTAGTAACAAAGCATTCAATATTCACCGTTAGATGAACTCTTGATTTAAGATTCAAGCTAAGTTTGCTTATAAATAAAGCAATTAATCCCCACCGTTATATGGTCTTAATTTGTTACACACAAATGAAATATACTTATACTTAGATATGGGTAACCGTACCTAAATGTGTATATGGTTGGCTCAATAAAAGTTAACCGAAGTTAGCCATATGAACACTTTTGACTTAGCGTATTCATCTAACACTTCTAGATCATATATGATGATCAATCAATCATGATAGATAATCAAATGAATATAATTGTGCTTCAATAGAGTTGTTCAATTGTTCACTATCTCATATGAATATTCATGAAGAAATTGAAACGAAATCGGTTTGATTCGTAATCGTACAAAGTACTTATACAAGAATCCATGAACATTAAGCCATGGTTTTCAAAGTTAATTTGCATTCCTTAAATCATAAATTTTTTAGGTCATGAGTATGAGAATCATACATTATCGATTTTAGAACTTAAGCAATGTGTTCGCAAACTGGGTACGCGAACAACAACTCCGGACTTATCCTAGTCAATCCGTTCGCAAACTTGGTTCGCGATTAACCATTCCTGACCCAACTCAGGTAAAGCCGTTCACATACTAGGTATGCAAACAAGAGTTCCGGACCTGAATCATCATAATACAGTTCGCATACTGGGTATGCATACCTTGTTGTATCCAGCGTGGGTAATTGTTATAAACTCTCATTTCAATCATTGAAACATTCTTAGAAGACGACAAAAATCTCACACATACCATTAGCTTCAATTAATTTTCAAGTGAACGAATGATCAATACGAAACTTCCCGAGCTAACATCAAATGACTGTCTCACACAAATCACATAAGATGTTCAAGGTAATTTTCACATGATCATCTTTTGACTTAATATTTTGTTTCCAACAAATAAATTGTTTCCAACTACACTCGTCAAGAATACGATGAACATAGCTAAAGCAAAAAGCTTCTAACATGTGTTTCGAGAAATAGATAAGCGAGATAAACTCAATTCGAAATATCAAATGTATATAATGTAAAAGTATATATAGTTATACGACTTAGTCTCATTAAAAGATAGAATAGAATAAACTCCTGAGTGATAGATAAGTTTTAGTCTCCACATACCTTTTGTTGATGAAGTTCCTCCGAGCTTCTCAGTAGATCTTGTTCTTCAATCGGTGAACGTCGTGAAGTCTAAAGATCAACTACACATTCTATCCTAATCCGAGACATAGCTATAAGTAGACTAGAAATCAAGTATATAGTTTTGATCAACTAAAGTTCACAAACAAGCTTGAGATAGCAACGCTTGCGCGTTCGACTGAGCAGTGTTCTAACAATCTCCCCCTTTGTCAATTTTAGTGAAAAAACTATCAATACATATGGATTACAAAATAAATAAACTTTGTAGCTTCTCATCCATCATGCTTGATTTCCTTGGCTGTTCAACTTTCCTTGAATTCTTCGTTACTCCAAGTACTCCAGCGATTCTGAACGTGTTTAACTCAGCATCATTGTTGTTGAAGATTCGTATCCATAACAATAAGAAAACCTATGTTCTCAATCATTGTTATACAGTATCATAATATTATTATATATAATCAAAGTCCAATTGTATCACAGCTTTGAAATAATACTATGGCCCCTTAGTCAATACTTCAATCTTACAATGAAAACCACTCCCCCTTACATAATTCTCCCCCTTTTTGTCAATATAAATTGGCAAATGTGCGAAAATTACGGGATCATAGTGAAATTTCAAAAAGATAGTTCATGACTAAAAGAGAACATATCAACTTTGTTTCTATGATTTACATGGTCGAAACTTAGTGTATTCATCAAGGAGTTTATAAAGATACAAGATAACTCATACAATATTCCACAGCTGCACTCCCCCACAAAGATAGGCAATTAAGCACAAGTTCAATTAAGAACTCTCCCCCATTTGATGTCATTCCCAAGAGAACAACATGAGCGACCTTACTTTTACAAGAAAACAAGGATTTATTTGGACATTAACAAATCACATGGATTTATATCCAGAAAATTCGAATAAATTAACCACAAGGAGACCTTATTGATTAATTTAATCGGAAACACTCAACATAAGAAAACTTACGAAGCCATACAATACTTTCACATAAATGTGGATCAATAAAAGATCAATACTGCGGAATTTTTCAAAAGTTCATTCTATCTTTTATCAATATTTGCATAAAGACATAATAGACTTAACTTTGCAGCATATATGAGATAAGCATAGTTAACAAACGTAAACATATATATATATATATATATATATATATATATATATATATATATATATATATATATATATATATATATATCTTATAAGAAATTGTAATATATGAAATCAAAAAGATTAAATACTGCAAAAATCATCTTCCAAATAACTTTAGAATTTAAATAAATAAATCTAAAAACATTGCAAGATGAAAATCGTTGAAATAGCTATGTGTAATCATAATAATTTTTATTCCAAACCCTAGTTCTCCTTCTTAAACATAAGAATAAATTCTCATAAGAAGTTTCCTAGACATAAAAATTTCATACTTCTTTGATAACTTCATACCTTTCCATGACTCCATCATAAAAGGTATTGTTGATATCCTTGATTCTTTTGACTGTAGAAACTCCAAGTTCATGAGTTAGAACATTAACCTTTCAACCAACGATGGGAACAAGTTGCTGGCCTTGATGCAATCAGAAATGAGCTTCTTCTGGTTTCATATCAAGACATTTTGATTTTCAAGGATTTTGGTCTGACCATCAATAAGATTATTTATTTGCAGCTGAAGATTTGCAAATTCTACATTTGAGTCATTCTTAAAATGAATTAAATCCTTGACAGATTCAGAATTCCAGGAGTTGTACTCTTTTCTTGCAATCATCTTTTTCAAAACAAGTTTTTGAACCGAGTTGCATCCTTTGATGTCTTCTTCCATACCAATATCCACCACTTCCTGAGATCTTGAAGAGTTCTCCACATTTTTTTTGATAGGGATAGGAAATAATATAATATATATATTAACGACCTAACCGCTTCTTTGACTGGTTGTTCAGAGATGGAGAAAGTCCTGACTGGAAGAGGGTCTATGTGTACTCCTTCAGTCCCCAAGTTAAGTTTCCCTAATTCGACCTTTTCGTTGAATATGAGCTTCAATACCCTGTAGTCGCTGGTGGGATGATTTACGAACCTATGGAAACGGCAGTAGCGAGGGTTCTCAATTTCCTCTTTAGTCGGTTCTTTTAGACATATGGAAACTTGATTGCACCATCTTGGATCCAGGCATCCAGCAGTTCAATGACCTCTTCAATGGAGAGAGGGAAGTCAGGTTCTGCTGGATCTGTGTTTTGGGTTGTAGCTTGTGCGTACCTTTCTTGGTGCCTTTGGAGGAGTTGAAGATGCAGGCTTGCGCTGCGGTTCGGATTTCCGTTTTCTCCCTTCTGCAACAGCATTTGTGGAAGGCTGGAGGTTGTACTGTTTGTTTATCAGACGCCTGCTACCTCGAGTCTCTCGTGGTTCCTCAGCTTTTGTAGCTTTTGTAGCTTTTTCCAGTAAAGCTGGTGCGATAGTCGCTGATCTCTTAGACGCTTCATGAAGTTCTGAAAAGGTCTGGAACCAGAGATTTTCCAATAAATTCCTGTAGACTAGGATCATTCCATTGATGCACAAGTCTACAAGTTGCTTCTCTGTGACATTCGGATCATGACAGTCCAAGGCTTGAACCCTGAACCTTTTCACATAATCATTAGGATGTTCATTGCTCCTTTGAAACATCTTTCCCAGGTCATAGAGAGTGATTTGCTCTGAAACAAAGAAGTATTTTCTGTAGAAAGCATTAATCATTTCTTCCCAACTTTTGATAGACCCTGGTATGATATTGTTATACCAGGTATATGCCCTTCCTTTCAGAGATTTTGAAAATTCCTTAAGGCGGACAACATGGTTGTGCTCATGTTCGCCCAATGCTTCCAAAAACCGAGATACATGTTCTCGAGCAATGCTTGTTCCATCATAAAGGGTGAACGTTAGAGAGACATAACCTTTTGGTAGAGGAATCCTTTGTGTAGCAGCAGATTATGGAGGTTGGTGACGATGGACATATGAAGTTTTATCTTTTCCACGGTCTTCCAAGAGGCGCTACAAGTCTTCACGAGCGATGAAACTTGATTGTTCTTTCTCTGGAAGATTGTTTGTAGTTTTAGATCTAGGAACTTCTTCATCATCTACTTCATGGATTGGAGTGACTTCAGGATCAACGTCTGGAGATGTTTCTTTAGATTTTCCTTTCTCCTAAGTTTTCTATGACACCTTGTATGTAAGAGTCTTGAGATAATTGAATAATTCATTCTGAGTGGCAGCCGTGTCAGTCCGATTCTTGGAAAGAGTTTCTCGCACCTTCTTGAGATCGTGGTTGGAGGATTTTCTCTGACTTCTTCAGGATGTCGGAAAAATAGGGGATGGCTTCCAGTGTTGGGCTGAGGAGGAGTAATGTCACCACCATTGTTGGAAGCGGGAATAGTTTCTGGAATACCATCATTGTTATTATTGCTAGTGCTAGCGTCGTTTGCATTTGTAACTAACCCAGACCTAAGACCATCCATCTTGTAAAATGTGAGATTGCAACCGAGAGAATGATCTCCCACTGTGGTCGGCAATCTTTAGATGGGGAAAAACGATTTGCTGGTTCTTATGGAATTGAGGAGACGACCGTGCGGAGGAGACTCCTTGAACCAAGCGAAATTCTTAACCTCACACAGATGCAATACAAGAAGGGAGTGCTTTAAGTTCGAGAGATCAATCTGTAGGACTCCGGCCTAAACCAATACAATGGTCGTTCCAGAGTTAATTCGGTCACAAGAGAGGATGGGTCGATCTGTAGGAGGGAAGCTGAGAAATATGTGAGATCAATAATGATCGAAGATTGTTGGTGTGTTGTGTATTTTGCGTGAAAATAATTTCTGAATGATTGAGTTTACTCAGTTGAGAGTAATTGCTAAGACGATGAGTTCGTGTAGACGAAAGACTGTCTATCGAGAATTTTCTGTTCAATCATGATCGACAGACTTATTTATATTGCTAGAATTGTAAACACCTTGATCCCATGAAGTGTGACAGTTGCTGGAGTCAAAGATTGGGGAAGTGGAAATCGTGTTAAAACCAGTTGCTCATTGTGCGGAGGATTGGTTGATTTTCTACCCAATACTTTGCTAACTCCTTCAACTGATTGCACGACTTGCTCACGTTCTCATCGTGTGTATGAACACACATTACGTAGACCGCCATACCAAAATACTAGTTAATATCCCCGCATGTGACACTATTGATAGTCTCGTGATTGTGGAGTCTGCAAGGAAGACGTGTATTTAGTTAGTCAGTTGCTATGGGACGATGAGTCCTTGTATTGCTGAGTCGAACGTGATTTGCAAATGTTCTAAGACTCATGAGTTGAACGTGTCTGTTCAGACAGAGGTATAATTCTCTAGTAAATGTTGATAGTTAAGGTGAGCAAATATTGATCATTCGATGGATTGTTGAATATTGATAGTTGAACAAATATTCCTTAGTCTGAGCAAATATTGTTCATCTGAGCAAATGTTGCTCGTTTGATGAATTATTGGTAGCAGGACCAAAATATACTGGTAACTGAACCGAGTATAATTAGTTAGAATGTTGATCATGGGATCAACGTAAAATTATTAGTGTTTGAATCTGCTCAGAATTATGTTTCGCAGAGCTTTGGGATCCGAAACCCTAATTTTGATCAATTACTGATCAATTGATGATTTATTGAAATCAATCATGGAGTGAAGGAGGTACCTACTACAATGAATCTACCATATAACACCCATATGCTCAAGTGAGCAAAATACCAAAGTCTCTTGAAGACCAGTTGTTGAAAAGATGATTAAATGCTGATTTAATCCTTTATTAAAATAATGTTCGTCTGAACCTTAGGTGATAAAACCTAATAAATTATGAAGAGATGAAGGACCGACCAAGGGGTCATGAAACCGTCCCTGGTTGGTCACGGGATCGACTGACGATCATTTTATTAAGTTCCAAGTCGTTTGGAACAGTTCTGGACCTAACGTGTGCAATTGTGCAAATTAGGTCAAATTGTGAAAATGCGTGGGACCGGCTCCTTGCAAGCCAAGGAGCCAACCTTGGTCGGTCAAGGTAATATGCTCACATCTCTAAAGTGTCCGTGTCTCAGACCTGAGAATTTTGATATTTTCTGATGTGCGTTTGAGCAACATTTTGAGAAAATATGAAGAAATCAAGGATTTTGCTGAAACTGAGGAAACTTTATAAGATGAAGGAATTAATAAATGAAATGAAGGAATGATGAAGTGTGGGAGCGGATATGGCCAAGGCATGGGCGGCCTTCCAATGAGCCCGGTCCTGTGGCACTTTTCCTAATTTTATATTATTTTCATGATTTTAGGAAAATATCATGAAATCAAGGAGTTTCTTTGAAGTGAAGGAGTTTCCATGAGATGAGGGAAACAAATAATATTAATAATAATAAAATAAGGGCATACGGACCATCTTGGGCATGGTCGGCCGGCTAGGGCCCAGTCCCGTGAGTTTCCCCACAATTTTAAATTATTTTCATGATTTGAAGGAAATATCATGAAATTAAGGGATTTCCATGAGATGATGGAAATAATTAACAAAATAAGGAATTACAAGGTGTGGGACCGGTCATGGTTAGGACATGGCCGGCCGGATAGTGACCACAGTCCCGTGACACCTTTCCTAATTTTATGTAATTTTGTATAATTTCCTTAATATGAAGGAAATACCATGAAAATTAGGAGTTTCATAAGATTAAGGAATTTCCATGAGATGATGGAAATAATTAATAAAATAAGGAATTTCCATGAGATGATGGAAATAATTAATAAAATAAGGAATTACAAGGTCTGGGACCGGTCAAGGGAAGGGCATGGCCGGCCGGCTAGTGACCACGGTCCCGTGACACCTTTCCTAATTTTATGTAATTTTTTGTACAATTTCCTTAATGTGAAGGAAATACCATGAAACGAAGGAGTTTCATAAATTGAAGGGATTTTCATGGGATCAAGGAAAAATAATAAAATATGATAAAATAAAAGGAGAAGCGTGGGACCGACCACGGTGGCGTGACCGGCCGGCCGGTGGGCTTGGTCCCCTTAGACGCCTCCTTTAAGTATTTTATTATTATTATTTTCTCCACGGTTTGATCGTTCCTTCGTGTTATTGAATGTTCGTTCATGCATTCAGGTGCTCGTTAGTGCATTTATTGTTGAATACATATGCACCATTTTCTCGGGGCTTACTCGATGGTGGCTCAGATGCCCGTACGTTGAATATTTATTACTAACCCATGGAATTCTGCTGGGAATAACCATAAATGGAAGTAATGAAATATTATGCGGAATGTAGAGTATTTTTCTAGGAATTCAATTGATGAATCTTGCGACTAGAAATAATTAATTGGTGGCTTTATACTAGCAGGCATGCTGTCTAGGAGCATTATAATTATTCGGAAATCAAGGTATGAGCTAGCTGAAGCAGAAC